>NC_084485.1:75143063-75447264 GCF_030035675.1 Rhineura floridana | reverse complement strand
ATTGTATAGAAATAGAAGAGGACAACAAAAAAGGTAGAACAAGAGCCCTATTCCAAATGATAGAGAAATTAAAGGGAAATTTAAACCAAGAGTAGGGATGTTGAATAAAGCATTTTAAAAAATGTTTTTAACGTTTTGTTTTAATGTATTTTAAGGTATTTTTATGATGTTTTAAAGTGTTTTTAGCGTTTCTGTTTGCTGCCCTGGGCTCCTGCTGGGAGGAAGGGCGGGATATAAATCTAATAATAATAATAATAATAATAATAATAAATTCATGGGGTCGCCATGTCGTAATTGACTTGAAGGCACATAACAACAACAATGTTTTTTATAATAGATGCCATTGGAGGTCACTGATTCATATGGTCGCCATAAGTTGTAATCGACTTGAAGGCACATAACAACAATGATGTTCACAAAGCTCATCTTTGATCCTTGCTACAATGTACGTTAGCATCTGTTTTCCCCAAGATGCCGCATACTCATAATTAAGTCTATACAGTCATCCCTTTGCATGCCTTCCACAAACCTGAGCACAACCAGTTACACATCCTTATCCCAACCATCACTGGCAGCCAGTATAATAGAGAGAATCATATATTTGCTCCCATAAGATGGTTGCCAATGTTTTGACCCCAAACACAAACCTGATGCACCCCCCCCTGGTGCGTTCTGTCCCCAACTCCCTGGTTTCTCCCTGTATTGCCTCCTCACATTTTACACCCACCATTCTTCTCAAAGCACTCTCAATACAAATAGATGTTTCCTTAGATCTCTATCTCAATATAAACACACAGACAGAGTTTGTGCTGCTTTTACAGAGAACCAGCTAGGGGAGCAAGGGCCACTGGAAAATTGCACCCCCCCCTTACCTCCCAGGAAGAACATCATGCAAGAAGGAGACAACCTGATCCCCTCCGTCAGCCAGAGAAGGGGCACCTGGGGAAAGCTTGCTTTCCACTTCCCCTCCTGAAAAACATACTTGCAAGAATTTTGTAATTAAGATCTAAGTGCTTAAGGCTGCAGTCCTAACTGCCCTTGCTGGTGGGGCTAAATTGAGTGGTGGTCCTGTGCATAGCAGCCAGGGTTGGAGGGGGACGCAGATCACTGTGCCAGCCTGGAGCACTCACAGCTATCAGGCCCAAACTGGGGCTGATGCCATCACATGGCAGCGGGGCCAAATCTAGATCCAATGGATCCCAGGGTGGCTTAGCCTCTCCCCACCCTTGGAACACCAAATTTGGGACTCTTTGTTGGCTGCCACCAGTGGGGATCCCTTTGGTGACCCTTCCATCTGCCTTTTTGGTGGGCAGAAAGAAACCTCCATAATTGTGAAGTGACACCAGCTCTCTACAGGTGGCAGCTGGTGGGAGGCCAGCAGAGGTTAGCAGTGCTGGGCAGAATGACACCTCTTCCCAATCCACACGGCCTGGTGCAAAGGGGTTTTTGATGACTCTGCGAGTTTGCTTTTTTCCTCCTCCTGCCTAATCCCTTTTCCTTTTGTGTCATGTCTTATAAACTGAAAGGCTGAGGGCAAGAACCATCTCATTACTGACTATTGTAAAACAATCTGAGAGCCTCTTTTCCTTTTCTTTTTTGGCTGTAGAGCAAGGTCAAAATACCTTTCATAAATAAATACAATATAGCACCTTCTGGAACATGCCCTTTCTTTCTCCTATCTGCATGCATGCCCCCACAGTCCCATTTCTCCCAGCTTACTACCATTTGGCCTTCTCTCCCCCCCCATCCTTGCTCTTGTGCCTTTAACAACAGTCTGACACACAGAGATGCTGCTTTCACAAAAGGCGGGCATCCTATCCCCATCGCTCGTGTTTGTACAGATGCATTGCATGAGCAGCCGCAAGACACCTGTCCTCCCAGACACTTGCTCAGTGCGTTCTGCTCTCTCTGCATCCCTCCCTCCCTCCCTCCCTCCCTCCCTCCCTCCTAGGCTGCTTCTCCTGGCTCAAGCATCTTGGTCAGGCTCAGAGGCAGATTAATTAACTTGGGGATGCAGGGAGCGAGGTGTGAGCCAGGGCCTTGCAAGCAGATGCACTGGCCAGATGGGCGAAGTGACTCCATTTGCTCCCTTCTCGAGAGAGAACTATACTTCCCCTTCACCAGAGCCATTCCTACTGTTGGCAAAAAAGTGCCTCTCAAACAGCCTGGGAATTTTTCCAGCTCAGAAGTTTCTTCCCCAGCTGATTACATGGAGGGAGGCCCAGTGCTTGGATAGCTGGATTTGCTGCATACCAACTGGAGAAGCTCTTTTTAAAAATCACATACTTTCTGCTTGGATCCTGTCTAACTGAACTCAGCACAAAGAAATAGGAGGGACTTCTTCAGAGTCCAATACAATTTTTTGTCAAACGAGCCTCACCCCTCATAACGGAGGGGGATGGATCCAACTAAGTTTCATGAAGCGTAGTCCCATTGAAATTAATGGACCTAACTTAGTCATGTCTATTAATTTCAATGGGTCTATTCTGAGTAGAACTATCACTGGATTCAACCCAGGGACCTTTTGCCAGGAAGTGGCCTAGGCTAGCAACATTGCTATTCTGAGGGTAAAATGTCTGTAATACCAAGTAAGGCCACATCTGCACCATACTTTGGAACATAGGAAGCCAAACCACTGGTCCATCTAGCTCAGTACTATCTACACTGGCTGGCAGTGGCTCTCCAGGATTCCAACTGGGTTCTCTTCCAACCCTACCTGGAGATGCCAGGGATTGGGCCTGGGACCTTCTGCATGCAAAGCAGATGCTCTACTGGTGAGCTACGGACCTTTCCCGATTTAAGGCACTATTATACCACTTTAACAGTCATGGCTTCCCCCAAAGAATCCTGGGAGCTGGTGTTTGTTAAGAGTGCTGAGAATTGTTAGGAGACTCCTATTCCACTCACAGTGCTACAATTCCCAGAGTACCCAAGAGGGATTGATTGTTAGTCACTCTGCTCTCTGAAGGGGTCTCCTCTCAACAGCACCCTTTAAAAATGACATCCCCCAGGATTCTTTGGGGGAAAGCCATGCCTGTTTAAAGAGGTAGAATATAGCTTTAAATGTATAGTATAGGGAGCAACTCAAGGCAGACCTATATGTCATGCACATATATGTGTGTTTCAGAACCCCAGTGGACACTTATACAGTATTAGGGGAAATCAGCTTTGTAGGATGGCTATGTGGCCTACTTTACAGAGGACTGTCTCTACTAGTCCTCTGTTTGAAGGGCTTTCTGGTTCAAGTCTAGTTTACAAATGTGGAACCATAAGGAAACAAAGCAGGACGGGCCTTGAAGCTGTCCATCAACAGTTATCACCCTGGACAGCAGACTGGACAGCACACAGGTCACCCAGCCACAGTCTTATTCCCCACTATGGTGTGATGGGTTGCATTTCTGTTGAAATTTTAGTCATTTCTAAATCTGCATCTATACATATTAATTAGCAAAATCAAGTTGCCTGCACATTTGCGTCCTCTTTTTGGAGCAATGTGCAAGTGGCCACCCCACAGCCTTGGGAGGGGGCAAATTGGAGTGGAGAAGCTGCAGAAGAGACGGGTGGGCTTGACGCTCCTTTTACCTGCCACTTTTCCCCTGTAACTCCTCCCGCCCAGCCCCTTTCCCCTCCCCTTGTTCTTGGGTTCTAGATGCGTGTTTGCAATGTCCTGCTAGTGCATTTGCGCTGCACCAAACTCAAGGCCACCTCCTACCTCCCACCCACCTCCCAGTAAGCCACACCAATACTGGTGATGGGAGATCAGATAAGTGCCATGGCTCCACCCTACTGACCACTATTGGTTAACATGCATCTGGAACCCTGTGGCGGGAGCAGAACTGCAGAGGAGGAGTGGAGGACAAAGGGTTGTGCCTCCCCTCAGCTGCTACTTCTGTATTGTACATTTTTCCCTCATAAAAGTGGGCAGCAGGGTTTGTTTCAGATAGTTGTGTGTAAGATGTTTATGAAGTGTACTCCCTAGCCCAGGGATGGGGAACCTCAGGCCCAGAGGGCAAATGCAGTGCTCCATGGCTGTTTGCCCCTTGGGACTCTCCGCAGCTCACACCACTCGCTGGCCCTGCTCCACACCTACCTCACCTGCTTTTGCCAGCTGGGATGTGTCCGTGGACTGTAAGGATGCCACGTGCTTGCTTGCCTGGATGGGGGTGGTGAGGAGAGAGAGAGAGTAGAACTCTGTGACTTTTGCATGACTGAAATGTAGCCCATGGGGGGGGGTATTCTAGTCCTACTCAGAGTAGACCCATTGAAGTTAATAGTCATGATGCCCTTAGGCTCATTCATTCAGTGGGTCTACTCTGAGTAGAACTTAGTTAAAGACAATCTTTTGTAAAAAGATAAGAGTCACATCCATTGCTCCACCCACTTTTGCCTGTGGCCACACCCATCTCTGGTATGGGCCATCCCAACTCCCAACCAACCCCCCTCCCTCAAAGATTGTCCACAAGGGAATGTGAGCCTCTGGCTGGAAATGGTCCCCTAACCTCTGCCCTAGACCAAGGATAGCCAGGCTGCTTTCCATCAGTCTGGGTCAGTCAGCTCTGTTGCCTGTTTTACACAGCTCTCTTGGCAGGTGCAGGGGAGGCTGTGGCATGGATTGTATAAACCAGCCACAGGCACTTGAACAGAAAGCAGAGGGTATAAGTCCTCATGTTCCAGGCAGCTTCACAGTTTATTTTACACCCTATTAGATTCCAGCTGGCAAGAAAGCTCCCTATAAATATACATAAAGAGGGCCTATTTACATGACAGTTTATTTGGACGCAAATTCCACAACTGCCTCTTTGCAGTGGCTGAAACTGTGACATGCACAGAGAAGGGAGAAGCAGGAATAAGACAACATTAGCTGTCGTGTCTGTGATTCCCGTGAACATATTGACCTCATCTCTGGTCTGATCTGTTGGTGCTACTGTTTGTTCACAATTTTTATCACCTTTATATTCTAGCCCACTCTTCCTCCCTGGCTGCAGAGTCGACAAGGAGCTTCAGCCGATCGTGTGTCCAGTTTACTTTTGTATGTGGAATGGGTTATCTTATCCTTCACCCTCCAGCAGCAAAATGTCTTGGGCCAGCCCTGACCCTACCCAGACATTATGCAGCCACAGCAGCAGCTACCATGCGCCCTGCTTAAAGCCTCCAGGTAGTAGCAGCTGAAAAGAACCAGTGTGATGTAGGAATTAGCATGCTGGACTAGGATACAGGGGACTTGGGTTCAATTCCCTGTTCACTTATGAAGTTCAGTGGATGACCTTGAGCCAGTCACACTTTCTCAGCTTAACCAACCTCACAGGGTTGTTCTGAGGATAAAATGAGGGGGGAGGATCATGCATGCTACCCAGAGCGCCTTAGAGGAAGGGTGGAATAAAAGTGAAGTTGTTGTTGTTAGAAACTGATCTAGGAACTGATGACTCGACTGGAATCTCTGAGTCATGGCCCAATAATGCATAGGACAGAAACTCCCGGCAAAGCATGACACAGAAAAAGTCGGCAACAATGGAGGATAAGGTTTAAAAGCCCAGGAGGTTGTTGTTGTTGTTGAATAACTCAGAATCTGGATTCTTCTGGGTTCCAGTAATGTATCTTCCGGCCTGCGAATCCTCAGTTTGAGAGAATGCCCAGTTTCTGAGTAATTGGTGCTCAGCCAGTTCTACAGAGATCGGATCTAAACCATTCTTTTGTTTTTCATTTTGTTATCCTTTCACATTTTTATCATTCTCCAGAAGCTCCAGCTGAGATAAGGACCATTCTAGGACAAGGGGCTGCTCAGCTCATACTGGGAAGGACAGCCCTTGCCTCAAAGGCTCACGTCATGAGTAACCAGGGTGACAAGGAAAGGATTATTATCTCATGCGCAATGAGAAACTGGAGAACAGAAGAAGTGATGATTTTGCTTATTTTGTCAAACCTCACAAATCTCAGCTCAAAAATGTTACAAATCCCAACATGAGGTCAAAACTCTCTGATCACCACCTTGTCTTCAAGCCACACTTTCACCTTGCCTTCAGTCGGGATTTCCTTTCTTCACGTAAGTGAAGTGGGATTATGATTGCCAACCCACTTTTACTGGAAGCTGGTAAAAACATTGCATGAAGTGGCTGTCATGAAGCTGTAAATAGAACTGAACCAGTGAAACACTCTTGTTTCAAACACTCTCAGTTAAGTGTCATCAAAACATAACTGTAGAAGTAAACTGTACTTCCGTGTTAAAAAAAAAGTCCCCCCCCCAAAACAAAATTTTTCGATTTCTAACAGTAATTTGAACATTGCATAGAAAGTGGCTGTTTCAGCACACACCTTGATTGTGGGGTGTGTGTTCTGGATTGTGTATAAAACCACAAAGGTCATACATTTTCTAAAAAGAATCTGTAAATACCATGATCCATACTGTGAAGCACTGTATAGCTAACAGCCATAACCAAAACATAGAATCATAGAATAGTAGAGTTGGAAGGGGCCTGCAAGGCCATCGAGTCCAACCCTCAAACAGTTAAGATACAGTGTAATTCTGTGCATGTATACTCCAAAGTAAGACACACTATATTCAGTGGGACTTGTTCCCTGGTAAGAGACGAGCCAATGTGGTGTAGTGGTTAGAATGTCAGACTGGGACCTAGGAGACCAGGTTCAAATCAGCCATGAAGCTCACTGGGTAACCTTAGGCCAGTCACTGTCTCTCAGTGTAAGCTACATCACAGTGTTGTTGCGAGGATAAAATTGGGAGGAGGGATCATGTCTGTATACCACCTTGAGCTCCTTGGAGGAAAGGTGGGATATAAATGTAGTAGTAGTAGTATAGCAGCAGCAGTAGTAGTAATATGGTAATAATAAAGGAGTATTGAGTTGTATCCAATGTAGCGCTGCATGAACATTCCATCAATGCAATGATTTCTGCTTGCGCATCAGAACGTTTTCTGCTTTCTGCTTCCCCTTGTGCCCCCTAAATCTGTTCTAGGGGTTCCCCCAACCCTCTGAAACAGATTTGGGGAGGGTGCAAGGGCACACAGGGGGAGGAGAAAGTCCTTGCACTGATGGGATATATTTGTTGAAAAACACCCAGTGTATCCTAAAACTGCAATTTTATGCATACTTCCTTGGGAGAAATCCTATTAAACTCAGTGAGACTTCCAAGTAAACATGTGCACAGTTGAGTTGGCACCTAACTAAAAAGCATTTTTTTTCTGGAAAGAGTGGCACCAAGAAAATGTCAAAACGCTGCAGTCCTAAACATTGAAATAATGAAGTCTACATCTCAGGAAATAGGTTTATCATTGGGCTGAGCCCGTTTTATTATCACAGGAAAATCTAATAGTCCAGCACAAGTAACATTTTGCAGCCATATTCATTTTCACTGAAATATGCACGTTTGGCTTTTATTGATAGTAAACATATTAGCAGTAAGGCTCTCACTTGATTAGGCAGCTATCCTATAGCCACGTACCTGGGAGTAAGTCCCATTGAATTCATTGGGACTTATGAGCAGACATATATAGGATTGTACTGTTAGATGACTAACCAAAGGAGACTGAGGCTACAATCCCATGACCCCAGGGGGATACATTAGATCTCCACCTCTAAGGCTGGAAAGAGATTTCTGAGGGAGAGTTGCTGATGTATCCCCTATTTGCTGAGACAGCAACTTCCACAGTCCTGGTCCTAATGGCAACAGACCTGTGATGTCAGTGGGGCCAGAGTCAGGGGAAAGCCATGGCAAAGCTTGGATACAAAGGGTCCAGTATCTGTCCAGTCCCCCAACACACTCCCAAACCTCAGAGATATTTACACCAGCCCAGGAGTTGGTTTAAATCACTCCAATTTATTTTCCTCCCATTGTTTCCAAACAAACAAAGAAAATACAAGAAGAGGCCAGAGGAGTGCATGAACACTCCTGCACCCTCACTTCTGCCCTGTTGGCATGAGCCCAGCAGGGCACTGGAAAAGCCCATCTCTTTGCCCACCCCAAGCTTTAGGACTGCACAGTTAATTGATTAAATGTGAGGTAACTATCTGCATATGAATAGAATTGATAATTTGGAATAAAAAATGTTCTTTATTAGAGCAGGGATGGGGACCCAATGGTCCTCCAGCGCTGTTTGACTATAGCCCTCATGATCCTGGCCATGGGCCATGAGGCTGGTGGGGTCATAGTAGATAGCTCATAGTGAATAGCTTTATGAAGATGTTGATCCAGTGTGCAGCAGCTGTGAAAAAGGCAAATTCCATGCTAGGGATCATTAGGAAAGGTATTGAAAATAAAACTGCTGATATCATAGTGTTGTCATACAAATCTATGGTCAGGCCTGGCGCCAGCAAGTGACCAGGTCAGGTACTGGCTGAGGGCCCCTGTGGTCCAGAAGGGCCCCTTAGGCTGGGAGGGTAGAGCTCCTACTCTGTGATCTGTGCTGGCATTGGGTCATGGGATGAATCATGCCCAATGCCCTGATGCTACCACTGATCGCAAAGTGGAAGCTCCTCCCCCAAGGCAACCTTTCCGATGCAGACAGCACAGGATGAAATAGGCCCACCTGACCCACCTACCTCCTATGTCACCATGTCAATGTGCTGTGCATGCACACCAGCATCACCCAAGATGGTCATGGGAGATTCCCTAAGGGGTTGACACCCACCACCACCATCTTGGAGGATGGCAGGAGTGCATGCACAGTGCACTGATGTGGCGTTACACCTCTGCATTTATAAGATTTTGTGTTTTTTTTAACAAAAATAAAAATCTGTTGCCTGATTCATCAGGGGCCACATTTTTAATTGGGTAATATAACCATTTAATCATCTATGTTTGTGATCTTAGGTACATAGCTTTGGGAATAACCCCATTGAATTCAATGGGACTTATTGACAAGTAAACATGCCTAGGGTTGTAAGTAAATGCTATAGCCCTAATTAGTGCCAGTAAAAATGTCATAGAAGGCAAGTAATTTCAGTCATTTTCCATCTGGCTTTCATGTCCCTTTTTTGCCCTGAAATCCTCCAAACTCCTTCCCTGGTAGCACAACTCATGGGACAAATAGGCAGTGTGGGGGAGAGATCTGGAGGTGCCTGGCCCTTTGGTCTCCCTGGGAAGGGTCATGGATGCTGGGTTTCTTTTGCCCTGGAGCCACCAGTGTACGGCCTTGGTTTGATTTTAATGTGCCCTGATAGTAATGGTTGAATCCTTCTCATGTTTATATCATGATTATTAGCTGAGTCACAGCTGGGGTGCTGCTAATTAAATGTATTTCTTAATTAACAAGATCACAGAGAAAGCACGCCAGCCAGGTTTGGTTTTCAATCACTGTTGACAAAGGCAGCTGCTGCCACGCTTGAGCTGGGGGCAGGAGGGAGGTGGGGCTGCCCATTGGAGATGCGGCGACTGCTAACCTAAAGCCAGTAAGAAGAACCAGTTCCTTCATTGTCAATTGGCGTAATCAGTGAGCTGAGTGGATCTGTGGAGAGTTCAGTACATTCTGCATCAGCAGCAGTGCCATTGCTTCAATGTGCACCCAGCTCACAGTGTTATCATCGGTCAGCCCACTTCTGGCAGCATGGGTTGGCGTAGCATTGCCAATTTGGGTGGAATTAATTACATGCTGGATGTGTGCTGACAGACTTGCCCTCAGCGAGGAGAACTCTGCCTGGATCCCCTCCACCCACACTCTTACCATGCCATGGGAACCGGACTGCCCCAGATATGAAGTGGGGCTGGACAGCAAGTTGCCTGTACAAATGAGGGGCTGCTGAATGGTTTGCCCTGCCACACGCTACAGGCATTGCACTGGCAGCAGCAAGGAACAATAATAGGATGACAGGAGGCAGTTACAATAGGATTCAAATGTCTTTACACCAGGGATCAGGGAATTGTATCCCTCCAGCTGTTGTTAGACTACAACTCCTGTCATCCCTGACTATTGGCCATGCTGGCTGGGGCTGATGGGCATTGGCATCCAGCAACATCTGGACAATCACAGCTTCTCCATCCCTGCTTGATACTGTGGACATTGCCTAGCACCACAACCGACCTACCACCACTGCCTGAACCACACAGAGCACAAAGGCCAAGTCTGTCTGCTCCTGACCTGGAACCACGATCAGATTAATTAGATTCATCCAATGTGTCTTTTGTCTCCTCTCGGAGACAAAAGCCCCACAGTTTCCCAGGAAATGGTATAATTGACATATATACGCAGAGAAGCCTTTAACTACACAGAGGACCACAAATCTTCCACCTCCTCATCCCTGCCTTCCAGCATCTTATTTCAGCTACCCCCAGATATTCCTACGACCACTCAACTATACAAAACATTCAGTTATTCATTTAAAAAGGTTTAGCATGTGCTTCAATTTCAAGTTTCCAAAGTGGCCGACAAATAATGAAAAGCACAATTAAGATACAAATTAATCAGCTATATTAAAACTGAAAGCAGCAGATTAACAGCAGCAACAAATAATGATAGAAAAGTAGAGTTAAACAGCAGATAAAATGTCAAATAAGCAAACAGTCACAGGAATAAAATATTTACTGTTATTAAAAAGCTTGGGCAAATAGAAAGGTTTCTGCCCGGCACCTGACACTTAGCAAGGAGGGAGCCACGCCACCCTCTTTGGGATAGGTGTTCTGTAGATAGGGTGCTACTGCCAAGAAGGCCCTGTCCCTGGTTATGATCTGCCTCACCTTAGAACAACCTTTGCCAACCTAGTGCCCTGCAGATGTTTTGGACTACAACTCCGATCAGCACCAGCCAGCATACACTTTGGATAAAATTTTTAACATTTGGGAATAGATGGCCCTTCAGATACCTGATCCCAAGGTGGAGGCAAAGCATTCTCAAAAAGTCTTCCATTCTCATGACAGAGTCTCTTCTTTTGCTTCCTGTGAGAATATAATAATAATAATAATAATAAAATTTTATTTGTGAGTCGCCTATCTGGCCGAATTAACGGCCACTCTAGGTGACTTACATGTACAATAAAATCCAGTATAAAACCAATACAACATACTAATATTTAAAAAACTAAACACCTCTTTCAGGTAATTAAAAACTAACATACCCCAGATTTCCCATAGGCCTGCCTGAATAGCCAGGTCTTTAAAGCTTGGCGAAAGCCTATAAAGGAGGGGGCATGGCGAAGATCGAAAGGAAGGGAGTTCCAGAGGGTGGGGGCCACAATCGAAAATGCCCTCTCTCTGGTTCGCACCAGCCTAGCTGTTTCAACTGGCGGAATCGAGAGAAGGTCTTGTGTGGCTGATCTTGTTAGGCGGCCTAATTGGTGATGCTGGAGGCGCTCCTTCAGATAAACTGGGCCGACACTGTATAGGGCTTTGAAGGTCAGTACCAGCACCTTGAATTGGGCCCGGTAAACAACTGGTAACCAGTGTAGATCTATTAACACTGGCGTGATGTGATCACGGCGACAGCAGTTACTAATTAAACGTGCCGCCGCATTTTGTATCAGCTGTAGTTTCCGGATCGTTTTCAAGGGCAGCCCCACATAGAGCGCATTACAGTAGTCTAAGCGAGAGGAGACAAGGGCATGTACTACTTGTGGGAGCAGATGAACAGGAAGGTAGGGTCGCAGCTTCCGTATCAGATGAAGTTGATACCAAGCTGCCTGACCCACTGCCAAAACCTGAGCCTCCATGGACAGTTGGGAGTCGAGAATGACCCCGAGGCTACGGACCTGGTCTTTCAGGGGCAATTTTACTCCATTAATCACCAGGTCTATATCTCCCAACTTACTCTTGTCTCCCACGAGCAACACCTCGGTCTTGTCAGGGTTAAGCTTCAGCCTATTCCTTCCCATCCATTCACTAACGCATTCCAGGCACTTGGACATGGTATCCACAGCCAACCTTGGTGAGGACTTAAACGAGAGATAGAGCTGAGTGTCATCCGCATATTGGTGACACTGAATGCCTCCAGCCCCCTCCCTCCTCCTGCCCATTCTGCCTCAAAGCTCAGCTGCAGAAAGAATTCACTTGGGGAGCAGAGCAGGATGATGGGGAGCACCAGCTGTGGCACCAGACTACCCCCAGAGGCACTTCCCTGTGGCAAATTGCAGCCTCTCTTCAGTGCTTAAGAGTGGCAAGGTGATGCAAGCAGACTTCCCTCCTTCCACCCTTTTCATTTTGCAAGAGGAGGAAATTGTGGCTTCAGCAGTGGGTCCCTATGAATGCTGCAGTGCAGGACAGCATCAGGCACTGTTTCCCACATTAGACCCAGGACAACAGGAGAGGCCGTGGGGAGGGAAAGAAAGGCTATGATGCAAGTTGTTGGGATTATTATTTTCTGTGCATCCTCTCTACTACCCCCAATATTAATACCAGAGTAAGTGAGACCGCCTGGCATTTACAGTGCCTGGGGCTGTTACTGTAATATTCATGTTGCCTGCAGACTAACCCTTCCCATCTGTTGACATGAAGGAGGGGATTAGTACTGTCTCAGAGTTTAGTGGGCATTTCCCCTGTGTCTGATTGCCTCAGTGGGAGATGCTTGTCATTTTTACAGGCAGATCTGCCATTATAGAGTGGAATTAGCTGGGTTTGGCCTTCCAAGAGAGAGAGAGAGAGAGAGAGAGAGATGCTGCCACTAATTTGATTCTGCTCATTCCCTGGCTGCAGCTAGAGGATTCTAGAGTGCCTTCTGCATCACAGTGCTCCACCCACCCACCCATCCACCCACTCCCGGCCTTTGGTTTCCCTCACCTCCCTGCTCATCAGTATTTGAAGCATTAAGTGACTTCTCTGGCAGCTTCCCATCCCCTGCAAGAAAAACCCACACAGTGCGGAATAACTGCTGGCATCGTAGGCCCGTTGCTCCCTGCCAGCACCAGCCAGTAGCCAAAGCTGGAGGAGGGGAGCCGATCCGCCTTCTGGGAACAAGCCTATTTCAAGCCCTGGGGATTCCTTTCATGGCCGGTAAGAATGATGACTATAGGCAGAAGAGTTTCTGGGCCGGGGCACCATTTCAGATTTTCAGCAGAAGGCACAACAGCCCCCAACCACTTCTGCTTACAGAAGCAGCTCAGCACTTTGATTAGCTGCAATGCTTTTCTCTGACTGTCATGATCACATGCTCTGAGACTGAAACGCAGCCAGGGTGCATGTGTGCAACTGTCTGCCTTCCCCTCTGTCTAACTTTCAAGAGCATCCCTTGTTTCTGGGGTTGGGATCCTTTTCCAACTGATATAACACATGGAGTGAAACGAGGCTGGTAGAATTCTAAATTCAGTGGTACAGTTAGTGGGGAGGAAATTGTTTAATGTTTCCCCATGTAAAAGCCTTGCTGTGATATTTTGTGTTTTGCTTGTTTTTAAAGGTTAGTGTCCGGCTCACTCCCTCTCTTTGTCTACTTGCAAAGTATTTTGTCTTTACATCAAGGAGTGTTCAGTGTGATTCCACATCTGTAGTCTACAGTGGTATCCTCCATTCTTCCCCTTCAGGGGGCATGTGTAGACCAGACCCTAGATCCAGCTGGGTGGCAGTGCCCCGCCTACCCTGTCCTCCCACCTTTCAACAGCTTTTTCCTGACATATGTTTCCTAGGTATAGGATCCATCCAATGCAGATCTCTGGGTGTGTGTGTTACATCCTCCCATCCCCTACTCCAGCGGCCTTATTTTGTGCATTCAGAATGACACCCATTATACAATGGCCCACATAGTGCTACAGAGGAAACTACCTTATACTAAGTCAGATCTGTGGTCCATCGAGCTCAGTATTGCCTACACTGACTGGCAGCAGCTTTCCAGGGTTTCAAGCATGGGACATTCCCAGTTATATTTGGAGACACTGGAGACTGAATTTGGGATCTTTTGCATGTAAACCATGTGCTCTACCACTAAGCTATGGTGAGATCTATGCTACTTCAGCATAGGTAGCAAAACTGCTCCAGGCTACATTGGCTGTCATAGTATTGTTTTTATTTGGTCCAATACAATTCTTGGGGAAATTCCTCTCACGTACATAGTTGACTTAAACTCCTTTAGGGCCACCCTAAGGAGGGGTGCTTTCAATCCCCACTGTACAGACAAACGAGGTGCTTTGAAGCGTATGTCCATAGATGCTTAAGTTTGTATGTCTACCATTTACACTTTATATGTTTGCTGCAGCTTATATGGGTAACACCAAGATAGAAGCAACTAACACAACTTTAGAGCCATGCAAAGTCTTGTATTGGCTACCCATTAGCTTAGGTTCTAGTTTTGGTGTACAAAGCCCTATACAGCTTGGGACCAGGATACCCGAAAGACAGTTCTATCCCTTATATACCCAGTCAATCACTGCGCTCTGCAGGTGAGGGCCTCCTGCAGATACCATCTTGTCAGGAGGTCCATTCTGCACAACATAGGAAACAGACCTTTAGTGTTGCGGCAACTACCCTTTGGAATTCCCTCCCCTTAAATATTAAACAGGCGCCATTTCTGTTATCTTTTCAGTGCCTACTGAAGACTAGAGTTGGAAGAGAATATCCACTAAATCAGACTTAGTACTGGATTTTGACTGAATCTGACAGTCCGCTATCTTTTCAGACTTGCACTGATTTCTTGCAGTGGCTGCAGCTGTAATCAGCATGGCTTTCCCCCCGAATTTCCCCCCCCATTGTATGTAATTATCTTCAATAGCGATTCATACAATCGCTATTATCCATTAACTTCCGTGGATTTACATCAGAGCTTGGGAAAGTTACTTTTTTGAACTACAACTCCCATCAGCCCCAGCCAGCATGGCCACTGGATTGGGCTGATGGGAGTTGTAGTTCAAAAAAGTAACTTTTCCAAGCTCTGATTTACATAAGTATTTATGTTAAAAATTACACAATTTTTTTCACCACCAAAACAACAACAACAGCAGACTGAATTGGCAAGTGCGAAAGCAAGCGGGAACAAAAAAAATGGTGGATCGAGATTGAACGACAGACTATCGGAATACAAGTGGATCGGAACCAGGCAGCCAACCCCATCCTTACTGAAGACCTTCCTCCTTCAACAAGCATTTTAAGTAGAGACCTTATCTCAGTCTGCGTCTGTGCTGGAATTGCTTTTAGATATATTTTTCATGATGTTTTGTTTTAATATATTTTAAAGCCTGTTTTTAAGATGTTTTAGAGTATTTTTAGTGTTTATTTGCCACCCTGGGCTCCTTTTGGGAGAAAGAGTGGGATATAAATTTAGTAATGAATGAATGAATGAATAAATAAAATCTGGCTCGTGTCTCCAGGAGGTTTTTAACCCCATTTTTTCTCTTTTGATGATCAGCAATTTCATGATCAGCAATGTAAGACCTAACCCCAAAATCTGAGATTACTTGTTTTCCCCAAACCCTATTTCCGCTATCCAGCAAATTTAAGTGTAATCCACTAACTGATTTTCCAACCAATAAATCACTGACTGAGGCTACAATCCTACCCCTGGAAGCAACCCCAACTGAATTCAATAGGACTTACTTCTGAGCAGAAATGGTTAGGATTGTGATGTAATTTATAAGTGAACAGTCTCCCATGCATACAGGTTCAACTCATTCGTCGACTTAGCCCCAAGCCCTCAAATTCAGTTTTATTTCAACTGCAATGCAAGCACATCAGAGGGTCAGATCTACCCCAGGAGTCCCCATGGAATTTACATGCAAACATAGGAAGCTGGCTTATACTGAGTCAATCCATTGGTCCATGTAGCTCAGTCTTATCTACACTGACTGGCAGCAGCTCTCCAGGGTTTCAGATGGAGGACATTCCCAGTCCTATCAAAACATGCCAGGGATTGGAACCTGCAACTGTCTATTTGCAAAGCACTGAGCTATGGTCTTTCCTTGAGTGTGAGAACAGAAATGGATGGGTTAAACTACATACTACATACAAATTGTGTGTAATTGTAGGCCAGGTAATGGCAGTCCATTTTAAAATCAAAAAGGAAGTTCAGGAGGAGGCAGTTTACAGCAGAGAAGGGGGATTCTTAACCCTTTCCCCTCCCGCAATATCTCTGTCCCAAATCTCTATCCCTCTGTCTCTCTCTCTCAGACACACACAGAGCAGCAACTTTCCCCTTGTGTGGTTTCAGATGCTCATTTGCCCTTTCTTCTGTGAAGCAACACGCAGCCCAGCCCTACCCAGCACTTTATTTTGAAGCCTTCCATCTCTCCAGATGCAGGAAGGGCCTGCAGACAAGAAGTAGCCCCCATCATCAGTCATGTTCTTTACTTCCTAATACTGACATAGGTGGTTTGGGGAAGCAGATTGTCAAGCAGGGTGAGCCTGAGGGCCTCCCAATGGTGTGTCTGACGCTAAGAACCCTAGAAGCAAACTCCTGGCTCTGAATTTTCCAGGCTGTGAAGCATGGATCCATTTCTGAGCCATCAGTCTACCCTGCTTCTGTTCTCTGACCACTAAGGCTGATGACAAGCTTGCCTGGCACTTTCCTCTGGCTAAGAATCACAGCAGCAGCGGGAATGATTTCTTTCCTATGTGTGTAATGTTTTCCCTCTGCCATTGCTCATTCTTCCCTGTTTTCCCTGCCACCGCCACCGCCACCTCCCTGCTCTCTCTCCTCCCACTCTGTTCTCTCCAGTAAGTGTTGCTAATGTGAAAGCTGACAGCAGCTATGCTGGGATTTCTCCCTAGACTTGGCAGTCTGATCATGTCCTACCTGAAGAATGGCAGGAGTGAGTCACGTTTTAGCCACAGCAGTGACTCACACTTCAGGCTCCCTGAGAGTAGCTAGCACATTTGAGAGATTCCTGAATGAAAGCAAACACACATGCACGCATGCACACATGCACACAGGCGTGCGCACACACACATTCTACCCCTAGTGATACTAGAACTCTCATTTGGCTAAGAAATCCTCTGAATGAATGTTCCTTCTCTCTTAAGGCTGCATACCCACCATACATTTCAAGCACAGTTCAAGCACATTCACCAAAGAAACCTGAGAACTGTCATTGCCCTGTTTGCCTTCTAGCTGAAGAGTTCTGGAGAACCTGAAAGCTTGCACACTCTTTTGTGAAATATGACCTTAACAAAGAGATTGCCATAATAATGGATTTTGGCATTTTTCTACCAGTAAACACAATGATCTTTGCTTTCTATATGGATATCTCATACCCATAGCATGGAACAAGAAGGTCAAATTCACTGAGGAGGTTAGATACCTGAGTGGCTCTTATTGGATGGGGTGCAGCTGGCATAACCCAGTTTGGTCTATGACCGTAAATAAAAATCTATCAATCAATCAGCTGGCATAACCATGCTCCCAGCATTAGTCGTGTGGCTGCTGTGTGCATATTACTTAACAGCTCAGCCCACATGCATGTGCATCAAGGCTTAATTTGAGCCAGTGCTCATTAGGGCTCTTCCACAGAGTCCATTTCCTCTGCATCAGCTCAGCTTTAGAATATGTGGTGAAGAAAGTGCCTTGAAGCATGAGCAGAGAGCCATAGTCCCACTTCTTCTGAGTATCTGTAACCAGGCTATGTACAGAGGGAAGCACTGGTGAGCATCTTGCATGGTTAAATAAGCTATTTTAGGCTTCATTCCAAACCCCCAATCTGCCATGCATCGGGATGTGTTGGATGGGGAGAGGGTCTTCCTTTGCCCAGCCTAAAACATCTGTGCCAGTCTCCACCTGTGAAGTGATGCTGGCAGAGCTCTCCTTTCCATCCACCAAAAGTGTGGGTGGATAGAAGTACCGCCAACAGGATTGTCACAAAATAGGGCATTCCAGGGAGTGGCCAAATCAGCCTGGGATCCACTAGATTTCAAACTGACCCCACTGCTGTTATTTGAAGGCAGCTCCAGGCTGGCATAGTGCAGAGCAGTGGAGGCTTGTGCTCAGCACCTTGGACAGTTCCTTGAAAGTTTGGACTAAAACCCAGAGCAGATTCACTGCTCCACTGAGATTGGAGCACCAGCCTCCACTGGCGCAGAGCAGGGTTTTTCCTGCCCTTGCCTTCTGCCTAGCCAGCATGAGTGACAGGGATGCAGAGGTGGCTATGCTGTTCTGTCACACTCTACGGCTGCCCTGCCAGGTTTAGGACTGCTGTGCCCACTGTTATATAACACTAGTGCACCCACATCCACATTAACTCTTATGTGGAGTGTTTATATGACCACGCTCTGCACCCTGCATTAATTCCTGGTCAGAGCTCTAATGGCTAAGGTTCACAGATGGATCAGGCTATTTCTAGTCAGTGTCCGTTTCACATGTGTTCATTCATAAGTCAATTCTGGCCCATTCCTGTATTACTGTGCTTTTTTTTTTTTAATGCACATACATTTGCAATCTTGTATGGATTTTATCCTAAAACACACATCTTTTGTGCACATACATTTTTTGTATGCATTTTAAGCTGAAATATGCATTTTATACACATTTTAGTACTTGTTTTGAGTAAAGATTCAGAGAAGTGTGAAAACAGAAGGACAACTGCATTCCAATCTATGTAATAGTTCAGAAAGTGTGAATTGGGCTTAAAAATGTGGACCCAAATGAAATCCTCAAGCATCTCTAAGTACATGAGAAAGCATTTCCAGGTTGAAGGATGATCACATACCACTGATAGCGAGGAATAGCACCACACAATGCCGCTGGTGTTATACCATCCCTAGCATTAACTCCTATCAGAGAGTGGCCACAACCATTGCTACCGTTAATTGACCTTGGTGATGATTTTATTACTGTCTGTGAAGTGGACTGTCCTGGATTGCTTCTCTCAGAGTATGTACATGGACACAGATAAAAAGTGCTGCGGCTACTAGCTTTGTACCACTGGTGGTATTGGCTCAGGTTCATGGAAATAAGTCTCCCTGAACCTGGTGAAGTCTATTTCTGAGTAAATTTATAAAGGCTTAGGATGTCATCCTATAAAACCTGCCAGGATAAATCAATGGTTTTGATTTATGCTGGACATGTAGTGCAGGGAGTAAGCTTAAGCTATACAACTCAGGAAGTCCCCAGTTCGAATCTCACGTCTGCCAGGAACGCACTAGGTGGCCTTAGACAAGATTGTCTCACACAGCCTTGGTGTTCTGATCTGGAATATAGGGATATTGCCTGACTTACCTTAGAGGATTGTTGTAAAGGTTACAGCTAGATAGCATAGGAAGTGCTTTGAACAATGGAACATGATGCACTATGACCATTATGATGTTGACTGCTACTACAAATTGTTATCAATGAGCGCAAAGCCCAACCTTTCCCCCAGCTATTAGGGGATCAGTTGCCGATGCCTCTATCACTCTTTTCATTATCTTGATCACAGGCTCTCAACATGTTAGTCCTATAACACTGGTGATCAGGTATGTGCTTGTCTTGAGATGTTCTTCTGTACTGAGGTTACACTAACAGGGACCTGGCAGGGCACAGTCCTTGTTCTTCTGAGAGTTTAGCAATCTCAGGTTTTGATATGCATCTTCGGCCAGTTTTGTTTTGCTGTGTTGAAATGCCAATCCTGTCAGTGCAAGGATTTCCGCTTGCAATGCAGGACTTTCTCCCCTCTCCTCCCCCTGTATTTGCCCCACACTCTCCCCAAACCTGCTTTGGAGGGTTGGGGGAACCCCTAGATCAGATTTAGAGGGTACACTGGAAGAGGAGAGAGGGAAAGTGTTTATTGTGCAAGCAGAAATCCTTGCGCTGATGGAACGTTCATGTAGCACTACATTAGATACAACTAAAAGCATCTTAGAAAAGATCGCCATCATACAGCCTTATCCCCCAAAGGCCTGGATGAAAAAGGATGCCTTCAGTTAGCACCAAAAGATAAATACTATGGGGACAGTCTTATATCCAATGGGAGGGTGTTCCACAGTTGGGGTGCCACTATAGAGAAGACCCTGCCCAATGTCACTGCACACAAGCCACTCCCATTTTGGGGTACCATGAGCAGGGCCTCTCCCGCAAATCTTGAGGCACAGGCTGGCATACATTAGGGAAGGCACCTCTTGAAGTATTTGGGTCTGAGGCCAGTCCAGGCTTTCTACACCAACAGAAGCACTTTAAATAGGTCCCACTAGCATGTAGGCAGTGAGTGATTTACAGCTGATTCATTTTACATTGCAGGCATTAAGAACTGGTATACATCTGAGGACAATATTGTAGAAATGTAAAGATAATTTATAAAGCTTGACTGAAGGCATTAAAAACGTCTCATAAATGGAAAACATAACAAGTACATGACACAGAAAGAACATACGGGGGTAATCCAAATAATTAAAACATCTAAATTATGAAAAAGCATAACATTATTTGTTCCACAGCCAGGTTGGCAGAGTCAGTAGAAAGGGAAGCCTTTTAGATGATGTCTTTCCACTAAACTGGGATGGGGAACTGTTGCCCTCTGGATATTGCTCGACTACAATTCCCATCATCTCTGACCACTGGCCATGCTGGCTGCAGCTGATGGGAGTCAGAGTCCCAACAACAACATCTGGAAGGCCACAGGTTTCCCTATCCTAGCACTAAAATGTGACACTACCCTCCCCATACCATACACCACTAAGTGGCAGAGATTGCACCTCTCTGAGGCCACCTGAAATGTCTGCTACCAGTTGATGCCCAGGCCAGACTGACAGAAGCAACATGTTGAGCTCAGTGGGTGCACATGCATGCATTATCTGGCCTTCATTAGGGAGATCCCACAGAGCCCTGGGGGTGGCCACTCATAACCATGCTCATCAATCATAAAAGTATGTGCAGCTAAGGCAAGTTAGGGAGCCCATTTGAGGCATTTTTCTTGACACCCCCCCCCCGAGCAAAGGCAGGTGTAACAGAAGGAGAACGGCACCAAGTGTGCATTTATTATTTACAAGGCACATCATGAGAAGCCGACCATGAGCAAAACAACCTCCCCTGAGCTGTGCAATTGTTGGAAGCAATGAGCGTATTTTGCTGCCTCTGCAGTTTATTCTTTGTCTTCCCTTTAATGGAGCCCTTTCCTGCCATCCCGCCCCTTCCCCACAAGGACTGCAGTGCTGACTGAGAACAGAAATACTAGGAGAGGATTCTGGAGCAAGATTGCTGGGTAGGGGCTGATCTGGGTACTATAGCCCAATACTGTCTCCCTTGTGGATTCCTGTGGGTTTCTACCTGCCTTGGTCCTGTAAAGGTAGAGCTTCTCTTCAGAGAGAGGAAGGCAGCTGCTTAGTCTGATTTCAAGGAATTCTTCAGAACCCGGCATGGGAAAAGAGCAAGGGGCATGGGACTCTTTTACTAGGGCTTACTGGATCTGCCTTCATAGCCTCAGAGAGATCCTGCTAAAATGAGAACATGGACACTAAAGGCATGACTCTAAGTGGCGGCTTGTGGCTTAGTGTCAGTGGGGCAGTGGAATCCAAATTCCGGGTTTTAGTCCCAGCTTTCAAGGAGCTGTCCAAGGTGCTTTCAGCCACAGGGAGCCACCAGGTGCCACCACTGCATGACTCATTTTATTACACATTCTCCACATAAATGTACACACAAGGCACAGATGCACCCCTTGGGCATTCCGGACTCCCATGTTCATGCATGCACAGAATATAACTGCAGATACGACGACACGAATATGAGGATATATTCCTCACAAACAGTTGCGGAGGACCTTTTTCAGCCCAGGAGGGTGCATTCTCATCTGGCCAAACTTCTGAGGGTCACGTGCCAGTGGCAGGCAGAGCCAGAGGCAAAACGAGCAGAGCGACAAATGTAAATGTTGCCTTTGTACAGTAGGCGAGTTTCTACACACACTCACACATCTCTCTATATCCAGGGAAGCAAGAGGCATGATCAAAGTTCAAGAATGCATTCCAGCCAGGCAACAACACACAGGGTGCAGCGCAAGGCCAATGAGGGGGGTGGCCTGGTGAGAGGGCCACATTCAGCCTCCGGGCCTGAGATCCCCCTCATCTGCTATATATGAATAACAAGCACAGTCATATACACAGGCATGATGTGCACAGTATGTGCTAACGCTGAATGCCCATATTGAATAAAATACCAAACCACAAGTTGATTTGCTAACTCTGTATGTGCACACATACACATTCTGACTACAAACACCCAGAAAAAATAATGCGTTAATGCTCCTCACTACATGGAAGGTGCACAAAAACTAAGCACTTTCAACTGGAAAACACAACAGAAGGGAGATGGATGCACACTGTAGACATCACTAACTACACACACGGACACATACAAACCAGACTAACTCTTGAACTCAGATAGAGCCAAGACGTCTTTCCTAGTCCTTCCTATAGCCTTGAGACTTTTTCAGGTGCACTGGGGCTGTGAACACCCTAGTTGCCAGATCAAAGCGTTTGCATTAGCCACACCTGAGGGGAGAACAGCTTGATCTGCCGATTAGTTGCAAAATCTCTTTCAAGCTGAATTGTAAACAAATGCACTTAAGCAGCTCCCATCAGGTTTTACAGTAAAAAGGGGCGGGGTTCGGCTAGCATTGTGTGCCCGTTTTTTGAAGAGAAAGGTGGAGACGCACTGGAAGCACAGAACAGTGAGTGTATTTCTACCCTTTGTATTTGCAATCTACAATGTGCTGCACAGCTGTTCCACATCTGTCTGTATTGCAAAGAGGGCCAGCTGGATCTCAATAGCAGAAGTGCAGACCTTCTATCTGTACCCATTTACAAGGGACAGGATCTGTTTTCCATGACATATATCCATTACTGCTGTGCATTATGTTTCCATGTAAATATTTGCCACTTCCATTTGTTTGACTGTTACAATACCCCCTGCTAGGAAACTGGATTCACCCGTTTCTGAACTTTGCAATTCTGAAAATGTGAGTTAGATTTATGATATCTTCATGTGAAAAACTATTTCCTGTTTGGTAGATAAATATGATTTTGAAGTTAATACTTCATAAATTTGTCTACAGCTTGAGGCACTAGGCATCCCACACAAACACAGCACCATGGAAGTGACTCGCATATTTTGATTAGTTAATGACATATTGTTTCTTCAAGTCAGTAGTAGGAGGTTCCAGGAGTAGTGTTTTCCAGTGGCACTGTCTGTATGAGGAAAGCATGTTAGAGACATACAAATAGGATCTACAACAAAATGCTGCAGTGTGGAGTGCTCCTGTTCAGGGTTCCACCTAATCAGTCATATCACCTTTCAAGACATTCCATTTACACCATTCTATTCTCCACCTCACAACAGCCAGTCAGCATTCCATACCTACTGAGAATGCTGTCCTCGCTAAGGCGTTCTCCCCTTAGGTATTTTTTCCTAAAGTATTTTTGCACTTCTGCAAACATTCTGCTTCCCTAAACCTGCTGGTGCCTTCCTCTTGTGCATGGCTGGTGCTGTTTTGGTAACATAATCACTGGCATTCAGAGAATGAGCATACAGGATGCCGTTTTTGTAATACAGAGCACTGGGGAACAAGCAAGCACCCAAACAAACAGTTGAAGCCTTTAAAGCAGCATCACTTTCCCTAAAAGCAAAAGCATCTTTCAGCCGCCTCCCCAGGTTCCTCAATGCCAAACAGCAGCAAATTTCAGCCTCCTGTTGCCTTCAGAACTTGTGTTGCAATTGCCCCATCCAAACAGGTGAGATAGCTATTTGTCACCAGCCATCAGTGCTCATTTAAGGGGATGTTTTTTACCCATCAGTGCTGTTAGCTTCATAAAGCTATTAAGCTAAACAGAATCTAAAGAAAAGGACATTTCCCATATCCGAGAGCCCTTACAACTAATGGATGCTTTCTTTAAAAACACAGGAAGCTGCCTTATACTGAGTTAGAACACTGGTCCATCTAGCTTTGTATTGTCTGCCTTGACTGGCACTGGCTCTCCAGGGCTTCAGACAGGAGCCTTTCCAGCAGCAGCATGTGAGGGGATGTGGGTGGCGCAGCAGCAGCCTCCCAGCAGTGGCACTGCATTTCCCAGGACAAAGATGGGGTGGGGCAAGGTTAGGTGATGAGGTTGGGGAATTCCTGGGTGTCAGTGACAGTGTGCGCCTGCAGAATACAGAGGCCATTAACCCAGGGCTCCCCTGCCCTAACTGCTCCCCCACTCCACCCCATCCTGGCATCACTGGTACCGCTGCCACCAGGAGAATGCTGCTGTCCCTCCACTTCCCTTCATGCAACACAGCTGAGTCTTTTCCAGCCTTACATGGAGACACTGGTGATTGAACTTGGGACTTTTTGCGTGCAAAGGTCCACAGAGGTACAGCCCTTCCCATTGTTTAACATTAGCGAAGTACACTGATATTATGGTTGCGGGCACCCCAGTCTCCAAGTGGTGAGAGACTTCCAGGGGTTCCTGTGTTTTACCCAGGTTTTGGTTTCCTTGGAATGAAGGCCAGTGGAGACTGTGGTGTCTTATAGGACATATAGCTTTTATTTACACATATTCACAACCTGAGCATATTATGGAGGGTTCACAGCATTAACAGTGCATCAGACCTTGCTCCCCATGGCCCATAGCTTTGGGGGTACAAAGAGCAAGCAAGCCCCTCTGTCTGTTTTCCAGCTCCCAGCCTTTCCTCCCACTAATGCTCACAGAGGCACATAAACTACGTCCTTGTTGGCAGGCAGGCCTCTCTCCTGAAAAGAGTTAATGGGCTACATTGCCTCCCTGGCAGATTCTTACACTTGTTAAGGGGGACATTTGACAGACTTGGATGAATCCATTAACTTATGAATGGGACTAGTCTGGCCAGTACAGCAGGTTTCTTGCATTGCAGATTCCAACTCCCACATTCAGGGTTCCAAATCAGAGGCTACCTCCACACACATTGTCCTGATCCACATATGAACATAAAACAGCCTGCTGGATCAGGCCAGTGGCCCATCTAGTCCAGCATCCTGTACTCACAGGGGCTAACCAGATGCCCATGGGAAGCCTGCAATAAGGCCTGAGTGCAAGAGCACTCTCCCCTCCTGAGGTTTCTAGAATCTGGCATTCAAAAGCATGCTCTTTCTGACCATGGAGGCAGAGCACAGCTGTCAAGGCTAGTAGCCACTTTAGTTGTCCTTCTTTCCTATCTCCAGTCATTCCTCAGTAAGACAGTGCATCTTTAAGCCACCGCATGGTAGGTGGCACAATCGATATTTGGGGTGGAGTGAAAGTCTCCATGAGTCATATCTGGCCCTCAGGCCGGCATACCTGAATACAAGCAACAACCACAGCTGTCCATTCAGATGACCCAGATTTCTACTTGAAGGTTACACAGGGCAGCCTAGAGTTTTCTACTATCATTAAAGAGCCCATTGGCTTGCAAAAAAACCCCAAACCCTGACCACTACCTATGTGAAACCTCCTATAGCTAGCATATGCATGCTAGCCTCAAGCACTGAGACTTTCCTGGCAGCCAAGGCTACTGCATCTGTGACAGAAAGGTAGGTTAGGTAGGAATGGAAGAAGGTAACTTGCTACTACTCCCCCCCCCAGTCCAATCAAAGGGGATTTTCTATGCCTCCCAATGAGCATGGGCTGGCTTGCAAAGAGGTCTACCAGTAAAGTATGAGAAATGACTGTGGAATAGCCATAGGTCAGTGGTGGAGCATCTGTTCTGCATGCAGAAGGTCCCAAGCTTAATCCCCAACATCTCCACATATGACTGAGAATGTCCTCTGTCTGAAATCCTGAAGGGCCACTGCCAGTGAGTGTAAACAGTGCTAAGCTAGATGGAGCAAAGGTCTGACTTCACATAAGGCAGTTTCCTCCTACATTCCTGTGGTTTTTTTCCTCCCTCTGCCTGACCTCTCTGCCTACCTATTGTCTCCATCTCCACTTGTTACAGCTACAATCCCCTCTTGGATTGTTTGAGGGATTATCCTTCTTTGACTGATTTCTGTCTTGTCTCTCTACAAACATAATGGAGCCACAGCTGGTTAAAATACAAATAAAAATATTAAATCACAATAAAACACCAACGATCCATAAAGCACCACAAAACCCAGCCCATTAAAATTCCATTTTGCTACCTGAAATAAAATAAAATAAAAACATTGTTGTTATTTCAAGTGGAAACTTGCAAGTGACTAAGCTAAGAGAATCTCATGCAGGAGGGAGTTCCACAAATCTAGTTCCATCCTGGAGAAAGCCTTACTCTAGTTCCATCCTGGAGAAGTGATGACCCTCCAGATGCTGTTGGGCTCAATTTGTCACAACAAACAAAGAGGAGTCAAGGGCAGTAGTGCAGTGGCATATTCAGAAGTACAGGGTGTGTCACAGCCACACCCTTCCCTCTTTTTAATTTTTTTCTGCTGGTTGAGAATGAGATTCCTCTCCCACAACAACAGACATTTCTAGGAGCCAATAAGTATGAAAGAGGAGAGTGTTAGGTACCGAAAAGAATCTTCTCAGGGGCTGACTCACCTCCTTTCACTCTGATTGGCTCCAATCAGCAGGAAAGGACAAGGAAGCATGCAAGGACTCTTTTCAGGGGCTAAAATGCTCCCTTTCATGCTGATTGGCTCATAAGATGCTGGAGACATAGGGACCCTGCTCCCCAAAAAGTAAAGGGTCTAAGATCCCCTGAGACCCTGAATGACTACACCACTGGTCAAGGGTGCCCATTGTATAAAAGCTGTTGTATAAAAGCACACCAAATGTGGTTAAATTTTCAGGATAGATACATGCCAAACATGTGTCAGCCTCTTAGCTTTCTTTAGTGGCCTGTTTGTACAACATCCTTTCAGTACGAGTTCACCAATTTTGATCCAGGAACTGCTTTGTAAATATTAGATAAAGCAGTCCAGCTATCCAGTATATACTGGTGTGTAATTTTTTTTTCTTTCAAAAATCAACCTGTTGGTCAAAATTTGTTCCTATTTTTATGTGCCACATATAGGCCTCCTCCACATTTTATCTATGTATGGTTCTTGACCAGAATTCAGCTTGTCACATGTTTAGCATTTTCTGTTCAGGTATTGTATTGCATATTATATTGCATATTTTCTATTTAGTTTGTGAAATTTGTGTATTTTTGTGTCTTCAGTTAGCAGGCTTTACTTCTTACTTCATAATTAATTTTGTTTATAGATATTGTTAGCATTTTAACCACATTTGGTGTACAACAGCTTTTATACATTTGGGCACCCATAACTCTGCTTTGTTGCTGTAATACTGCATTAGTCAGAGTATATCTCTCCTTTTTATGTGTTCACAGTTCAAATTGCCATCAGCCTCAGCCAGCATGGCCAATGATCAGGGATGATGGGAGTTGTAGTCCAACATCTGGAAGGCCACAGGTTCCCCATCCCTGCCTCTGAGATATAGCATGGAGTCTTCCCCTTTGGGGCCAGCTCTACCATTAGACAGAGTGAGGCAGCCAACTCAGCTAGCTGACTTTAGGCAGCAAATCAGTAGCAGTTGGTGGGGTGAGCTGGAACTGCTCTCCCAACACTGGCATCACTGCTGCTTACCTAGGCAGGGTGAGGCAGTGGCAAGATCAGGACTGTGAAGATGCACTGACATAGCCAATCCAACACTCCCACTGGGGCGTTCCTGCAGCCCAGGCCTCACAGTATCCTGGCCCACCCTATCCCCATCCAGGTAAACTGCAGTGACCCCAAGGTCAGTAGGACAACTCTGTACCAACACACTGTCCTCTACTGCCGCAAACTGATAATGATAAAATAATTGTATTTTTTTTTGCCAGGGAGAGGGAGAATCGCTCATGGGACTTTCTGCCTCGCGTGCCAAAACTGGCCTTGTTGCTATGCATGTCAACTTGCATGGTAAAGGAAACATCATTTGCTGCTCCCCTTCAGGCACTGAAGTGTCTTGCCCTTCTTCCTTGCATCCCATCTAGAAGATTCTTCTGTATCATGTGTATTCCACCAACATTGCCAAATAGAGCTGAATATCTCCAACAGGCTGAGCAACTGCCAGGAGCAATTGGCTGGAAGACATCTGGGTAAAGGGTTACTGAGAAAGCAATAAAGTCAATAAGGAAACTATCTGTCAGCTTTGTGTAGTGGGTCACTCCCCCCCCTTGTAATGGGATCTGTGCATAATATGCCTGACAAGCTTTCAACTGTCAGAAGAAGGTCAAGGGCATCAGACTGTCCTCAGGTTGCAGATACCAAGCAGTTATGGATGCAGGTGTCTTGAGTAAGAGGGACATTGGAGAAAGTATGAAGGTTATTGAAACTGTCCCTTCCAGCAAGCATGCATGATTTTGGCAGTGACTGAGAGGAAAGGACATTTTCCTCCAATTTTCCTCAAACACTAAACATTATTTATTTATTTATTTATTTATTTTTATTCATTTATTTTTATTTATTAAATTTATATACCGCCCGACTAGCAATAGCTCTCTGGGCGGTGAACATAAAACATTGTGATTAGCAGGGCAGTGACCCAAAATAGATCCTCATGCAATAGGCTCGTTGCCCAGACCATAAAGTTGCCTTAGTTCCATATTGTTTGTGCCATGCAAATGTAACGCCAATCTTCAAAAAGGGATCCAGAGGGGATCCCGGAAATTACAGGCCAGTTAGCTTAACTTCTGTCCCTGGAAAACTGGTAGAAAGTATTATTAAAGCTAGATTAACTAAGCACATAGAAGAACAAGCCTTGCTGAAGCAGAGCCAGCATGGCTTCTGCAAGGGAAAGTCCTGTCTCAGTAACCTATTAGAATTCTTTGAGAGTGTCAACAAGCATATAGATAGAGGTGATCCAGTGGACATAGTGTACTTAGACTTTCAAAAAGCATTTGACAAGGTACCTCACCAAAGGCTTCTGAGGATGCTTAGCAGTCATGGAATAAGAGGAGAGGTCCTCTTGTGGATAAGGAATTGGTTAAGAAGCAGAAAGCAGAGAGTAGGAATAAACGGACAGTTCTCCCAATGGAGGGCTGTAGAAAGTGGAGTCCCTCAGGGATCGGTATTGGGACCTGTACTTTTCAACTTGTTCATTAATGACCTAGAATTAGGAGTGAGCAGTGAAGTGGCCAAGTTTGCTGACGACACTAAATTGTTCAGGGTTGTTAAAACAAAAAGGGATTGCGAAGAGCTCCAAAAAGACCTCTCCAACCTGAGTGAATGGGCGGAAAAATGGCAAATGCAATTCAATATAAACAAGTGTAAAATTATGCATATTGGAGCAAAAAATCTTAATTTCACATATACGCTCATGGGGTCTGAACTGGCAGTGACCGACCAGGAGAGAGACCTCGGGGTTGTAGTGGACAGCACAATGAAAATGTCGACCCAGTGTGCGGCAGCTGTGAAAAAGGCAAATTCCATGCTAGCAATAATTAGGAAAGGTATTGAAAATAAAACAGCCGGTATCATAATGCCATTGTATAAATCTATGGTGCGGCCGCATTTGGAATACTGTGTGCAGTTCTGGTCACCTCATCTCAAAAAGGATATTATAGAGTTGGAAAAGGTTCAGAAGAGGGCAACCAGAATGATCAAGGGGATGGAGCGACTCCCTTACGAGGAAAGGTTGCAGCATTTGGGGCTTTTTAGTTTAGAGAAAAGGCGGGTCAGAGGAGACATGATAGAAGTGTATAAAATTATGCATGGCATTGAGAGGGTGGATAGAGAAAGGTTCTTCTCCCTCTCTCATAATACTAGAACTCGTGGACATTCAAAGAAGCTGAATGTTGGAAGATTCAGGACAGACAAAAGGAAGTACTTCTTTACTCAGCGCATAGTTAAACTATGGAATTTGCTCCCACAAGATGCGGTAATGGCCACCAGCTTGGATGGCTTTAAAAGAAGATTAGACAAATTCATGGAGGACAGGGCTATCAATGGCTACTAGCCATGATGGCTGTGCTCTGCCACCCTAGTCAGAGGCAGCATGCTTCTGAAAACCAGTTGCCGGAAGCCTCAGGAGGGGAGAGTGTTCTTGCACTCGGGTCCTGCTTGCGGGCTTCCCCCAGACACCTGGTTGGCCACTGTGAGAACAGGATGCTGGACTAGATGGGCCACTGGCCTGATCCAGCAGGCTCTTCTTATGTTCTTATGTTCTTATGTTCATGCATTTGTAAATATAAATTGTATAATTTAAATACAAGTACCCATTTTTGCTTACTTTGCATAATGTATTCCTAGGGTGGACAGATACAAATGAGGACAGGAATCCTGCCCTCTTTTGCACCTAAGAACATAAGAAGTGCTTTTCTGGATCAGGCCAAAAACCTATCTAGTCCAGCATCCTATTCTCACATGGCCAACCAGACACCTGCGGGAAGCCTGCAAGCAGAACCGGAGTGCAACAGCAACTCGCCTCACGTGTAATTCCCAGCAACTGGCATTCAGAGACATACTGCCTCCAACAGTGGAGGTGGAACATAGCCATTGTGGCTGCAAGCCACTGATGGCCTTATTTGCCATCTGTGGCAACCCTGTTTGTTCTGCTTCCACAAGACATGAGGAAGGGCAAAGAACTATGACCAGGGCTCATTCCTTGCCCCCTGACTACTTGGATCTGACCTCTGGCTTCTGAGACCTCTCCAGATGTTGCACATACATTTTAAAGCCTACTCTAAAGCTAGAAGCTTGCTTTTTAAAAAAAGGTGGCAGGGGAAGCTGAGGTTTGCAGGATGCTGGATCTTGTACCCGATACCAATATCTGCCTACTAATTGTCATGCCATTGGTTTTTTTAGATAAGCCCTTGATAAAGAAAATTGTATAAATAAGAATCTTCCAGAGCCAGTTTTCTCTCTTTTTTGCACCCAATACCAATGCCTCTCTTTTTTACTTTTAGCTTTTGCATAGGGCTGGCCCAATACATTTTGCTACTTGAGGTGAAGAACAAGGAACACGCCTCCCCTTCCCCCTAAAGAAGCTGACTGGAGTGGCAGCTGAATCTTGAATCAACACTGGCAATGGAACAGTGTCTTCCACTGCACCACAGGACAGCAGGCGAGTTCACAGGTTTAAGGTGAATGGTGGGGGCGGGCGGGCAAAAGGTCCCACCATCATCCCGCCTCCAGCACCGGGCACCCGGGATAGCTGCCTCATTCTGCCTAACGGTAAGGCTAGCCCTGTTTTTGGTACAATCGCCAGAAGCTCACCTCACCACCATCATCCCCATTGGAAGCAAGAGCATTAGATCTCTGAAACCTCACCAGAGATCTGTAACACCACAGCAGCCCTTGTGCCCAATCTGGCCCACTTCTTTGCTGCGGCCTTTAAACGGCTTGTACGCGGCTTTTTCTCTCATCGCTTTCATTAAGAGAAACAGCTCTGTAGCTATGTGCAGATCACAGTGTCCTCTCGCTCTTCTCACTTATTAACACACACACACACACACACACACACCCCATCCCTCTGTTCCAATTGAAAGCTGGCCCGTTTTCATTTCCTCCCCCTCCCCTCCCCTCCCCTCTCCTCCCTTCCCTCCATTTTAAAAGCATCCCTTAAGATTCTCTTTGCAGCTCCCTGCTCACGAGCGCAGCTCGCCCGCCTTTCAGGGCGCTGGAGTGAGCCGCAGCCCGCGCGCCCGCCCACCCCCCTCCCCGCCAGCCAGCAGCACCACCTGATCATGCAGCAGCGAAGGGGAGTGGGAGAGGGAGGAGGCAGGAGTGGCGGCAGGGAACATTCTCCTGTCCTTGGATGAACTCCTCTCTGGCTCGCTCATTAGAGATGGTGCCACGCGGCTGCCGCCTCCTTGGGAAGCTTCTTGCACACAGGGATATTTTTAGTGTCTGCTTTATACGCCGAGCGGGAACTTCTGCATTACTCTTGCTGCCTAAAGGAGGCTGTCAAATGAGCTGCCAAGGCAACTAGCTGCAGTTCAGCCAGTTTCCTGCAGCTGAGACTCGAATGGCTTGTGCCGCAGTCAGGGCGAAAACCACCCCTCTTGATTGCATTCCTCCTCCCACCCACCCCTCCCAGAGAGGTCTCAAGTAGGAGCACAGGCTGCGAGAGCCTTGAGTTTTGCCCTACCGTGAGATGCAGAAGTTGCCTTGATGCTGATGAAAGACTGGTAGGAAGGGACAGGAAGCCCAACGCTCTTAGGGAGGGGGACAATGGCAGCCCCCCACTGGCAGGGAAGGTATGTGGAAGGTGGCATCTAGCATGCCACCATGGCAGCGTCAGTGATGACCTTATGGTGATGGTGAACTAGATACTGATGCCATTGATTCTGCCGTTATGTTTTCCCATCATCACTGCTGCTGCTGCTTCTGCCAGTCATGGCAAAGCTATGCAGGTTACAAGAGCCCCGTGCTTGACCTTGTCATCCCCATGCTCTCATGCATGTCTTCGGAACCATGAGGGCTAGGCACTTGCTGTTTGAAAAGTGAAACCTGACATTTTCAGAGTTGTGCGTTCAGTAGCACATCCTCCCCCCATCCCTGAACGTATGCACAATCATAGCAAAAACACTGCCCTGGTCATATGAGACTGGACATAAGAATTCTCAGTCTTCTGATAAGGCTGGCATTCGCTGGGGAGAAAAAAAAATGCCCTAATGGTTTTCTTTGGAATCACACTAAACAAGTTGGAAGGACCAAATCTGAGCGTCAAATCACATTACTGTACTAGAAAGAGCCTTCAATCATTGAGACACTCTGTCATTGAAAGTGAAAGCTTGGACTCTGCCTTAAGTGAGGAATAGAGCAGCTAATACATTCTGCTCGCCAACATCAAGAGTGCTAGCTCTGAGGGCATATGGCATGGTTTGCCGGCTTCCCATAGGCATCCGGTTGGCCACTGTCAGAATAGGATGCTGGACTAGGTGGGCCATTTACCTGATCCAGCAAGACTCTTTTTATGTTGTGTCACAGGAGTAGACAGGCATACGCTTACACAGATAAAAACGACTGTTTTGGTGCAACCAGAATCATGCTTGAAGACATGGTGCACCTATCGGTGGCACAGTGGCTGTGGCAGCATGGGGAGCCTGTGGCCCTCCAGATGATGGACTCCAACTGCCATCAGCCTCAGCCAGCATGGCAAATGGTCAGGGATGGTGGGAGTTATAGCTTGAATCATGAGGAGGGCCACAGATTACCTACCTCTACTGTGAGTTTTTATGATGTTTTGATGTGTTTTTAGTGCTTTTGTTTGCCGCACTGGGCTCCTGCAGGGAGGATATAAATCAAATAATAAATAAATAAATAAACAAACAAGATGTTGGTTCTGGAAAAAGAATGGCTCTCTGGACTTAGCCTAGGTTTTCTTTCTGTTTTATCTTTGTGATCATTTCCCCCTCTAACATGATGCTTTCTTGTGTGTAGTTTGTCCCTGGTGTGTTTTTGCATTGATAAAAGGCAACTGCAGAGACTATGATCTAAAATTGGAGATCTCTCTTAAAGCTGGATTTTTCCATCCACATTGGAAGCAACATCCTGAGACTCTTTGGGCTCCTTTGGCCCTACACATCCCTGGGTTACAGGGACTTCTTCTCAGTCCCTGAGTCAATGAAGGCCTTGCATGGTTAGTCTAGCAGTGAACTGTGTTAGTTATGACAATTCATCTCTGCTCTATGGGGAAAATTCTATGATGACAATGTGCATAATCACACTCAATAAGCAAATACTCTCTCTGGAAATGCCCCAGTCGGCTGAAGAAACACAGGACACCTTATAGGAATCGGGGTCCACCCAAGACATTTTGCTGCCTGTGGTGAAATGAAGGTATGACAGAAAGAAAAAAACATTCCATGAAGAGAAGGTGGCTGGGCTGGCAGCTGAATCTTACTTCAATACTAGCAATGGGACTGTGACCTCCACCCTACCTGAACGAAGCAGGCTTATTATGGAGGCACCAGACAGACAATGTGGCACACATAGCTCAGTCTGCCAACAGAAAGGTACAGCCAGGCGGTTCAGGAGGAAAAGCCATGCGGCAGCTCCCTCTAACACCCCAGCATTTGCCACCTGAGGAGGTTGCATCACACTGCCTAATGGCTGCCAACCCCCCACCCCAATGAGGAATCTTTGCTTTTCCCCTCATGCACTACTGAATGAAGCATTTTCACTCAGGGCCTTCCTGACTCTCACTCTCCCTTCTCCCTTAAATCAGGGAGCTGGTAGAAAGACACCATCTCATTCTAACCCATTGGTATCCTGTCCAATGGCTCTTTCAAGAGGACTCATAAAGTTCCAGCTCTCCAGATGAAGCACTGCAACCTCAAAACCCCCCATTTTACAGCTTGATGGAGGGCTGTAGCAACCTCTGCAATGTAGGTTTCCATGCATGCCCATGGCCACTACTCTGCCTGGGGGCAGCTTATGATCAAATTGGTCAATACTAATGAGTTCAAACACAATCAGGGCCCTATGTCTGCATTAGAGAGTGGCCACTTTGTAGCCAACTTGAGCTGGTGGCATTCTAATGCCTTGGGCTAGCATGTGCACCCACATATACACACCCTATAGAACATTAAAGTTGGAGAATACTGTCAGTAAGTCTTTGAGGATGAATGCAGAAGCCCTTTTCAGATATGCTAAACTTTTCAGATATCCTAAACTTGTATTCAACATGGTGCTAAGCTGATAGTTCCATCAGTGCAAGGATTTGTCCTTGCACAAGGGAACACTCTCCCTCTCTCCTACCCCCTCATCCCCCCTAAATTTGTTCTGTTTTTTTTCCCCAACCCTGCAGAGCAGATTTGGGGGTGGAGCAGGGTGCACGTAGGGGAGGAGAAGGGGGAAATCCCCTGGTGTGAGTCAGTGGGCGGCTGGTGGCTCCATGTCAGTGGAGCAGTGGAATCTGCTCCAGGTTTTAGTCCAAACTTTCAAGGATCTGTCCAAGGTGCTTCATCAAGTTCAGAAAGTCTGGAGTAAAACAGTTTGGTCTGAGCCTGTTGCTATGGTTGGAGGGAGTGGGGAAGCTGGTGTGTTTGGAACTGTTGGGTTCTAGACCAGTGTGGCACATCATGTATCCTTAACCAGCACTGAGCAGCTGGTTCTCACATTCTGCAGCAAACCTGCTCTATTGCAAAGTGAGGCCTTAGTGCCCAGCCTGGGAGGAGGAGAGCCACAGCCTACTTCCCTAGCTTTACTTCTCACAGTGTTTAGATGAAGACAAAAGGAGTGGGGAGCCTGCAGTCCTCTGGATGTTGCTGGACTACAGCTCCCATCATCCTTGACCATTGGCTATGCTTGCTGGGGCTTCCATGTACCTGATGAATAACACTGTAAGTTGCCGCCCTGGGCTCCTACTGGGGGGAAGGGTGGGATGTAAATCAAATAATAAATAAATAAATAAAATAATAAAGTATGACATCCTTCAGCACATCCCATTCTTGTTGTTAGATTTCTGTGCAGCACCCTTGGTTTTTTGTCAGGCGGTGTACAGGGTTGACTTGGCCCCATAGAATGCCATCCAAGTAACTGGCTACACATCCAAGCTCATATCATGAGAGATTTCTCCCCTGAAGAGTCCCAACTACCCAGGTACAGCCTGTCATTTTACTGGCCACCATCCTGCCACACATCTGTCCTGGCTGTTTTGCCCTCTCTTCTCTGTGGATGCAGGAAGTTCCCTTACTCCAGCAGATTGCAAGGGCCTGGATTCCTAGTTGCCCCTAACAACAGAGCTTTTTTTTCCTTGGAGAGTGGAAATTAACTCCTTCTGGGGGCCAGTCCAATTTCCCTGCAGGAGTAGGATCTGAGGCAGATTCTCAGGATTCATTTGGGACATTGATCAACTGGTAGTCCAGTCACAAATAGATATTACGGGTGTCTCTAGGTGATTTTCAAGCACATACCAGGAACTTTAGGCTTGCACAATTAAAGTGGATTAAACATGGACCATTGGCCTGATCCAGTTCATATGCTTTGTCACCGTAACATAGCAAATCCACTTAAAAAGAGAAATGGACTTTTCGCAGTTAGGAAAGTGACTGGGAAATGTACTAAAAAGTGTGGAATGAATGATCAACAGGAAAGCATATGGACACACCACAACCAAATTAGGATAAATGCAGGATGAATGCTCATTGCCAAATAACCTCTAAACAGATGAATCCAGAATGAATGCTCAATAAATCGGTCATCTGAAGGAGCCCGATGTAATTTCTTAAGGGGTTGTTCATACCTCTGCATGAGCAACAGGAGAGTGTTGGGGGCACGTACAGTCAGTCTGCTTGTGCACTCTGTATGTGTACACATTGCACAAGAGTGAAAAGGCAGAAAAACACAACTACTATTCTGAGCCATTTAGACAGAGACATGAAATAAACAAACTTGCAGACAGCGTATTATAGCAAGTGTACTGCCTCAGTCAGGGAAAAAAGCAAGAAGATGACACTTTTAATTGCATGTGCAAAAAGGAGGAAAACCAGTCTACTGTTGTTGCCAGGGAAATGTTTCACACAGAGTGGCAGCAAGTTCCTAGGTTTGGAGATACAGGTCATCTGGGAGCTTGAATTGTTTATAAAGTTTACTGAAGGACAGGAAAATTAGCCAAAGACATATGCATAGGATAAAGTATGGGAATAAATTATATGGGACTGTCAGGATCTGCACCACCTGGTGCTTCTTCTGGTATGACACGCTGGGATGTCAACAAAGCTTGGCCAGAAATGGGGCAGTGCCAGCAATGTCAATCTGCTGATGTTCTAGTACATGGCACAGCACCTTTCACACACACACACACACACACACACACACACACACACACACGATATAAAATAATGGTCAATGTAAAATAAGTACCACTCCTTACGAGGGCCAGCCCAAATTATGTTGCTGTTTGAGGCAAATGGCAAGATGGCACTTCCTGATGGGATGTACAGAAGCCACCTGGACTGGTAGCTGAATGTAACTTTCACACTGGTGACAGAACAGTGTCCTCTACGATAACTAAGGGCAACAGGCTAGTTTAAGGGGTGAAAAGGCAGATGAAATAGCACATACAGCTCTGTCCTCTTCTCCCAACATCCCACCACCACTCCTCCAACACCTTGCCGCCCCTCACCCCAACACCCAACACCCAAAGCAGCTGCCTTGCTCTGCCTAATTGTAGGGCTGGCCTTACAACAAAGGGCAATTGGTAGTCTCCATGTAACTTGAGCAGTCCACCATGCCAGAGTACATGTTTCCTGCTGAATCATAAATCAGGTGAAAACATTCTATGTGAGATGCTCTATCTTCCAAAGTTCAGGTACATGGAATGGCATCCCAGGACTCTTACTTTTCTCCCAGTGCTGGCTGGGTGGATGGGAAACCAACAACATCTGGAGGCCATCAGACTGGTGAAGACTGTTTTAGAAAAATCATGTTGCTGGTTAGGCCCATCATAAAGTTCTGTCTTTGTAATAGGGGGTTCCCAGGCAAATCTGACCTGACTCTATCTAGAGGTCCCAAATTTTGTTTGTTATGGGTCAGAGACTATGCAGAGAGAAGGTGTCTTCATAAGAACATAAGAACATAAGAAGAGCCTGCTGGATCAGGCCAGTGGCCCATCTAGTCCAGCATCCTGTTCTCACAGTGGCCAACCAGGTGCCTGGGGGAAGCCCGCAAGCAGGACCCGAGTGCAAGAACACTCTCCCCTCCTGAGGCTTCCGGCAACTGGTTTTCAGAAGCATGCTGCCTCTGACTAGGGTGGCAGAGCACAGCCATCATGGCTAGTAGCCATTGATAGCCCTGTCCTCCATGAATTTGTCTAATCTTCTTTTAAAGCCATCCAAGCTGGTGGCCATTACTGCATCTTGTGGGAGCAAATTCCATAGTTTAACTATGCGCTGAGTAAAGAAGTACTTCCTTTTGTCTGTCCTGAATCTTCCAACATTCAGCTTCTTTGAATGTCCACGAGTTCTAGTATTATGAGAGAGGGAGAAGAACTTTTCTCTATCCACCCTCTCAATGCCATGCATAATTTTATACACTTCTATCATGTCTCCTCTGACCCGCCTTTTCTCTAAACTAAAAAGCCCCAAATGCTGCAACCTTTCCTCGTAAGGGAGTCACTCCATCCCCTTGATCATTCTGGTTGCCCTCTTCTGAACCTTTTCCAACTCTATAATATCCTTTTTGAGATGAGGCGACCTCTAAAACTCATTGTCTCCCACGATTCTTTTGATGGTAAAAACTTCACTTCATGACACAAAGTCTCTTTCTGCTCATTCTTTTCCTGGAGGGTGCCAATGGTACTACAGACTGTGCTTCTTAGAACCTAGATCAAGAATTAACAATAATATAAGAAGCATTGGTTTACAACCATCATTGTTCCCTGGGCTGCTATGATAGAAGAAATGCTCACTGATCTGGAGCATTGCTGTAGCCCGTGGGTTTGTGCATATCCCAGAGGCACTGAAACAAACAGACCAGCGCCATCTCCTGGTCTGAGGAAGGATCAAGAGACGGTCTGATAATAAACACAGCTACAGATGCTCCAAGGGCATAACAACAATGGTTCACGTAAAGAAGTACACATCTACACACATGGCAGAGGCCCACGGTAATGCACACATGGAAATATACTTAGGAACATATAGATTTAAACACACACACACACAAAGGACATGTCTCCAGATGATGTATGGATTTGGGAATCCCAGTTGTGCTCAGAATCTGGTTCTTGCATTTGCAGATTCATGGCTTTCAAAGTGAAGCTTGCCCCACTTACTTGATGACCAAATATGACCCACATTCTCTTTTTGTTTTCTACTTCTGAGATTTCTCAAGTGTTAAAGGCCCTTCCAGCATGAATCCACATAGCCACTTGTGGGCTTAATTCAGCCCATGCAAACATTACAGATTTCCTCCATTCATGGACAGAATGTTCATGACAAGCTGATTATTTGCTCTGCTTTGTGAATTAAAACCTGCATTGATTCTGTACAGCTTATAGTGCATAGTTTGGCAATTTATGCCAATGGGGGAGCACCACATGTTCAATCTCTATAAAATGTGTCCCACACCCCTCCTAACTGGGCTGAATGTGGCCTATTTGGGATGGTTGGTAGCATTACTGAGGACTTCACAGAGCTGTTTTTGTTATTCTTCTTCTTGCTGCTTATATAGGCAGAAGAATAAGTCCTCAAAAAAGAGTGGAGCCAGCTCTGTCTGCACTGGGGCTGAAATAATATTGGCCTGCGGTGGAAAATGAAGATCAAGGTCATCTGCTTCCAGAAGAAGCAACATAACAATCACTCACCCCCACCATGGATTTATCAATGGGTAGGTGGATCCCACTTCCCCATTGTGACTCTGCCTCACCATGTGGATTTCACAATATCTTTTCGTCAGTATTTACGAGAAAAGCCAGAGGGGAGGGAAGGGAAGGGGAAATTCCAGTAAATTGCCTCTAGTTCTTCTTCATTCTTGAGAATAGGAAGTCACTGAACTTCTCGTTGGGATTTTCAGTTTCTGTGTAACAAGGAAAAGGGCCTTTCTTTTTTAACCTCTGCTTAATGTCAGGTCTTGCAGCAGCTGTCAAATACTTATGACTTTCCCCCTTTAGTGCTACAGTTCTAGATATCTTGGGCCGCTCTGTTTCATGAGCTTCCGTCAGCACTTCAATGGCAAGGAGAAAGGAATTTCTTCCTTTTGGAACAGGACATTGATGGAGACATGCCCTAGAGATTTACATCCCTTACTGATCCAGTTGTGACATCTTGGAGGACTACAGACTTTGACTGGCTGAGGGACTAAGCATTCCCCACTTGTAAACAAGTAGCCTTGGCTGCTGGCACCTCTGTGCTCCTTGATTTTACTGAACCCAGCAGCGTGCAGCTTCTGCTGTCCACGGGGCTGGGCCAGGTCAGATGACATAACCAAACTTCCAGCAAAAGTCCAAAGGAAGAGTTTTCATCCCACCAGCACAAGTTGCAGTGTCTGCGATCAGCCTCACAGTGTGATGATTATGAATGTTCTTGGAATGGAAGTGAGGACTTTGGAGTTCAGTGAGAGATCAGGATGACTCAAGCTTTGCCGTGAATGCATCATACATTCCTGCCCTTTCACCTACTGTTCACATTTGCTCAGTTCTAACACCACATTGTACATCCTCAGCACATAGGAAGCTGCCTTATATAGGAAGTCAGACCTGTGGTCTGTCTAGGTCAGTATTGTCTACATTGACTGGTAGTGGCCCTCCAGGATTTCAGACTAGGTTCTCTCCCAGTCCTACCTGTAGATGCTGGGAGTTGAACCTTCAGCCTTTTGCATGCTCTCCCACTGAGCTACGGCTCTTCCCTAACCATGCCTGTGAATCATTCCCCCTCTCTCCCACCACAAAGAATGTTCATATCACCACTGAGGAGTTTGTTCAGTTTTCTAACTAGACCTTCATCTACATGACTGTATCAGAATTAAGAGATTCCTGCAGAGTTTATGGGAATCCAGTCTAAGAGCTTTTCTGTGGTTTCTATTTTTTGGCAGTCTTTGCAACTGGGAGCTTCTCTTCTGCAGACTAGTAGAGAGAAATCATTTCTATGAAGCTATGGGACATTCCCCTTAACATAAGGGCCAGCTGGCAAACTTGAGGTAAATAGCCAAATCTACAGCTCTGGATTTTGCTTGTGAACATGCAGACATTAGAAACCTCAAATCTTGTGAGGTTCAGGGACAACCATAAAGGAAAAGTGGAAATGGATTGCCTTCAAGTTGATCCCAACTTATTGCGACCCTATGAATAGGGTGTTCATGGTAAGCGGTATTCAGAAGCAGGGCCGGTTCTAAAGGGTGGCCAGGTTGGGCACTGGCCTGAGGGCCCCAGAGCTACAGGAGCCCCTGAGGGGCCCTCTGCTCCCCTTCCACGATCCGCACCCCCCCATGCCCCCCACTTACCTGTCAGCCGGCTTTTTAGCATTGCCCTTAATGAAGATGGCAGCCGCAGCTTCCCTAAGGTACTGAAGCCGCTGCCGCCATCTTAGTTGATGGCAGGGATGTGCGCACGTAGCACGCACATGTGCCATCAACAAAGATGGCGGCGGAGGCTTCATTCCCCTTAGGGAAACCACGGCCGCCATCTTCATTAAGGGCAATGGTAAAGACTAGACAGGTACTGGGGCCGTGGGGGGTGCGGTGGGGGGCACGCATGCGCATATACACATGCACACACACCCATCCCCCCACCGGGGGGGCAGGGCAAGCTGATGCCCAAGGGCCCCCGCGTGCCTGGAGCCGGCCCTGTTCAGAAGGGGTTTGCCATTGCCTTCCTCTGAGGCTGAGAGGCGGTGACTGGTCCAAGGTCACCCACTGAGCTTCATGGCTGTGTGGGTATTCGAACCCTGTAGTCCAATACCTTAACCACTACACCATACTGGCCCATCATATATCAGGCACTAGGGGTATGAGAAAGCCATCACTTTCTGTTTCATCTTGTATTCATCACAGGCAGCACTGTTTCTGTTCTGCTGCAGTTCATTTTTTGCCCAAAATGGCATTGTCTCACCATCCTCTGTGGCAAAATTAAGAAACTTGTGTAATTTAATTACATAAATTATTTAACTATACTAGCATTGCATTATCCCACCCCATTCATTTCACTGCAAAGGAAATGAGATGCAAATGGGGGAGAAACGTAATCAATTTCATAGTGTTTGCGGAGTGACAGCAACAATAGTGAAGACTGATTGTATTCACTGGATTGCTTTCCATTCTGGACATGGGATGACTAAGTGAACATTGGCAATTTTGGCTCCCATTTCCATGGAATTCTCTGACATCCTGACCAGTCATTGAAACAGCAATGCCCAAAATAGAGATGAAATATGAATATTCAGGGGAACACTAAACTTACATGTTATTTCCCCCCCTCTGCAGTTGAAGAGGTTGCCTTCATTATAGTCAGTGTGGGGGAATGGAAATAGTGTCAAATTTGAACATGGGCTCAAATCCTTACTCAGCCTTAAAGCTCACTATTGGTCAGCCTAGCCTACCTCACAGAGCTGTTGTGAAGATAATGTAGAATGAGGAGTGATCCTGAGCTCTGTAAAGGAAAGCTGGGGTGCAAATATGATAATCAATTAGTAATGCCACAGTTTGGCAGTGCAAAGCTTGCTGGTAGGCGTGCCTGTATTAACGAAAGCCACGCTGCAATCTCAGTAAAACTCTGAAAAGGTCCATATTCATTCAGCTCTCATCTAGATTCAAATGCCTAATTATTCTGATGTATTTTTAATTTATTCGCTGCCCAATCCTGTAGCTCAGGGCATTTAGCAACGTTTCTACAACATCTCTTTGTGCTTTCCCTGGAGATGTATGGGATACAGATCTCAGCTTTATTTTGGCTTAAGCTTTATTTTGCTATATCATCCGCACATTGCTAACCCTTCCTTACCCGCTTTCTGGACGAGACTTCTGTGGGAGGCAGCTTGTGGCAAGGAATCAGAGACCATAATGTGGAGATCCAGAATGGTCATAAAAATAGAAACAGGGTGACCTTTGACTGGGAAGCAATTTCTCAAGTTTATGAGCCTGAGGAAAACAGGAAATCTATTATTAGGATCAGAGGCCGTTCATGATTCAGATAATGACAGCTTGGTCATGTGGCACTATTTTGTTCTACTCTGAAATGCAGGATGATGCCAACTAGGAAGAGTGACTGGGAAGATATTACAGGCTTGAACGGCCTTGACTGCTTCCCACAGTATCCTGTGGTCTTAGAATCGCATGTCTTAGTAATTCACTAGGGCAGTGGCAGCTGGTGGTTCCATGAAGGACCATGGACAACTCCTTGAAATTTGGACTAAAACCTGGAGTGGATTCCAGTGCCCCACTGACATGGAGCCACCAGGTGCCACCACAGCATGACTCATTTTATTACACTTATTCTCCACATAAATGTACACATAAGGTGCAGATGCACCCCTTGGGCATTCCGGACTCCCATGTTCATGCATGCACAGAATATAAATGCAAATACAATGAAACAGATATAAGAATATATTCCTAGAGAACTATGGTGAGGGATCTTTTTCAGCCCAAGGGATGCATTCTTATCTGGCCAACCTTCTGAGGGCCACCCACCAGTGGTGGGCAAAGCCAGAGGCAAAGATGAACAGAGTGACAAATGTAAATTTTGCCTTTGTAAAATAAATTGTTGTTTATTATTGTTTTATTTTGACTGCCCTTGTGGGGAGAGGCCTTTCTGGGATTTCCTACTTCAGGTACCCAAACAACTTGTCTAGCCTTGGGTATGATGCACGTAGACTTGAGAGGAGGGGTGCCATTTGCCGCCCCACCTCATGTAGCAAAATGTCTTGGGCTAGCATTGGCCGGGGGGTGGTAGACAAAGAGTACATGAGTTTTACAGTTACTATTACCTCTGCAGTTTTTAATTAAATGTCTTATTTTACATACCATATTCATCCTGAAGGTTCATTAGGCCATACAGTAGCATATAAATACAACAAATTCATGAAAGGGGGACGATGATGCTTTCACAGCCCCAGAAGTAGGCCTTGGGTGGCCAGTTATGCATTGCCCCGAAAAGAGGATGAAAGAGGTTGGCAATTTGCACAAAATGTGCACATGATGATTTATATGTATAGGCACAAATCTAGAAATAATTGCTAGAATTTAAATAGAAGTGTATCTCACTATAGCAGGGAAGACACTAGATCACTTGCATTCCTGCTTAGTCTGCTGGCCAGGAGGTGCTGCTAATTGTTGATGGGCAACTCCAAGACCTTTCCGGCTCTCCCTTCTAATGCTTCAACTTGGACTGGATAGACCTCAGATAGAGGACACCTTCAAACAGAGGACTGTTCTCTGCAAAGTAGGTCATATGGCCACCCTGTTTTCTTGGAGGATTCTTGTACTTTTTACAACCGTGTGGTAGGCAGGAATTCCTCATGCCTACATTGCAGGGCTGGATAAATGCTGTACCTGTTAAGTCACTCACAGGAGCACACACTCCCACACAGAGGCAGCAACTCATTGGGGACTAAGAGAAAACTGACGATTCTCTTCTTTTAGGGCCAAAGGCAAAGGTTTGGTTTGGAAAAACTACTTTTTTTGCTGATAACTTTAATAAATATATTCTACATACTTAGCCTGGTGCTAAATCTGCAAGTACCCAGCCTCATCTGTGGTCACCCCACCTTCTTCTAGGAGAATGCAAGCAAAACTGTGCGGGGTCTTGACAGTCGACATTGCCCTCTGTCTCAACATGCAGCCCGTTCCACAGGGATAAAAAAAAAGTGAAAATGGAAGGCCCCACGTAAGTCTGAGCTCCCTTGGGATGGATGTTCACACAATATAACAACTCTTTGTTATAAAAAGCTAACTATGATGACCAGCGGTATGTGTGTTATGATGGTCTTCCATGTGGAAGACGGCCACCCACAGAGAAGAAACATGGAGAAGGTCCGTGCCCTATTGACTTGCCCCTTGCTTTGTCAGTGATGTGCATCTCTGTGTGCTCCATGCACAGAGATGTGTGGCCAAGAGAGCAGCTTCCTACTCTTATTTATTTATTTATTTATTTATTTATTATTTGATTTATATCCCGCCCTTCCTCCCAGCAGAAGCCCAGGGCGGCAAAGAGAAGCGCTAAAAACACTTTAAAACATCATAAAAACAGACCTTAAAATACATTAAAACAAAACAACATTAAAAACATTTTTTAAAAAAAGCTTTAAAGACATCTTTTAAAAAAGGGTTAAAAACATTATTAAGAAAAACATATTAACAAGCAATTCTAACACAGACACAGAGTGGGATAGGTCTCAACTTAAAAGGCTTGTTGAAAGAGGAAAGTCTTCAAAAGATGCTGAAAAGATAGCAGAGATGGCTCACACTGAGAGTGACTGGCCTTATATATAGCTGTATATGATACATTCACAACTCTTGTGTGTTGCAGCCAGGCTTTCCCAATAAATTATTACGACATTTGGCTGAATGTCAGGCACAGAATTCGTGCTGCCATTAACCACATCTGCCTTTGCAACCCCCCCCCCCCCAATTCAGCACTTCCACTAGCATCCAAGATTTTTCTGTGCCCTGGACCGTTAACTCTAACATGAGTAAGAGCCCCTACTCCAAATGGGATATATTGGCTGATGTATCCTCCACTCAGCTTCTACTCTAGGACTGTTTAGAGGTTTGCTTAAAAAAAAACAAGTCCACCTTCTTGCTTGGTTTTCTCGATTTCATATCTTGTACTACCTCCTGGTGTGCAGAAGATGAATTACAGAAATCTACAATAAATTTGTGCATATTCAAGGTATCACAAATGACCATATGCAAAACTAGTACAGTTACCCCTCTAAAAATTGAACCCTCCAGACACATTTATCAGCTTCAGGTAAGTTTGATCTTAAAATGCTATTTCCAGCCCCAAGAATGAAGTCTCTGGCTGGTATCTAATTGTTCTTGATTCTTATGTCTTTGACAATACTATGATACAAAAAAAACCAAAAACCCTTTATAAAATGAAGTAGTTTACAGCTAGAAATGATGAAACCTTGTTGGTTATATATAAAATATTAAAGTATGCAAGAACAATATTTAAGGCAAGCATACAAAATATGTTGCATTTTCAAAGGGTGTGTGAAAGGTATGTTGGAAGCAAAAGATGTGAAGTTGTGGATTAACTGGGGGGGTGCCCCCTGCTTGCTGTGCACACCAACCCTTGATTGCCCTGCTTCCCACCCCCACTTGCTCACCTTGCTAACCCCCACCCCCTCAGGAACCCCCACTATCTATTTTAGATGAAAAATATTGAATTATTATTAAATAGGTTGCCCAATCATTCCCAATTTCAGGGCTTTCTCTAAATTAGTAATTCCCGAACAGGTCAACCAGCAAACTGTATGGAGAAAGCTCTGAAATTAGGAATAATTGGGCAACCCATTTAACATTTAGCATCTAAAATAGACTCTTAGGAGAACAGAGGTCAGAATACAATAAACTGTTATTTAACTGAATACAGCAAACTGTTAACATTGTGACAAGACTGAATTGTACATTTATGTTGATCACTGAAGAAGACCCTTTTGGGGTAGAAATGCGTTTGGTCTACAATTTAACTGTTTATATGTTTTGGTTTGTCACATTAGAGCTGGCTGTATCAACTGGTATTCAGATATAATTACATATATATATTTATGACTGATATTTTAGATATTTTATTTGTTGATATATTGTTTTTTGTATAATAATAATAATAAAATAATAATAAAATTTTATTTAGCAGATGCCCATCTGTCCGACTGAACGGACACTCTGGGCGACGTACAATATAAAATACAATATAAAATACAATCTGCTCATATACATAATCATCACATTATTAATATCATAACATCTCATCTGAAGACCATCTTACATTAATACAGTGTAAAACCTAACCCACCCCAGAGATCCCATAGGCCTGCCTGAAGAGCCAGGTCTTCAAGGCTCGGCGAAAAGTCAGCAGGGAGGGGGCATGCCGAAGGTCAAAGGGAAGTAAGTTCCAGAGGGTGGGGGCCACGATCGAAAAGGCCCTCTCCCTGGTCCGCACCAACCTAGCTGTCTTAGTCGGTGGGACCGAGAGAAGGTCCTGTGAGGCTGATCTTGTTTGGCGGCATATTTGGTGATACTGGAGGCGCTCCTTCAGATAAACTGGGCCGGAACTGTATAGAGTTTTAAAGGTTAAAACCAACACCTTGAATTGGGCCCGGTATACAACTGGCAACCAGTGTAATTCAATCAACACTGGGGTGATATGATCGCGGCGGTGGGTCTGCTTTATTAAGCGTGCCGCCGCGTTTTGTACCAGCTGGAGTTTCTGGACCGTCTTCAAGGGTAACCCCACGTAGAGCGCATTACAGTAGTCTAATCGAGAGGAGATCAGGGCATGTATCACTCGTGGGAGCAGATGTATGGGAAGATAGGGTCGCAGCCTCTGTACTAGATGAAGTTGGTACCAAGCTGCCCGGCTCACTGCAGAAACCTGAGCCTCCATAGACAGCTGGGAGTCCAAGATGACCCCGAGACTGCGGACCTGGTCCTTCAGGGGCAAACTCACCCCATTAAGTATCAGGTCAAAATCACCCAACCTTCTCTTGTCCCCCACTAGTAATACCTCAGTCTTATCGGGGTTCAGCTTCAGCCTGTTCTCTCCCATCCATCCACTTACGGACTCCAGGCACTTGGACAAGGTATCCACAGCCAACTCTGGTGAAGATTTAAATGAGAGATAGAGCTGCGTGTCATCCGCATATTGGTGACACTGCAGCCCAAAACTCCTGATGATGGCTCCCAGCGGTTTCATATAAATGTTAAATAGCATGGGAGAGAGGATAGAACCCTGTGGCACACCACAGTTGAGGGGCCAAGGGTCTGAAACCTCATCCCCCAACATTACCCGTTGATATCTACCGGAGAGATAGGAATGGAACCACTGTAAAACAGTGCCTCCTATTCCCAGTCCCCCCAGGCGACTCAACAGGATACCGTGGTCAACGGTATCGAAAGCCGCTGAGAGGTCCAGGAGGACGAGGAAGGTATGTTCTCCCCTATCCAACGCCCTCCTCATATCATCCACCAGAGTGACCAAGGCTGTTTCAGTTCCGTGTCCAGTCCTGAAGCCCGACTGGAAAGAATCTAAATAATCTGCTTCCTCCAAGTGTGTCTGTAGCTGCTTTGCCACCACACGCTCAATTACCTTGCCCAAGAACGGTAAATTGGAGACTGGGCGAAAGTTGTTTAAATCTTGGGGATCCAAGGAGGGCTTTTTCAGAATAGGTCTTATCACTGCCTCCTTGAGGGGCAATGGCATTACACCCTCCTCCAAGGATGCATTTACCATTGCCTTGATCCCATTGCCCAGTCTCTCTTTACAGCTCATAACGAGCCATGAAGGGCAAGGATCAAGTAAGCAAGTGGTTGGTTTTACAGTAGAGAGCACCTTGTCCACTTCATCAGAGAGAAGAGGCTGAAACCGATCCCAGCAGACCGGATTGCAACTGGCCGCCTCTGGACCCCTACTTGTAACCACGACGTACGGAATCTTGTCCTTTAGGTGCTCGATTTTATCGGCAAAGTGTTTAACAAATGTGTCACAGGAGGCTTTTGATATCTGTCTATCTATCTATACAACATTTGTATGAGGAAATTAAAGTTTATTGTCTTTGGTCTATTAATTAATTGTGGTATTATTTTTTATAGACTTAGACATACAAACCCGTTTTTGTATTGTTGTTAATCTACTGCAAAATCCAAAGCTTTGCTAGTTTGTGGCAGCCAGTGATATTGGTGGCTGATGGCTCCACGTCAATGGGGCAGTGTAATCCACTCTGGGTTTTAGTCTGAACTGTCAACGAGCTTCAGCACCTTGTACAGCTCCTTGGAAGTTCAGACTAAAACCCAGAACGGATTCCACTGCCCCACTGATGTGGAGCCATCTGCTACCACTGGGCAGTGATATTTTCATCCCTCCACCCCTTTGGAGTGTTTTTAAATTTTCCCTCTATTGATTTCGGTGGAGTGGAATTAACTATGGGTCCCTCCAGATGTCACTTTTTATTATGCATTCATGATTATTTGTGATTATGAGGTTATCAGGGCAGTTATGTGTGATTTTGCTTTCAGTACTGTTTGTGCCTGCAAAAGTTTCAGGGCGGACATATTGGATTGCATTCAGTGTGGCGATAAGGCATTCATTTTATCAGTGCAAGGATTTTTTTTTCTTGTGCAGTGGAACAATCTCCCCCTCTTCTCCCCCTACACCCCCCCCAAATCTGTTGTGGAGATTCCCTCAACCCTCCAGAGCAGATTTGGGGACATCACAGGGAATGCACTGAGGGAGGAGAGGAGAGACCTGTTGAGTCTATTGAGCTAGTGGTAGCCAGCACTAGTGCAAAAAGTTTGGTGAATACCATCCATTTCATCATTTCCAGTCAGTGCAAATCCTGTAACTTCCTGCTGAAATCCTGCTGGAATCCATTTTTATACCACAAATGTTTTGTGGCACTACAGCACAAAGTGCACTTCTAGATAGCAATAATGGGGTAACATTGTGGAAGCACCGCAGAACTAATAAAGCAGAAGGATGCGTGGACAGACCACCACTAACGCCTATTATTGCATCAATGACATGTTGAAGAATGCACTCACAAAAAACCCCACCAATCTTAAGGGGCTCTATGCAGATTCAGATCCAGTGTAGTTCAGGGTCATTTGGCAAGGAGGGGTGAGGTGGGAATGAAGGGGCTTAAGATCCTGCAGCTCCATGGGCTCCTCTGACATGTCCCTGATACATCCTATTTTTGGATCCTCTGTCAGCTGAGCACCATTGGCAGAACAGCCACAGAGCTTCCTGTTCCACAGTGAGGAGACCTCTCCCTGCAGAGGTCAGTCACATCAACGACCAGCTGCCTTCCTTGGGAGCTTAGGAATTGCTGCCTTTCTGGTCCATCTTTTTCTTTTCCTGATTTATTTTGCCCTCAAGAACTTATTTAAGCACTATTGCCCAATTACTTTCTAGATGTGTAAAAAAATATTGTTTTTTTAAGTTTGAAAGTGTGTTTAGGCCAAATCAGAAAGAAAGAAAAATAAACATGTTAATAGAATGCTACATCACTGCATATATCAAAACCACTCCTCTTGGAAAAGACAGAAGAGTAGTTTCATTAATCTTACACCTACCAAGAGTACGTTACTGTTCATTTTTTCTCCTTAAAAAAAGAAGTAAAATTTCCTGCTATTTGAGAATAGTCAGAAGAACCATAGGGAAAACACTAGGACATTTTGATAGTGAGTGAACAAAGCATGGCAATCTCACACTAAATGCCTAGTGTGGGTTGTGTGCATCATGTGGGTTGATGTGCCATCATCACAAAAATTCACAGAGGGGTTTAAGCATTTCTTGTAAAAGTACTCAGTATTTGGTTTCTGTGCTTGTTGGGCCATGCACCTGTCTCTTTTTTCTTTCCTTTCTGTTTATGCTGCAAAGCAGGGCTGGCAAACCTCTACCCCATGGGCTAATCTTGGTACATGTTGGCCTGTGAGGGCATTTTTCTCAAACCATGCCTACCCACCCATCAGCTGACATGACTGATAGCATCAGGTGATGGGCAGAAAGACAGGGTTTAATCCTACATTTGCAGCACATCCTATTCCCAGCAGGGATCAGGATTGTGCAGCAGAAGGATTTAATCCCTGCTCATCATCTGATGTCACCAGTGATGTCACCACCTATCACCAATTGTGATATGAATCTGGCCCATGGAACCAAAAGGGTTCCCCACACCTGCTGTAAAACATCATACACACAGACAGGGATAGTAAATACTGATACAATTAACCATGTTTGGGAAGCGGGGAAAGGAGTATGAAATGAAGGGGGAAGGGAGGGTTGAAGGGAGCTGAGAGTTGGGGTGGTCACTGGAATTTTGTAGATTGATAGTTGTAAGAGGGAGAGGGGAGAGGGTATTAACTGAATGGGAATGGGCTGAGGAGATTACTTAGAATCATAGAATAGTAGAGTTGGAAGAGGCCTATAAGGCCATTGAGTCCAACCCCCTGCTCAGTGCAGGAATCCAAGTTGAAGCATACCCATGATACATGGCTGTCCAGCTGCCTCTTGAATGCCTCCAGTGTTGGAGAGCCCACCACCTCCCTAGGTAATTGGTTCCGTTGTTGTACCTCTCCAACAATTATGAAGTTTTTCTGATGTTCAGCCAAAATCTGGCTTCCTGCAACTTGAGCCCATTATTCTGTGTCCTGTACTCTGGGACAATTAAGAAGAGATCCTGCACCTCCTCTGTGTGGCAACCTTTCAAGTACTTGAAGAGTGCTCTCATATCTCCCGTTTTCTCGACTAAACATGCCCAGTTCTTTCAATCTCTCCTCATATCCTTGTTCTAGTCACCTTCAACCCAGACTTTAGTTTACTGTGACTCTCCCCCCCCCCATTGTTCCTCAGATAAACACTATCTGTTGTTAACCCTGGGTTATTGCCAGTAAAGTCCATACATAAAGGGTCTAAACAGCTCCCCTGATCATTACAACTGCATAGTGTTCTTAGCACAGGAAGCCTAAGACACTAATAAATAACCAACAATTCTTATTGACGAGAAAGGGATCACAAGTCAAGACAAGAAAGAAATCAGCTAAAGAATATTCTGAAGATTCAACAGCATTTAGATCAGAAGTGCCAGAAAACAACTGTCATCTGCATTTATTTCCATGTATGCATGGAAGGTTGATGGAATCCTTGATGACTGGAGAGCAGCATAAAAATGTAGGAATTTATTTATTTTTATTACACTTGTACCTCACTTCCCCGCCATCCAGAGAAGCTCAGATATTGTTCCCAGGCAGTCTCTCATCCAGGCAGCTTACAAGGTTAAACATGCTGAACTTCAGCAGTGGGATGGTTGTCATGTGCCTTTGGACCATTCTCTGGGCCAAGCCAATGTCTCTTTAGTCCAGCATTCTGCTTCCAACAGTAGCCAGTCAGATGCCTCTAGAAACCCACAAATAGGGCATGAGAATAACAGCTAGGGCTATGGACAGACCTTTCTATCTGCCCTATGGCTCCAATCTGGAGGGGGCATCAGGTTAAACCGCCTTGGGTCAACCCAGGGACCACCTGCCCTGGCTCAAAGCCATTCCTGAATAAGTCTGGGGGGTTACATTTAATTGTTTTTTTTTAAAAAAACACCTAATTAAATATATGGCAGGGCAGGAGAAGGAGACATTGTATCTCCTTCACTCACACACCACTGGATGGGAAAGGGGTCAATTGATCCTTTGCAATGCTCCTTAGCAATCCTCTAGGAAAGCCTTTTACAAAACAGCATTGTGCAGGAGGGAGTGATTCTGGGAGATGCTGTTTCTGGGAGATGCTGCAGGAAAGCCCTTTGCAAAACACCCCCCTCCCAGGATTGTTCCTCTCTCCTTTGCAAAACAGTGTTGCAAAGGAGGGAGCAATCCTGGGGGATGCTGCTTTGTAAAGGAAGGAAAGTCCCTTCCAAAACAGCACCCACACCCCCAGAGGATCGATGCCTCTGCTCATCAAGCAGGAAGGAAAGCCATGACTCGTCCTCCTGCCTGATACCCCACCCCGACAGCCCCAGGTCACTCTGGGACATGAAATCCGACCCGTAGTGATCCATGGCTGTCAGAACCCAACTTGGCCGAAGCCCGAAAATGTCCGAATGGTCCTGATTTGATTCGGGCCTCAGGGGTATACAGCCCTGATGGTCCCAAAGTCGCCCCAGGGTAGATCAGCCTGATGTTCCCCCCTCTGGATTGGAGCCACAGGGCAGATGGGGGGGTAATGTGCACAGCCATAGTAATAGACTCAAGAACTCCACGTACTCAGAGGTATGCACCTCTGAACATGGATGTTGCTAATAGCCAACGGCAGACCTTTCCTCCATGAACATGTCTAGACATTTCAAAAAGCCATCTCAGTTGGTGGCTAGAAAGCAGATTTCTCCTTCAGCCTACTAGCTGGCTTGGTGATATTCCTTAGTGCTCCATAGACAGAAGATAATACTATATATAACATAACACCAACATTATCTTTCATAAGAGTAGAAACCAGAGTAATCCAATGAAACAGAAAGTTGGAAGACCAGGAGAGACATGAGAAAGTACTTCCTCACACTGCACATGGTTGCACTGTGGAATTCACTGCCACAAGAGCAGGTGATGGCCACCAGCTTGTATGACTTTAAAAATTAGACAAGTTCATGGAGGATAAGCCTCCAGGATGGCACTGTTCTGCCTTCAGTGTCACAGGCAGTATGCCTCTAAATACCAATTGCTGGGAATCACAAGTGGGAAGAATATCTGTTGCACTCAGGTCCTGCTAGTGGCCTTCCCACAGACATTTAGGTGGCCAATGTGAGAACAGGATGGTGGATTAGATGGGCCTGTGGCCTGATCCGGCAGGGCTCTTCTTATGTTCTTTTGTTCTTATGAGCCAGAGAAGAACATACGTTTGCTGATTGACACAAACAGAGGGAGTCTAAGCTTTTCTCACTGACCCAATTCCTCACGTGGCTAATGGAGGTTTTCTTAGCATTTCTGCAGATGGCAGGCTCTGCTGCTTCATTTTGTGGAGGGAATGGGGAGGAGCATCTAGATTCGGTAGCATAAGGAAGCACAGGGGCAGCATCCATAGTAAGATGTTAGTTGTGCTGACCATGTTATGGGAAAGCAGTGGGAGTTCTGTGCGCACATAGGAAACGCTGTTTGCGGCAATGTGTATGTATGGGTAGCCATGTGAATGGGAGGACACATCTGCAAGTCTCCCATTGTAATAAACAATGTACTGTGACTTGAGTTATGCATTTGACACAATTCCACGTGACAGGCTCATAAGCAAACTAGGGAAATCTGAGCTAGGCAGAAATACTATGACATCCAAAACTGATTAAAAAGTTATAGCTGAAAAATTACTAATACTTCTTTAAAAAAATCCAAAGATCGATTTCCTTTGACAGATGTTAAAATGGTGGCTCAAATTATGTATCAGCCTCTCAGCAGGGTTCCAGTTATTCCAGCTCATCAAACGAGTCTTCCTCCTCTTCTCCCCGAGCCGAGTGTACTATGGCCTTCACCCACCGCTGTTTTAGCTCCTCAGTCTCTGCCACCAGCGTATAGACCTGCTTGGACTGCACCAGTTGGAAGATGTGACGAGGGTCACTCTGGAGCATCTCCTTGACTTGGTAGCCCAGCAAGGGGATGGAAGTGTGAGCCTTGACATCCTGGGGGGGAGGCAAGTGGAGAAAGATGAGGGATTAGAGGATCAGAAGGAAGCATTTCCAGCCGTCCCAAAACTCACTCCACAAACCAACCCAGAATTGTTCCCTGTTTAGCAATGGGGTGATTGTCAAATTGGGCTGACGTGGCAATGTTTCAGGGACGGCACTAGTCATGCTATGCAGCTGTGTGTATCTTTCCACTAACATGGCAATTTCTTTGGTTTTGTATCAAAAGCAGCCTCAAGAGGCTACTATAATTTAAGCAGAGGAACAGCAGGAGGAGAGGTTGCTTGAGCCTTTTCCCTCTGGCTGTTTTTCCATTCAAGGTCACCCCTGTCAGGAGCTGCCAGGAGTAGCAGAGCTGGAACCTCTGCTTCTGTGCTTGGAGGCCCTTTGTATTGAGGAGCAATCCGAAAGGCAGCTTGGAATACCTTGGCAGTTCAGTACCCTCATGCTCTGTGACTTTCGCGCAGGGATGGAGAACCACAGGCACTCCACGTGTTGTTGGACTCCCACTCTTGTCAGCTCCAGCCAGCATGGCCAAGGGTCAGGGATGATGGGAGTTGTAGTCCAGCAACATCTGGAGGGCCCAAAGTTCCCCACCCCTATTCTAAACCTTATAAGCTTCCACACAAGAACAAATTCTGCATAAGCCAAAGCATACCTGAGGGGCAGCATAAATATACAACACAAGAGGGTCATCTCGTGGGATCACAAACCAGCCGCGCATGCTCCCCTTTCCGTTCTTATCCAGCAGCTGCAGGAAACTGCACATCAGGCTCTGCCCTGATATTTCTGCAGATTCTTTCTGCCAATGAAACAAACATACATACCAAATCACTCTCTTAGTTATCCTTAGCCCAGAGGCTTCTGTTGCCTTCTATATCTATGGAAGGCTATATATGGAATGGAACACAACAAATAGTTCAGCACCTGACTACACAAGTGGATAATGCAGGCAGTAAGAACGACTGTTTTCATTCCTTCTGGGGCATAATGTAAACTCTTACATACAAGCTTACATACAAAACCTTCAGTCCCTTGTGTGGACATACCCACCTTCCTCTTTCAACAAGCCTTTTAAGTTGAGATCTTATCCCAGTCTGCATTGGAATTGCTTTTTAGTGTGTTTTTAACCTTTTTTTTAAAAAAAAAAGATGTTTTGAAAACTAAAAAAAAAATTAAAAGATGTTTTGTTTTAATGTATTTTAAAGTATTTTATGATGTTTTAAAGTGTTTTTAGTGCTTTTGTTTGCTGCCCTGGGCTCCTGCTGGGAGGAAGGGCAGGATATAAATCAAATAATAAATAAACAGATAAACATAATAGGGACTTGAGGTCTATTCTGTTGTTCTCCTAATCTTAAATACCATGGACAGCGTCCTCCACAGCTCCATTTCCCACCTTAGATGGCATCCAGGTCCCATTCCCCCTTCTTGCAGTAAACATGCAAGGTGTAACAGACAAATGCACATGAGAGCTATTATTTGCCATGAGTCTCCAATTCTCGTCCATTCATATTTAAGACTGCATCTCTCCCTACGTACTTTACTCATTTAGTGTGGGGAACAGCAGTGGAACGTGGCTGCAAGATAAGCAGTTCTAAAATTTGAGGGTGAAGGAGCTGAAACAAGAAAATCTAGCCCAGGCTGATGGTGTCCAAGTCATACCTGAAGCAGAGGCAAAGAAAGAAACAAGGCTCAGGCAGGTGGTCAGGTAAGACAGAAAATATGGAGATACCCAGCTGTGCTTTCCCCTCACCTCCAAAATCCCTTTGTGCTTCCCATGACGCTCGTCCGGCAGTGAATGCCCTGTCAAGAAGAAGTAGCACTCCACACAGACACGTTTGGGCCCACTCTTGTCATATTGCAATCCTGCCTTGTACTCGGAACACCGGCCACACACCACCTACCTCCACGAGAGGAACCAAAGGGTTGCTGTAGGATAAATTCAGAGAGGAAAGCCCCATCCCTCTTTAAACAAGACCCAAACCAAAGTTGAAGAGAGACTGGAAGAGTTCAGCATCTCTCCCCCCATCACCCAGATATGGCTGGCCAATCATGACCATTCTTGTGAACAGTTCTAAAGACTGGCCCTTTGGACCCACATGGAGTCCTATGTCCCTTCCATGTGGCTGCCCTTCCCAAAGGAACTTGGAGGAGACAGACACATCTACTCACATAGCCACAAGCTCGGCAGTGGTGCCTTCTGCGTGTGATAGCATTGAATGGCTCCTTGCAACGCATGCACATAGTTACCAGCTTGTCTCTTACCCACTGAGGAGCCCGCTTGCCCAGCTCCTCAGACTGGGAGTGCTGGGGGGAGGGGGGAAGAGAGAACATAAGAACATAAGGAGAGCCTGCTGGATCAGGCCAAAGGTCCATCCAGTCCAGAATCCTGTTGTCACAGTGGCCAACCAGATGCCTATGGGAAGCCCACAAGCAGGACCTGAGCATAAGAACACTCTCCCCACCTGAGGTTTCCAGTAACTGGTATTCAGAAGCATACAGCCTCCAGCCATGGAGGGAGAGCATAGCCATTGTGACTAGTAGCTATTGAAAGGTTTATCCTCCATTAATTTGTCTAAAGCTATCAAAGTTGGTGGCCACCACATCTGGTGACAGCAAATTCCTTAGTTTAACTATGCACTGTATGAGGAGGGTTGGAATCAACTAACCCTCTGGTGGACTCTCTGGCAATGAAGGCAATTATGGCTACAACCTAAAGCATGGAGGACCTATGCAAATATGAAGCCTCTGCTTGGTTTCCATATTGCCTAGCACCATTGCCACAGCTTCCTTACTTAGAATTCCCTCTCTTCTGCACATCCCACTCCTTCACCTTCTCCTCCAATCGTTACACCCTTTCCAGTTCGCTGGATTCTCTGTAACTCTTTTTACAGAGTTACAGATTTTAGAAGATTTACTCATGGTCTTAATATAGGAAATGATTTACTTCTTTAAAAAAAAACGCCCAGGTTAGAAATGAGACAGAGTCATGAGGGATGGGGGAATGAGTATGACCAGGAGGATTACACTGAATTCTTGCGTCTCTGCCTCAGGCCCTTGGATCGCCATCTTGAAGGTCTCACTCCTTCTCTCCTTCTTGTCAATGGCAGACTGGAAGGCCTGAGGGGGGGGAAAGGGGGGATTTGAAAGGAAGCTCAGGCCTAAGCTACACATGAAAGAGGCAGGCCCGTTTGTTTAAGCCAATCACATGTGAACTGTATGAGGAGGGGATTTTAAGAACAAAATAATTAGGCAGTTGAGGGGTGCTAAGCCCTCCTCCCCACCACCTCCGCCCTTGGCTTAGTTTCCTGCAATCTGTTCCTTGATGCCATATTTCTCCCAGCCAGGTTCTGATACCAGAAGTGAAAGTGGCTGGGAGAATCATACACCCTGACTACTTTATACATGAGTTTAAACAAATGGGTATGCTCTTATCACATTTAGGAGTCTCAGGCTCACCACTAAAAGCTCCCTGTAGGACCCTTGAAGACATGAACAGAGCTACCCCTAGGCACCTGGAAGCAGGGCAGTTGCCCCAGGCCCCACACTTTGGGGGGCCCCCACGCTTGGCAATCTGCTCGCCAGCTGGCTCCTCCCTGCCTGCCTGCTCGCCTTTGCCATGCCAGGCAGGGCGCAGCGCTCGCTCGCTCTCTTTCTCTCCACCGGGGACAGGGGCTTGCTTGCCTGCCCGCCATGTCGAAGCTGCCGCCACCGCCGCCACTCCTGCTGTGGTCAGCGAGCAGTAGCCACCCTGGGGACAGCGAGCTGGGCCGGCAGTTCCAGGACTGGTGCCTGCGCACCTACGGCGACTCGGCCAAAACCAAGATGGTGACCCAGAGCAAATGTGGGGGGCCCCCAACTATGCTTTTGCCCTGGGCCCCGCACATGCTAAGGGAGGGCCTAGGCATGAATAGACAGTCTTAATCCAGCTGTGAAGAGCACCAGTGCCCAGTGAAAGTACTGTGCTGCATCTGGGCATAGTGAAGTAACTGTGCGTTGCCCCCTTCAGTACAACCCAGCCTCCAGCCTCACTCAGCTTAGGAAAAACCCTGCTGCAGAGCCTGTGTCAAGAGCCCTGGTGTGCAGCTGAGTAGGACACTATTAATCAAACCAAGTTACCAGCATCTGTGTGCAGTCTGAACTGAGTACTCAAGGTTCAGTGGACAACACAAGTAGTGATAACTTTTGCTGATTGCACTGATAATATACATGGAGGGTGGAGGGAGGGCACAACAAAGGTCAAGGATGGAGAAGTTCAAGAGGATGCATCAAATCTTCATCCTTGGTCTAAGCCTGAATAAATAGGTCAAATATAGAGAGACTTGGGGCAGGGGACTGCTCTGTACTGTAGGGCAGAGATGGGGAGCCTGTAGCTGTTCAGATGTGTTGGACTCCAATTTCTATCAGTCCCAGCCAGCAGGGTCAATGGTCAGGGATGATGGGAGTTAGACTCCAATAACATCTGAAGGGCCACAGGTTGTCCATCCCTGCTGTAGGTTAACATGACATCCTCTGTGCCTTGACCACCCATGTTGTATACTATGCCTTTGCTGGAAACACCAAGGTACAAGGCTGATACCATCATGCAGCTGCTCAGGAGATCTACAGGTTATTCCAGGAGCAAAGTAAGAGGCCTATTAGGCACCTTGCTTTTCTCAACTGGACAGGACCCTGCCAATGATAAAGAGCTGAAGTATGGGTTACCTTTATCCAAGCCGTCACCTCTTCCTGGGACCTGCACAGAAAGAGAAGCCACCTGTTGGAGAGGAATAGTTCTATGCACCCTTTGCTAGAATCAGAAAGGACAAAATCCCTGGGTCAGTTACCTAGTTTGGAATTCTAGTGTTCGCTGCTTCCCTGATACAAGGAAAGCATAAGGAAATTCTGCATCATTCAGTTCCCGAACCTGGAAGTCCAGATAAATAAAAGAATTAGCTTCGGTGTCTCAGCAAATACCTCATATGGTGCATCCAGACATATATAATTTTAACTGGGAATCCACCATGGAAACAAGGCCATTGTATCTTAGATGCACGCCCTTCTCCCATAGCTCACAGAAAAACTGTTTGGGACCAAAGGGACTGTGTACAGCACTAATTGGCTAGCCTTTCTGACAATCAGGAAGCCTCTCCCCGTCATCTGCCTTCTTCCTTGCTACAGCTTTTAAAGTTTAAACTAGGATTAGCTAATATTTTTCAGCCTGAGGGTTGTACTTGCTATTGGCCAACACTTTGAGGGCCACATGCAGTGGTGGGCATGCTTAAAGCAAAAGTGGGTATGCCCAAAGGTGGTATAGCCACCTCACACTTACTCATTTTCACAGACAGACAGACAGAGATGCTGCTTCCTAAATTGTTGGGGATCTTGGGAGGGGCTATAAAAAATCTACAGGGGTGGATATGGACCATCGCTATATGTTAGCTAACCCTGATTTAAACAAAACTTGTTCTGAAGAATTTTAAGAAAGGCTATTATTTCTCAAATGGTTTCTTCTGCTGTCATGTTTTAGTTTTTGTCGTTCTGTTGTACTCATGTTGGGTGACATCCAATGTTAATCATGCTCAGAGCAGACCTACTGAAAATCAATGAGACTGAGTAACTTGGTCCTTTCAATGGGTCTACTCTGAGTATGACTAACAGCAGATATCACCCCACTGTTTTTATCGTTTTATGCTTTATAATGTGAGCTGTTCTGGTCACTTTGGAAGATGAAGCTGTGGGCTACAAATGAAGTAAATAAATAATAAACAAATAAAAGGGGGAAAGTACCGAACAAACATTTGAACAAAGAAGCGTGTAAAGTTGGGGGGAGGTAGTGGGGATAACCCACCTCAAACAAACAAACAAATAAATGGAAACAACATTTAGTCTGGTGCCCATTGGGAATGGCAGGATGGAAGGTTGAGATGCCAATAAGAGGTGGAGCCAGAGCCAACAAATTCTGGTTTTGCCCCAATCCTTCTCCCTGATAAGTTCTATAATGGCAGCACTGAGTCTAAGGAAGAAGAAGCTGACAGCCAGCACCATGCCCTGGACTTGATGTAAATAAGAAGGCTGGCTGAGAGCAGACTGAAGTTGTTTGGGCCATTATGCTCAAAGTCCCAAAAAGCCAGAAATATGCCATACTCTTCCTCAGATAGTATTTATAAGACCTTATCAGGAAAACTTTTTTTCCCCTGTATCCTGGGGTACTCTGTTTACTGCTCTGCTTGTTGACTATTTGTTTTATGTTTCTCTAGAAGTGGCCGTCATGTAGGAAAATGATGGAGAAGAGAGCCCCCCCTCCAAGTAAATAAAAGGAATAACCCGCAACGAAATTCTCTGACCTTCATGCCTTCCACATCAATCCGGCTGCGCACCTGAAATTCTGCACCCACTTGAATGACTTTTGGCACACAGTACAGCAGCAAGTTATTAAACTGGGGGACACAAAAGTGGAAAAGAGTAAGCACAGGGGGGGAAACGTTGAGTAGGAACTAAGATAGGCAACAAGAAGAGAGGCAATGTCAAATGAACCACACAGTAATAGAGCTGTGTGTCCCAGTTAATCCCTCCCTCTGAAGATTAGAGATCTCAAAATATGAGTCACTCCAAACAAGAACAAGATAGAAGGAATTATCATCACCAACAAGTCAGGAAAGAACCCAGCTGATGCATCACTTTGTGGTATGTCAGCACTCACCAGTCTGGTGCCCTCCAGACGTTTTGGACAACTCCCATTACCTCCACCCAGCACAGATTTATTTATTTATTTATTGCACTTGTATACCGCCCCATAGCCAAAGCTCTCTGGGCGGTTTACAGCAACAAAAAACATTAAAACAAATATACAATTTAAAACACATATTTTAAAAACAATTTAAAACAAATGCTAAAATGCCTGGGAGAAGAGGAAAGTCTTGACCTGGCGCCGAAAAGATAACAGTGTTGGTGCCAGGTGCACCTCGTCAGGAAGATCATTCCATAATTTGGGGGCCACCACTGAGAAGGCCCTCTCCCTTGTTGCCACCCTCTGAGCTTCCCTCCGAGTAGGCACCCGGAGGAGGGCATTTGGTCTTGAACATAGTGTACGGGTGGGTTCGTATCGGGAGAGGCGTTCCATCAGGTATTGTGGTCCCAAGCCATGTAAGGTTTTATAGGTTAAAACCAGCACCTTCAATCGAGCTCGGAAACATACAGGCAGCCAATGCAAGCGGGCTAGAATCGGTTTTATATGTTCGGACCATCTGGTCCCTGTTACCAATCTGGCCGCTGCATTTTGCACAAGCTGCAGTTTCTGAACCGTCTTCAAAGGCAGCCCCACGTAGAGTGCATTGCAGTAATCTAATTTGGAGGTTACCAGAGCATGGATAACTGAAGCCAGGTTATCCCTGTCCAGATAGGGACGTAGTTGGGCCACCAACCAAAGTTGGTAGAAGGCACTCTGTGCCACTGAGGCTCTCTGAGCCTCAAGTGACAGAGATGGTTCTAGGAGAACCCCCAAGCTACGAACCTGCTCCTTCAGGGGGAGTGCAACCCCATCCAGAACAGGTTGGACATCCACCATCTGGTCAGAAGAACCACCCACTAACAGCATCTCAGTATTGTCTGGATTGAGCCTCAGTTTATTAGCCCTCATCCAGTCCATTGTCGCAGCCAGGCACCGGTTCAGCACATTGACAGCTTCACCTGAAGAGGATGAAAAGGAGAAATAGAGCTGCGTGTCATCAGCGTACTGATGGCAACGCACTCCAAAGCTCCGGATGACCGCACCCAACGGTTTCATGTAGATGTTGAACAGCATGGGGGACAGAACTGCCCCTGCGGAACCCCATACTGGAGAGTCCAGGGGCCGAGCAATGTTCCCCAAGCACCACCTTCTGGAGGCGACCTGCCAAGCAGGAGTGGAATCACCACAATGCAGTACCTCCCACTCCCAACTCAGCTAGTCTCCCCAGAAGGATACCATGGTCGATGGTATCGAAAGCCGCTGAGAGATCAAGGAGAATCAACAGAGTCACACTCCCCCTGTCTCTCTCCCGACAAAGGTCATCATACAGGGTGAGCAAGGCTGTTTCCTTGCCAAAACCAGGCCTGAAACCCGACTGAAATGGATCCAGATAATCTGTCTCATCCAAGAGTGTCTGGAGCTGGCCTGCAACCACTCATTCCAGGACCTTGCCCAGGAATGTGCTAAACTAACAAAAACAATCCGCTACTGGGATATTTACCACTCTCTTAGGTCTTTGATGCAGCACCAAAGAGCATGAGAAGTTACTAACAAGACATGCACTGGTTTGCACTAGTGCAGACCTGTACTACTTATGATCTATGATGCCAAATGCACATACACCCCAGCCATGTTCTGTGGCCTCAGAACTTTTTGCAGTTCCAAGCAAACAGCATAAATCAGCTCAATAAGCTGATGACAGGTACATCAGAGAGCTGGAGAGAAGCATTAAGATCCTATTGCCCATGCATCCCCCACAGTTGCCCTATTAACAAATAGGGGTGGAGAAGGAATTAAATACGGTCCTGGACCAACCCAGTCTGCCATTCCTGAACTTGCTTGCAGATTGAAACACAATTATCAGATGAGGCCCTTCTCTGATTTTTGTACAAAAATACACATTGTACATTAAAAATCATATTGGAGGGAAATGCATTGAGAAGCACTGAAATGCAGTGAAAAATATGCATTTTATAGGAAGTGTACAAAATGTGTATAATTGACATGCAGATTGTGTCTGTGTCTGTGTTCTTTCAGACAGTCTGCAACTATGATTGTCAGTAAAAACTGACACAGAACAGACTTCGTCTGCTCCATCCATCTCTGTCATCAAGAGACAAGCCAGAAGCCGTGTTCCATTTAGCCTGGATGAGAAGCCCAGCCCTACAGAGACAGGTATATCTGGTGCTCTTCGGCAGCTGAAAGAGAGACACCAAAGAGACGTTTTCCTTTGGGAGCACTGCTTTGGGAGCACGAAGAACACAACAAGGTTTTGTTTTGTTAATTGCTTATTGCTTATTCTAGTATTGTTTCAATCCATTGTAAGCCATCTCTGAAAGCTTTTGATCAAAAAGTGGGGCAAAAGTATTTAATATATATATATACTTTAAATTAAGGTTTGTTAAGCACCCTTGTGAGCTGCCATACATCGATGCTGGGCGGCTTTCTATTTGACGGGTTGCAAATGGCGCACTGGTGGGTAAATTCAGTGTTAGAGTATGTTCAAGAGAATATAGCAAGAGCTTTGCTGGCTCAGACCAAGGGTCCATCTATTCATCCAGCATTCTCCTTCCTGCAGTGACCAGCTGAGTGCCTCCAGGAAGCCCACCCTTATGGGCAAAAGTCCTCCACTACTGTTGCTGCCCAGCAACTAGCATTCAGTAATACACTGCCTCTAAACCTGGCGGTTCCATATAGCCACAATGATGATTTGTAGCCACTCATCACCTTATCCTCCGTGAATTTGCCTATTTCCCTTTTCAACCCATCTGAGCTAGTGGCCATCTCCACATCCTGAAGCAGCAAATTCCAAAAATGATTTGAGTTTAAGAAGTGCTTTCTTTGCTCTGTCCCAAATCTCATCCAGTTTCATTGGATGACCCTCTTCCCAGGTTCTAGCATTATGAGGGAGAAAAAAGTCTCTTTCCATTTCCCCCATGCCATACACAATTTTCAGTGTTCAGAGAGGCTTTAGTGAGTCTAAGGCCATAGCCTTTATTAACCTCTACCACATTCTTAGTCACTTCTGTCCACATGAAAAAGGTCCAGGTGCTTTAGCTTTTCCTGTAGGAAAGCAGATCCAGCTCCCTTATTGGTTGCGCTTCTCTGCATACTATAATACCTTACATATAATTATATACATTACATATTATTAATTCTTTCCATACCCCTCCTCCTCCTCTGCACTGTGCAAAAGAGCAGAAATGTCCAACAACCACCTGTTGCCATCTTCCCTTTCCATCCATCCCACAACCTGATGAGTCTCTCACCAAGAACAAGTATTTCTCCGTTGTGTTGTTGTGCCGGAAAGAGATTTTCTGAACAGGCCCTTCTTTAATTAGCTCATTTGAAGGGTCCACAATGTCATCTTCAAGCCCCAACCTGTGATACACCTCCCAAAGGTTCTGGAGGCGTTCCTGCAGAGCCATCGGAAAAAAAGATGAGTGAGATGGGGACCAAATGGCTCGGTTACAAAGATCCCTGGCTTGAGGTGTGGGGGGTAGTCACTTACATGAGGTTGGCACACTCACCATTTCTGCAATGGCAGCATTAGAGTGCTTGGCTGCTATGAAAATCATTTCCAGAGCTTCTATAAAACACCAGAGAAAAAATAAACTCTCAGTCACAATCAGGCTGTGAACACACTAGTCGCCTACAGCTAAGTGTTTCCATTGGCCACACCTGGAGGGGGAATGGGTTGATCTGCCAATCAGTTGCGAAATCTGTTTGAAGCCAAATTTTTAAAAATGCACTCAGGCTAATCCCACCAGGTTTTAGAGGAAAAATGGGCAGGGTTTGACTAGTGCCATGTGACCCCATATTCAGAAGAGAGAGGTGAAGACGCACTGGAACTGGCAGAGCAGTGGGTGTGTCTTGACCCTCAGTTTGCACAACTGGATTTCTTGTAAGCTGCTATGACACTGAAAGGCCATTCTGTTGTCTTCAACTTTTTTACCTATCAGCAACTCCCATGATAAAAATAATTATATGTGCCATTTATTAGAATTTTAATATGTACTAACCTAGAACTAATATAAATAAGGAAATATGATAGAATGATATAGGGTAACGAAAAGGTATGACTAGGTTTTTGAATACTGAGGTGATTTGATTGCATAAATATTATGTTCCTTTTGATATATGATGTACAGATTGATTGCCTTATTGTTCTCCTTGATTACATGTCTAGATAAATGTAATTACATGTATATATTCATACAAGCATTTAAATTAAATAAAATGACAAGTTATAGGTGAACCAGGGTCATATTCAGCAGGCACAAGAGGTTTCATGTCAATGCTGCCAGAGGTGCATTGTCTATTTTTCTTGGTAGTTCTTAAAAGAACAGAAGTCCAGACCTAGACAGAATGCATATAGTAATCCTAGTATAGGGGCTTGTTACTCCATTCCCAACACTTTCCCAATGCAGAAGCAATTGTATGGCATTGAGCTGGAGAATGGAGGTGCATGCCTGGCAGGGGGATTTTATATCAACCAGCAGGGCTTCATCCCTGTTGTGGAAACCTTAGAACCATTCAACTAGGAGGTATGTGTGTGTGTGTCATTGCTAAAGGAGAGTCTCCTCTAACTTAATATTTTTTTCATCACTTTTCTTCTTTGCACCCACCCCAAAAGGGACCAAATGGGACTCTTACTCTGTGCATCCTCCCTGTCTGGTGCCTCTGGAGGTAGCTTTCGAATGTAATCCTTCAGAAGAAGTTCATATCTGGGGATCCTCTGTACTGGCTCCAGCATGTGATGCTGCAAAGTTAAGTTGGCTGAGATCTCCCGCCTCTGGTCACAACATAACAATGCCAGAAAGATAAAGCATGGCAATGAAGGCTTTATATGCATGCATGAATAGACGTGAAACTACAGATATGTTGGCTGACTACACTATTTATTTATTATTTATTTATTAAGTTTGCATCCCGCCCTTCCTCCCAGTAGGAGCCCAGGGCAGCAAACAAAAGCCTAAAAACACTTTAAAACATAAAAACATATTTTAAAATATATTAAAACAAGAACATCCTTAAAAACATATTAAAACAAAACATTTTTAAAAGCTTTAACAACATCTTTTTTAATCTTAAAAAGCAATTCCAACACAGACGCAGACTGGGATAAGGTCTCAACTTAAAAGGCTTGTTGAAAGAGGAAGGTCTTCAGTAGGCACCGAAAAGATTACAGAGATGGCACCTGTCTAATATTTAAGGGGAGGGAATTCCACAGGGTAGGTGCAGCTACACTAAAGGTCCGCTTCCTATGTTGTGCAGAACGGACTTCCTGATAAGATGGTATCTGCAGGAGGCCCTCACCTGCAGAGCGCAATGATCTGCTGGGTATATAAGGGGTAAGACGGTCTTTCTGGTATCCTGGTCCCAAGCTGAATAGGGCTTTGTACACCAAAACTAGAACCTTGAAGTTAGCCCAGTAGCTAATAGATAGCCAGTGCAATTCTTTCACCAGCGGGTTGACATGTTGGCAATATCCTGCCCCAGTGAGCAGTCTCGACACCGCGTTTTGCACCAGCTGCAGCTTCTGGACCAACCTCAAGGGCAGCCCCACATAGAGCTCATTACAGTAATCCAGCCTGGAGGTTACCAGTGCATGGATAACAGTGGTCAGGCTACCCCGGTCCAGAAACTGCCGAAGCTGTCTTACCAGCTGAAGTTGATAAAAGGCACTTCTAGCCACGGAGGTCACCTGGGCCTCCAGCAACAAAGATGAATCTAGGAGCACCCCCAGACTATGAGTACTCCAGAGGGAGTACAACCCCATCCAAAGCAGGCAACTGACCAATTATCTGAACTCAGAAACCACCAACCCACAGCGCCTCCATCTTACTAAGATTCAGACTCAGTTTATTGGCCCTCATCCAGCCCACCACTGAGTCCAGGTAGTAGTCCAGGGCTTGCACGGCCTCTCCCAATTCAGATGTTACAGACAAATAGAGCCAGGTATCGTCAGCATACCGCTGACACCTCACCCCAAAGCTCCTGATGACCGCTCCCAAGGGCTTCATATAGATGTTAAACAGCATGAGGGACAAGATGGTACCCTGCGGCACCTCACAGCACAACTGCCAGGGGGCCAAAAGACAATCACCCAATGCTATTATTTGAAAACAACCCTGGAGATAGGATCGGAACCACTGTAGTGCCTCTGATACCCATCTCATCAAGTCGGCCCAGAAGGATACCATGCTCAATGGTATCAAAAGCCACTGAGAGATCAAGTAAGAATAACAAGGTTGCACTCCCCCTGTCCTTCTCTTGATAAAAGTCATCTATCAGGGCAACAAGGCTGATTCAGTCCCATAACCAGGCCTGAATCCAGATTGGAATGGGTCAAGATAATCCATTTCATTCAAGAATACTTGCAATTGCTGCGCCACAACCCTTTCAATCACCTTCCCTAAGAAGGGCGTATTTGCAACCGGGCAGTAGTTCTTGCAAAGCAATGGGTCTATGTTGGGGTTTTTCAGGAGCAGCTGGATCACCGTTTCTTTCAGGGGAGCTGGAACTACTGCCTCCCACAACGACGCATTGACCACACTCTGGATCCACTCGATCAAACTCCTTCAGGAAGCTTTAATAAGCCTAAAAGGTCAAGGATCAAGAGGACAATTTGCTGGCAGCATTGTTGCAAGCACCTTGTCCACGTCATCAGGCCGCATCAACTGAAACCGATCCCAAGAAGTTACAGCAGAAGTTGCAATGGACACCTCATTGGGGACTACGGTAGTTATGGATGGGGCATCAAGATTGCTGCAGAGGTGAGCAACTTTACCCTCAAAGTGCCTTGCAAACAATTCACAGTGGGCCTCCGAAGGGTCTTAAACTCCATTTCCTGGAGATGATGTCAACAGACCCCTGACAATACAGAAAAGTGCCACCAGATGGCTACTTGAGGATGCAATGGTGACAAAGAAGTGGGCCTTCTTTGCCACCCTCACCGCCACACAGTAGGCACGGTTATGAAGTTTTACTCATGCCTGATCAGCCTCACAGCACGTCTTTCGCCACTTGCGCTCTAACCATCATCCAGTCTGTTTCATTGCCCTTAGCTCACTAATGTTGTTGTTATGTGCCTCCAAGTTGACTACGACTTATGGCGACCCTATGAATCAATGACCTCCAAGAGCATCTGTCATGATTCAGATCTTGAAAATTCAGGTCTGTGGCTTCCTTGATGGAATCAATCCATCTCTTGTTTGGCCTTCCTCTTTTTCTACTCCCTTCTGTTTTTCCCAGCATTATTATCTTTTCTGATGAATCATGTCTTCTCATTATGTGTCCAAAGTATGATAACCTCAGTTTCATCATTTTAGCTTCTAGTGATAGTTCTGGTTTAATTTGTTCTAACACCCAATTATTTGTCTTTTTCGCAGTCCATGGTATCCGCAAAGCTCTCCTCCAACACATTTCAAATGAGTTGATTTTTCTCTTATCCTCTTTTATTCCACTGTCCAACTTTCACATCCATACATAGAGATCAGAAATACGATGGTCTGAATGATCCTGACTTTAGTGTTCAGTGATACATTTTTGCATTTGAGGACCTTTTCTAGTTCTCTCATAGCTGCCCTCCCCAGTCCTAGCCTTCTTCTGATTTCTTGACTATTGTCTCCATTTTGGTTAATGACTGTGCCAAGGTATTGATAATCCTTGACAAGTTCAATATCCTCATTGTCAACTTTAAAGTTACATAAATCTTCTGTTGTCATTACTTTAATCTTCTAGACATTCAGCTGTAGTCCTGCTTTTGTGCTTTCCTCTTTAACTTTCATCAGCATTCATTTCAAATCATTACTGGTTTCTGCTAAGAGTATGGTATCGTCTTCATATCTTAAATTGTTGATATTTCTCCCTCCAATTTTCACACCTCCTTCATCTTGGTCCAATCCTGCTTTCCGTATGATATGTTCTGCATATAGATTAAACAAATAGGGTGATAAAGTACATCCCTGTCTCACACTCTTTCCGATGGGGAACCAGTCAGTTTCTCCATACTCTGTCCTTACAGTAGCCACTTGTCCAGAGTATAGGTTACGTATCAGGACAATGAGATGCTGTGGCACCCCCATTTCATTTAAAGCATTCCATCATTTTTCATGATTTACACAGTCAAAGGCTTTGCTGTAATCTATAAAGCACAGGGTGATTTTCTTCTGAAATTCCTTGGTCCATTACCCAACATATGTTTGCGATATGATCTCTGGTGCCTCTTCCTTTTCTAAATCCAGCTTGGACGTCTGGCATTTCTCGCTCCATATATGGTAAGAGCCTTTGTAGAATCTTGAGCATTGCTTTACTTGTATGGGATATTAAGGCAATAGTTTGATAATTACTGCATTCCCTGGGATCCCCTTTCTTTCGAATTGGGATATATATCGAACACTTCCAGTCTGTGGGCCATTGTTTAGTTTTCCATATTTCTTGACAGATTTTTGTCAAAATTTGGACGGATTCAGTCTCAGTAGCTTGTAGCAACTCTATTGGTATGCCATCTATTCCTGGTGATTTGTTTCTTCCAAGTATTTTAAGAGCAGCTTTCACCTCGCATTCTAAAATTTCTGGTTCATACGGTTCCTCCATGAATGAATCTGTCATCCTGGCATTTCTTATATAGAGTTCTTCAGTGTATTGCTTCCATCTTCCTTTTATTTCATCTTGGTCAGTCAGTGTGTTCCCCTGTTGATTATTCAACATCCCTACTCTTGGTTTAAATTTCCCTTTCATTTCTCTAATCTTTTGGAACACGGCTCTTGTTCTACCCTTTTTGTTGTCCCCTTCTATTTCTATACAATAACTATTGTAATAGTTCTCTTTGTCCCTTCGTACTAGTTGCTGTATTGTTTCATTTAGGGTTCTAACTGTGTTTCTATCTCCTTTTGCTTTTGCTTTCCTTCTCGCTTTAACCATTTTAAGAGTTTCTTCAGTCATCCATTGAGGTCTTTCTCTCTTTTTAACTAGAGGTATTGTCTTTTTGCATTCTTCCCTGATAACGTCTCTGACTTCATTCCATAGTTCTGGTTCTCTGTCAACTAAGTTTAAAAGTTTAAAGCCTCAAACCTGTTCCTTATTTTATCTTTATATGTTTCTGGGATGTTATTTAAATTGTGTTTTGGCATTATGATTGCTTTGTTGGTCTTCTTTAGCTTTTCTCTGATTTTCGATACGACCAGTTCATGATCTGTACCGCAGTCTGCTCCTGGTCTTGTTTTTGCACAAAGTATGGAACTTCTCCGAAGGGGGCATGACAGAACTTCTCCATCTTCTGCTATCAATTATATAATCAATTTGATTCCTATATTGACCACTTAGTGATGTCGATGTGTACAATCGTCTTCTCGGTTGCTTAAAAAATGTGTTCGCAAGAAACAAATTATTGGCTCCACAGAATTCAATAAGTCTTTCTCCTGCTTCATTTCTGTCTCCTAGGCCCCATTTCCCCACAATTCCTAATTCTTCTCTGTTCCCTACTTTTGCATTCCAATCCCCCATGATTATCAGCACATCCTGTTTTGGTGTGTGATCAATTTCTTCCTGTACTTCTGCGTAAAATCTCTCCAATTCCTCTTCTTCCGCATTTGCCATGGGAGCATAAACTTGGATGATGGTTATGTTGATAGGTTTCCTGTTTAATCTCATTGATATAACTCACTCAGACCTTGCGTTGTAGCTCCTAATTGCTCTTGCTACATCACTTCTCACTATTAAAGCAACCCCGTTTCTTCTTCATTTCTCATTTCCTGCATAAAATATTTTGTAGTTGCCTGATTGAAAATGTCCCATTCCTGTCCATTTTAGGTTGCTCACCCCAAGTATTGTAATGTTGATGCGTTCCATTTCTTGCTTGACAATTTCTAACTTTCCCTGGTTCATGCTTCTCACATTCCATGTTCTTATTGTGTGCGTCATACAACTCCGGACTCTCCTTTCGCATCTGTGGGCGTCAGCCTCTGGGCTTCCTTTCGGCTTTGACCCAGCTGCGTCATTAGTCACAGCGCTACTCGTTCTTGTCCGTTGTTCTTCCCCAGTAGCTCAGTGAGTGCCTTTTGACCTGGGGGTCTCATTTTCCAGCACTATCCTGTGTTGCATTTTGGATACTCTGTTCATAGGGTTTTCATGGTAAGAGATATTCAGAGGTGGTTTACCATTGCCTTCCTCTGAGTTTGGATGCATCTTAGTCTGGTGTTTCAGCTTTGACCATTCCGCCTTGGGTGCTCCTGCTAGGAGTCTAGCCTCTTTGTCTAGACTCCTGACAGCATTGCTCTTAGCTTCTTCAACACTCTCAAACCCCTTCACCATGTTAAGGTGTGCATCCTAGAGGGGGCTCACTAGTGTACCAAGATGCAAACCGGGCTCCACAGTGTCGGAGAGGGCACTTGGGGGCAACCGTGTCAAGAGACCGAAGCGTCTCGCTGTTCCACAGCATGACAAGGGCTTCAACAGGGTCACCTGCTCTATCTACTGGGAACTCCCCCAAGGCATTCAGGAATCCTGTGGATGAAGCACCTTAGCAAATATTGCAGCCTTTCCCAACACAGAGCCTTCCTGGGAGTTGTTGTCCAAAATAACTGGAGAGCACCACATTGACAAAGGCTGATCTACTGAGTCTTGATGGTATAGCAGAAGGATTTAATGCCTTGGTGCGAGTCTTTCTACAGCAGAGTAATGGAAGGTTTCAGGTCATCTGGAAGCAAGAAATTCCCAGAGTAAGGAGTACAGGGTTAAAGGCAGCATCTGAGATATGCAAGATGAGTTAGTGTAACCTTTTGAGACCTGGGGGATAGGATTCAGCAAGAAGCACAGAAAGAACTGCAGAGTCTAATATCCTAGCTAAGACCAGCAGGCTCAAGACTGGCGTGGAGGATGCCAGCCACCAGGCCACGCAAAATGAGTGAAGAAAGGATAATATGGGGAAGGGCCATTTCACTGTTTTGTCAAGGACACCAAAATGCTTAAGATCTATGTTGCCTATAAACATGTACAGACCCATGCCCTACATTGCCTCCCTAGTAGAAGCTAATCTGATTGAAAATGTTAAGTATGTTATGAGTCGCTTTCACCTGAATGCTTGAGATGAGTTCCTGGAATGGCAAGGACTTTTCAGACCATGTGGTGATCAGCTCAACTGCCTTGTCAAAGTTCTTCACGTATTCGCTATACATCTTCAGGAAAGGGGCCACCTTCTGGATGATGTCCCCAATCCTGGGATTGGAATCCCTGCAGTCAGAAGCCAAGAAAACCAGTCCATCATTGACATCTATGGAAAGGCGGCCAAAATATTCTAGGGAAGCTGCCTGAGGAAATGTCCATCTGCCTTATTTCCTGGTCTCAACTAGCAATAACCAAGCCTCACTGGCACCATTTTGGGACATTTGCAAGAGTCTGTTTGATGCAGCCCCGCTTCTTGTAGGCAGTCGTCCATATTTTTAAGAATGCATCACAGCACAAACAATACTAGCTGCCTCTGTTTATAAACATCTTCAACAAAAAAACATAAAAGCTACTAAGTTGAATAAATGTCTTCATATGTCCTCCTGTCACAGCAAGGCAAAAATATATATGCAGCAAGTACTGCTGATGTAGTTATTATTTATTTAAAATATTTCTGTAATGCTCTTTGTCATATCAGACAAATGGCATACCAGGGCAGCATAAAAACAAATACAAAAACCCACAAAACCAAGAAAATGGCGGATAAAACTTTGGGGTCAGGTTATCTAAAGGATCACCTTCATCCATATGATCCTGCCCATATGCTAAGTTCAGCCTTGGTGGTCCTGCTTGTTACTCACTAGTAAGATTAATTAGGGGGTGCCAGTAAGATCAGTTAGGACCACAATCTTGATGGAGGCCCCATGGTTATCCTTCCAACAAACGCATGACCCCTATAGTGCAGACCTTCAAACAAGCCTTAAATACGTATCTGTTCTGGGCTGCCTTTCATAAATCAATGTTTTTGCGTGCTGGTTCTTTGAGACGCTGAACTGTCCTAATGTGTCTTATGGAAAAATTCATAGTATGGTTGAGGCCTATGTCTCCAAGCTGGTGTCTTCTAATTTTTGTATTATGATTTACGGATTAATATATCTCCATGTACCCTACTTTGATTGGGCACCACACCTTGTTAGGGCTACGCCCGAATAAGATGCCTAAACATTTCTTAAACCAACCTTCGCCAACTTGGTGCCCTCCAGATGTTTTGGACTACAACTCCATCCGCCCAAGCCAAGACAGACTGGAACAAGCTTCATTAAATAAACAAATACCTAGAGCTTTCTTAAGAATGTGCATTGATGGGGTTAGGCGAAGAAGAACAAGTAATAGCAGCAGCATAATACAAGTCTTTGTTCTGTAATGGTAACTCTTTGCAAAATGCCCTCTGCCAGCAATAAAAACAATACAAAGATATCCACACAACTTTTATTATAGATCTTTTTCATAGCTGGACAAAGAATCCAGATATTCTCAAAGTGACCTAAGTGTAGATCTCTTGTATTATATTTTTTTTCAGATTCTAGACAGCAAATCCTACAACATGCTTTCAGTAGCATGATCCCTCCCCACTCTCACTTCCCCTTCCAAGAGTACAATAAGGAGAGGCAAGAGTGGCTGTTGGACAGAGGCAGTGTAGTGTACCAGCACCAGCATCACTGAAGCTTGCAGATTACCGAGGCGGGGTGGGAGGCAGCAGGGAGGTCAGTGCTGTGCAGATGCACCATCAGGAGTGCCAGATTGGCTCCACTGGTGCATCCATACAGTACCAGCCACCTACCCCTCTTCTTCCTGGTAAGCCACAGCTATGCCGGTGGCAGGAGCACATGTCCCTCCCCACCAGCCACTCCTAGGGAGAGGGGAGACAGCTGCCTGGCATAACTCACCAGTTCTCCACACGCTTCTGCAGCTCTGGCAAGAAAAACTGGGCATGGAACTGGTAAATGGATGAGATGTTGGAAAATATCATTTTCACCACCTCTTCTGGGAATGTTTTTCCACTCCTGGCTTCCTTCAGCAGCTCCGAGAAAAAGACCTGGAACAAAGGGGTGGGCAAATCTGTCAATTTTGGTTTCTCACAGTTGTTCATTTTCCCAGTCTTGTTCAGTTCTCCACATTTTCACCTCAGTTTGTGATTTTTTTTAAAAAGTCCTCATGAAAATTCACCGGCATTTTAGCACACATGTCTCCTAATATATCCATTTTTTCAGTGCATTTCCTCCCAATATTTCATATTTTCCCTAATACAATGCATTTTTGCACATATGGCTGGAGTACTGCATTGCAACATTCAGAGAAGTGCACAGTTTGAAGGATGGCTGTGTTTTAAGTTTGTGAATTGTTTCAGAAAGTGCAGATTAGGTAGGTGTACCTTTTAAATGAGAACTGAATCAAATTTCTCCCTTATCCCTACTAGAAGGGGACATTCCCAGCGAGTAAATTAACACAAATAAAAGATTCAGCTAGCATCCCTGTGCTTTTATATACCGTAGTTCCCCAAGTTGTATGTGCCTCCAATGAAAACAATTCTCTCTTTGAAGGATGGGAAACTCCCAAATGGGTGGCGGTGATAGAATAGATGCATGTTGGAATGTAAGCCCTCAGAAGCTAGTGGGTACATAAGTCCCAAATGCCTTTCCTCATGATAAACATTCCATGCTGAACTTTAATGTTCCCTCTGCATCATCTCACTTGAAAAACTAGTGGTAAAGTTCAAGGACCCAGGAAAAGCCAAAGATAGTGCTGAAGTCAAAACACATTTCATCATGGTTTTATTAAAATGACTTTAACAGAATTAAGTATATACAGTGAGGCCCTCCAGATGCTTTCAAGGCTGCCTAAGTAGATCTAGGGTGCCTGCAGACTGTCAGTATTTTTCAGGAGGGAGCTCCACTGGCCAGAGTGGTTTAACAGCCAAGCCCTCTTCCCAGAGGATTCTGGGGATTGTAGCTCTGTGAGGGGAATAGGGTGTCTCCCAGCAACTCTCAGTACCCTTCATAAACGACAGTTCCCAGGATTCTTTGGGGACAAGCCATGACTGTTTAAAGTCGAATAAAGGTCTGGTGTGGATGTGACCAGGGACAGCTTTGGTTTAAATTTGGATGGGAGACTAGATGTGTTTGCTGTAGAATAAAAAGGTGGGGAAACCCCAAACAAATAATGATACTGCTTACAATGTTTTCCTTTTGAAAAGGAAAGGGGCTTTTCCTCTGTCCAGTGCCCACCCACCCAATCTCTTTTCCCCCTCCTCTCCCCTCCCCCAGGTCAGTTTCACCTATCCTAAACATGATTGCAGGGGAGTAAATCCCACTGAACTCAATAAGCATGCAAATGATCACGCCTGCCCCCCCTCCTCCTCCCTCCTATCCCCTCCCTCCTGCCCCTGCCCCTTCCTTTTCCCTCTTTCCCCTCCCCTCCCCTCCCTCCCCCTCTCCCTCCCCCTCTCCTCTCCCTTCCTCCTCCCCCATACTCCCCCATACCACCTATCCTAAGCATGATTGCACGGTAGTAAATCCCACTGAACTCAATAAGCATGCAAACGATCAAACCTGCCTTTCCTCCCCCTCCTTCCCCTCCCCTCTCCTCTCCTCTTCCCTCCTCCTCCCTTCCTCCCCCTCCTCTTCTTCACCCCCCCTCCAGTCCTCCCTCTCTCCTCCTTCTCCCCCCCCCAAGGTTAGTTTCACCTATCCTAAGCATGATTGCATGGGAGTAAATCCCACTGAGCTCAATAAGCATGCAAATGATCAAACCAGCCCTCCCCCTCCTGCCTGCTCCCATTTCCTCTCCTCCCCTTTGCCCTCCCTCCTCCTCCCCCATGGTCAGTTTCACCTATCCTAAGCATGATTGCAGGGGAGTAAATTCTATTGAACTCAAGAAGCATGCAAATGATTAATCCACTCTCAACAAACTTGCACAGGACCCCATTTCTTACCTCCCAGGTTAAAAAGAAGAGAAATAAACTAATAGACAAAAAAAAGACCTTGTGGTTTGAGAATGTAGCTATAGCCAACAGATATTTCTACCAAAATTTAAAAAACAGGGAAATTGGGCAGCTCTAGTGAATACATCAGGGCAGCAGGAGACCTGCTGAGATATTATACTGCCCTACAAATTTGTAAAACTGCAAATACTAATTGGGTTGGTCTTTCACAGTCCAATCCACTTCCTGTGTAGCTTGGAAGAATTTGGTAATATGTGCCTCTGAGCATATAGTGACTGATTACAACACCTGCAATCAGGACTGCATCTCCAAAGATGGAGAATTTCATTTTTTGTATGTTTGTTGGTGTTCTTCTTACTTTGCCTTTCCCTCTGTATTACTACTCTTTCTACCGAGAATCTAATCTAGAAAATTATATTTCACTCATTATTTATCCTAGAAATCTGTGTCAAATTTATTTTTATTAATTTCAAAGGCTTTTTATTGGTCAATGTCATATGATAGCATTTTGTGTTTCAAACTGCAGGTTATATTCTTTTACTATTTTGGCTGCATTAAAAGTTGAATCTGAAACTGCAGCTTTGATGTAAAATTAGTCTGATTACAATATGTTGCTACTTAAGCAATGTCTCTAGCTATTGGAAAAAACAAATTTGGCCTGCCCAAGATGCATGTGTCCAGCCAGCTATTCTTAAACCACTCCACTTAAGGAAGGTGGATCTGGTCTATTAAAAACGTAAAGCACACCTAGAAATTTGCTAGAATATATTTCACCTCCCACTCTTTTATCTTGTGCAAACTGAGGCACTCCTCATGTCCACTGGAGACTATTCTGTAGAATAGTCAGTGCCTTAATTCCACAATTGTTTTTGGAGGGTTTTTTTAGTGTAAATTCTGCAAAGTGTTGCTGTACTTCACATATTCACAGAAATAGAAGAAAAAGAAAATAATGTACCATAGGAAACTTCACTAAAATTGCAAAGTAAGTTTAACATATTTAACGTGAATCTGAACTATATCAACTGTATTAATATTGTTGCTTTCTGCTTGCTAAAACAAGATAAGCACAGCACATGTCTTATTTCTGTTATTTGGGCTGATTGCCACCACTTACCATATGCTCAGAGGAACATGTTACCAAATTCTTCCAAGCTACACAGGAAGTGGATTGGACTGTGAAAGACCAACCCAAATTGTGTTTGCATTTTGACCAATTCATAGTCCAGTACAACATCTCAGAGAGGAGGTCAGGTCTCCTGCTCTCCTGGTGCATTCACTACAGCTGCCCAATTTCCCTGCTTTTTAAAGTTTGATAGAAATATCTGTGGGCTACAGGTATGTTCAAAACTGCAAGGTGTTTTTTTTTTGCCTATTAGTGAATCTTCATGTATTTGTCTCATATCAAGAAAGGAAATCAATCCAGTGAATATGACTGGTATTTGCTGCTGTTGTTGCTTTTAGTCTGCAAATGATATCTAATTGATTACATTCCCCCACCCTATTTGCCTTGCATTTCCTTTACACTGAAGTGAATGGGATGGAATAATATAACAACACATAATTTACGTAATTTCACCACAGCAGACAGGGAGAAAAATATTTTAAGTTTTTTACCCCAGCAGCTCACAACCTAAGCCAGAAAGGGAATGAGAATCTAACAATATACTTACAGGGTTCTGAAAGGAATATAATGACAGACACCTTTTTCACCAATGTGTCATGCGTCACAGGATTAGCTAACAAAAACCTGACTCTGGTTAGCACATTGGTGAGGGGGGGAATCAGAAATTCCCCCAGAGTTCCTTGCCCACAAACTCAGAAGCGTCCACAGCAGTCATTTTGGTTTTCAAGGGCATTTGATACCTGTAAGTTATGTGCAGGGCTGGCCCTAAGGGTGGGCAAGCTGGGCTACTAGTGGCCCAGAACACCGACCTGAAGGGGGCGCCAAGTTGAGTGACAGCGGCACCAAGCTCAGTGGCAGTGTTTTTTTAATGTTCTGTCTGCAGTGATCTAGAGTGGCAAAAAGCAAGTGTCTGTAACCTTTTTTTCAAGGTTCTACACGTCATTTGAGTACTAACCACAAAAGTGATCTTCCTTCAATTACCTTTAAAGTTTGTTTCTTTTTCATTTTTCACTTTGATGTCATTTTCGCTGCAGCAGTTTCCCCTATTTCAGTGCATAACAATGCAGCAATCCCAAGCCAGAATTCTAAGACGGAGGTCATTCTTTATTATAATGAATCTAAAGGTGACATGGACCCCAGTGACCACATGGTCTCGACATACACTTCCAAATTGATGATCAAATAATACTGCGTGCTTGCTTGTGTACAATATTTCTATTCCACCCTTCATTATAATAAATAAATAAATCCCAGGAGAGTGTATGAAAAATCAATAAAACAGCAATGCAACAAAGCACTCCACTGACACAATTCACAATAGAAACAGATCAATAAATAGAAATGTATCATTAATTTTAAGTTACAATGATTTACTTTTAAAAATGTTTATTGTATTGGATTGTTGATTGTATTTTAGTATTATTTTGTTATTCATTGTATTTTTATGCTATTTTATGTTCACCGCCCAGAGAGCTATTGCTAGTCGGGCGGTATATAAATTTAATAAAATAAATAAATAAATAAATAAATAAATGGTGAGGGAAAGGGTGAGATTGTGCAAGGGAGGAGGGGCTGGCAAAAAGCCATGGAAGGTAGGGGCAGGAAGGGAAGAGGTAGAAAACCGGGCCATATTCAGCCTATGGGCACACCAGTCACTTCAAAAGCACTAAGAATGGTTTTTCTGGCTGCGTTTTGAAGTAACTCTGCCCTCAGCTGGGCACACCTCCCTTCCCCACTGCTGATGTCAGATCTTTCAGCATTGCCCACAGCAAAGCATTGGGCCAATCACTGTCTCTGCTTGAGCCTAAAGCAAAGCATTTCCATTGGCCACACCTGGAAGGCAAATAGGTTGATTTACCAATCAGTTGCAAAATCTATCTGAAGCTGAATTTTAAAAAAATGCACTCGAGCTGATCTGACTGGGGTTTTACAGTAAAAAGGGGCAAGGTTTGAATAGTGTTGTTTTCAAAAGAGAAGTGGTGATGCACTGAGACTGGGACAACAGTATGTGTGTCTCTACCCTTAATCTTAATTTCTAGGGCCAGCTCTGTTGCATAGTTCCTCATTTCAATGTGCTCTTGGTCTTTTGGACCTGGCACAGTGGTTACTAGGGGCTGCTATGATGATACCTGAAATTTTTTTGATGAAACTATATTTAGCTGCTGGCCCTGGTGTTGAGTTCCAGTCTAAGTTTCCAGACTGCTATTTTTCCATCAAGCATTTGAGGGCCAGAGGGAATGGTGGATAGGAAGTAAGATATGGCAGATTAAAAGTGGGGAAAACATTTTATGAGAGAATATCAGGAAAGTTCAGTTCTCTCACCAGGTCAGAATTTTAAAAAATTCCAAAATATACACAGCAGAAAGTTGAGATGGTGCTGCCAACCAACCTGATCCAGAAGATGAAGGCGGCTGACATAGGCCTGCTCTGTTAGCAGGAGCTCCAGAGCTATTTTTTTCTCTTTGGGGTCCTGTGTGTATAAAGAGAAACAGTTTTGATCTTGTGGGGCACTAACTGTGAACAGGAGCCCCATGTGCAGTTGCCAGGTCAAAAGCATTCCAAACCCTGAGATTTCAGGGGCAGGCCTGAGTGATGTCACTGGGACGGGCCTGAGTGATGTCATTAAGCATGATACATTAAGCATCAACCACAGTTGCTTGGAGCATACAATACACACAAAAAATTTCTCTGATTGGAAATTAAGATAGAAATGTTAGCTGAAAGATGGAGCCTGGGTAGAGAACATTTCATCTAGCCTACTTGCTTCTGGCAAGAAGGGTTTAAGTGCCCTCAGGCCAGCCCAGTCACCAGAAAGCCATTGTAGGAAGAAAGGAGCCTACTGTTGTGGAGATGTTAGATAGGACCACTCAGGAGTAAAGATGGATGCCCCTGAAGGCTGCAATCCTAAACACACTTACTAAGGTACTAAGCCCCATTGAACTCAGCTGGACTTACTTCTGAGTAGATATAGTTTGGATTGTGCTGTTGGCAAAGCTTGACTAGGGATCCTCTGCAAAGATATCCATATTCAAGCAGGGTTGGCAACCCCCTGCTTGAAATGCTGTGCCCCTACCTTTTAACATGGCTGCTCCAAACTTCTTTACAGATTTGACCCTTTACTTCAGAAAGAGGTTTGAGAAATCAGTAAAAGTAAGAAGATTCTCTACCTTTTTTGCCTACCTTGTGGGCTGCTATAAACTCACTTTGACAGCCAACCCAATTCCAGTAAGTAATCATTGAAAGAGGGAAAAGACACATGGTTTGGTCTACCTTCACAGGCAGCAGCTTAGGAACACCAATTGCAGCTGCACTTCCAAATATGTGAATTCTCTTTTACCACTATTGGGCAAGAAACAAACAAGGTGCATCATCAGTAGGTTTAAGGAGGTTGAGCTGAGTGCATGGAACCACTATGGAGGTAAGGGAATGAGGTTAAAGGTAAATGAAATGGCAAATAGAAAAAGAAAAGACCGTGATAATTTCCTAAATGCAATTCCATACCAAACACAACAAGATTCTTCTGAATAAGGCAGAAACCTCAGCTTCCCACAACCAGTCAGGATTTATAACCAAAAACCAAAACTAAATAATCCTGGTGCCAAGGTCACAAATCCCCATGCAGCACAACCTGACTTGGGGACTTGCAGATAGTTCAGAATGCTGTGGCACGATTGCTGACATGAGTGAGACCCTATCAGCACATAATATCTCTGCTCTGAAACCTGCACTGGTTGCTGATTTGCTACCAGGCCAAGTTCAAGCTGTGCTTTCCATGTTACGGGTTCCACATAGTACTTCTGCTCTTGTAAGAAATCAGTCCTTTAGTGTGGCAGCACCTATGCTTTGGAACTCCCTGCCTATTGACATTAGCTTCATTGTACTCTTTTCTGCACCTGCTAAAATCATTTTTGTTTAGGCAAGCCCATCCAGGAATGTAGAAGCTGTTGTGTTTTTTATCTGTTTTTAAATCATTGTTGGTTTCATTATTTTGGATGTTTTTGAATACCTGTCTTTAACTGTTTTTGCCAATAATTTTATTGTTTTAATTCCTTCTATAAACCACATTGAGATTTTTTTACAATAAAGCAGTATATAAATGTTGTAAATAAAATACATAGATAAAATTTGGAGTCACTGTGGCCCTTGGGTCTCTTTCTACTTTTAGGAACAAAGGAATCTATCTTATATCAACTCAGACCATTTGATACTACCTAGTATTGATGACATGGACTAGCATTGGCTCTCCAGGATTCCAGGCAATTGAATTTTGGACTTTCACATGCAAAGCATATGCCCTACCACCGAGCTACAACCCTTCCCGTTTTAAAAAGTATCTTTTAAAATTGTTCTTTTCAATTCACTAATGAATGCACATCATCCCTAGGGCAGATCCACACCATTCATTTAAAGCACATTCAACACACATTTGAAGTACATGAATCCCACCATAGAATCATGGGAACTGTAGTTTGTTAAGGGAGGTGAGAACTATAACTGCGATGGGAAAACTACACTTGCCAGGATACCTTAGGGGAAGTCACATGCTTTAAATGCAAGTTGGATGTGCTTTAAATGTATTGTGTGGATCTACTTCATAAACTTCGCCTGCATGTAAATCATTTTAATTATTTTTTTTCAAAATGGAAATGAGCTATAAAGTGTACTGAGTGATCATGGGCTACTCACCATCTCTCAGCCTATCTGCCCCTCAGGATGAAAACAACAGAAGGGAGCCATGACCACCCCAAGAAAGAAGGCTATACTTACAATGTAGAGGAAATAATAATCTACAGCCATAATGTGAAATCAAATACTTATTGGGACACAGTATGAAATATTTATATAAGGTTGACTGTCAAAGATGCTTATTATTTACACAACCTGTAATGATATTTATAGTGCAATCCTATGTTTGTTTACTCAGAAGCAAGGCCCACTGTATTCAATGGGGCTTACTCAAACAGAGAAGTAAGCACAGAACTGCAACTTCAAGTGATAAGGAACGTCATTCACCCAACCCAATATTCAGAATCATGCCACTTTAAGCTGTTTTCCAACTGTTTATATTTGTTTTTATGGTTATTGGATTTTAAAGGGATTTATTTCTTATTGTGAGCTGCCTTGGTTTCCAATCACCAACCCTACCTCACAGGGTTGTTAGAAAGACTCCATATATACACACACACACACACACTGCAGATGTGAAAATACATACACCCCATGTAATAGTTTATTGTCAAACCAGTTGGTCATTGCAGAACATTTTTAAAAATCAGTATTAGTTTCCTAGATAATAAAAACTGTGATAACTAAGTAAGCCCTGCCTAATTACTTTAAATAATAGGATTGGAGAGGGAGAGAAAGATTTACAACACAAACACAATTCTTTGCTGTGTTCGCTTAAAGTTCACTATGTTCATTTTGCTATGTTTACTCAAAGTTACATTAATTTACAGCACAATCCTAACCATAAAAGGTAAAGGTGTCCCCGCACTTGTAGTGCGAGTCGTTTCCGACTCTTAGGGTGACGTCTTGCGACGTTTATTAGGCAGACCGTATATATGGGGTGGGATTGCCAGTTCCGTCCCCGGCCTTTCTTTACCCCCCAGCATATGCCGGGTACTCATTTTACCGACCATGGATGGATGGAAGGCTGAGTGGACCTCGACCCCTTTTACCAGAGATTCAACTTCCTCCTTCCGTTGGAATCGAACTCCGGCCATGAGCAGAGCTTTGGCTGCGTTACCGCCGCTTACCACTCTGACTGAATTCAATGGGGTTTACTCCAGATATGAGGGATTAGCATTGCAGCTTTACTCCCAGAAAAGTGAGTATTGGATTAAAGCTTCATATTGGGAAGGTTTCAAAACAGGCTATGAATTAGACAAATAAAATGCCCTCTCTAACAGCCAAGGAAAATTTAAACTTGTATGACTCCTCCACACAAGAGAGAGAAAAAATGAAAGCTATATACTTACTCAACTTGCAATTTTCAAATAAGCAGGAAAAAACAACCATTTTCTGGCATTGCAATGGGTCTAGGCACTGCCTGGAGGACAACAAATCACAACCCTGACTTCACTTATCAGCTACAAACCCGAAAGGGCAGGGTTAGAGCAGCCAGCTACAGCTGATTTAACAGAAGTTGCGTAGGGTGGTGGCTGATGTTTTGGTGTATATTTTGTGAACCATACCACCTAGAAACTTAGGGGGGGTTAATTGAAGCTGAGAGTCCAGAGATTAAGGTGACTCATCTAGAGACCCAGAGAGGACCCCCAAAATCAAGAGTGAAAACTGGAGACGTGGCAACCCTAGCTCAGTGGGATAGATCTAGCTCCCTGCTCCAAACCAGTGGAAGCTGGGTATGTTAAGTTTTTGCTAAGAATGAATTTGAAGCATTTGCTCTACAGCTCCCCTGCCCTTTGTGTTGGAAGTTGTCTCTGGAATGCAGCCCTAGTGAGATCTAAAGCATTACTCCAAAGTAAGAGTTTTGAGTATAAACCTTTTGGGATTTTATACATCTCAGATATTTGGCAGGAAATCTAGAGGATTACCAGGCTTGGAATTGTGTGGGAGGGGAGGGCCCCACATGAAGGAGAAATACATGCAATATTGAACCGTCTATAAATATGGTTTAACAATGGGTACATAAGTTTCTAGAAGAAAGCACAATTCCGCATATTCATAGATAGGGTCATAAAAAACTGCCCCATACCAAACCAGACCACTGGTCCATCCAGGTCAACACTGCCTGGCAGCAATTCTCCAGGGTTTCAGACAGGGGACATTCTCAGCCCTACCTGGAGATGCCGGAGATTGATCGCAAAGCAAATACCTTGTCATTGAGCTATGGCCCTTCCCCCAGTATCCTGACACGGTGCCGATGACAGCGACAGACAAAGCAAGAAGCAAGAATCGCATTGCCTGAATGGCAAAAGTGTCCAGTAAACAGGAAGACAAGCTCTTGCCTCCTCTGTATGACTATTGGGGCTGCATCCACCAATACAATAGATCTTGCCAGGTATTCCATTTGTCGGGGGTGGGGGACTCAGGCCCAGGGGATGAATGAAGCCCTTCACACTTCTCTGTCTGCCCCCCAAAACTTTCTCCAGGCCACAACCCTCTCTCTAGCCACACGCCCTACTGGCCCTGGTTTTCACTCTCCTTTGAGTGTTTTTGCCTGGTTAGATTGTGTCCTTGAACTCCGATTGTGCCTCCGGCTTGCCCGGATGGAGGGCAGAGAGGAGTGTGTGTAGCTTACTGTACAAAGATAAAATTGACATGTATAGCTCTATCCGCTTTTGCTTCTCGCCTCACCCACTACTAGCATTTGGCTTTCGAAAGGTTGCCGAAAAGGGAATTTGGCCCTTGGGCTAGAAAAAGGTTCCCTACCCCTGCTCTATCTGGATATGAATAATAATAGTAATAATGTCCATGACCTGGTTTCCACTGCTTCCAGAGTATGTCTTGAGACTTGGCTGAAAGCCTGTGTCCACTTGAATCCTCCAGTTGCCTGCAGTGATCTTCCCTCGAAAAGAGTCGAGACACTTGACTGTGAGCCCTCTAGGAGCCTCTTGTGGCTCCTTCACTGACCCTGCACTGCAGGGCACTGGGCTGTGCTGAACAGGTGCATCCTCCTTGGCCTCACTCATAGCACTTCTGCCTGTCCCAGGTGGAAGCAGGGAGGACACCATAGGATTTGGTGTTCTGAAGTGGCGGCCGGACTGAGGAAGGATTTGTTCCTTGCTGAGACTCTGGTAGGCTCTGGCCACAGAAAAGCAAAGCAGTTTTCAAATTACCCTATTCAGTGCACTTCTGCAAAACACAGTGGAAAGCCAAGCAATCACAGTTGTGAGATTCAAAGCAAAACTGAAACCTTTCTCTCAGTATCTATGCATTATATTCTCACCCCTGTCCATGCATAGATATGGTATATATCCAATAGTCCAGTAACTCCATTAAAGGCAGAGTGAAGGCATAAGGTTAGAACAATTTAAACTTAAACAAACAATAATATAAAGGAAATGCACAATTGAGCAATTTGTGCCCTCAGTAACACAATTGTGCCCTCAGTGGCCAGCGCAGTTGTTAGTTATCTACTTTTCATCTGGCCGCTATAGATGTGCTTTTAGGTTGTGCCGACATTAGCAGATGATGCATTTCTCTACCCTATGGAAAAACTTCACCAGCTGATTTCAGTACATCAGACAACTGGTAAAGACATAACAGCAGACAAGGCCATAGTTTCTTGGCAGCTGGTAACCTTAGCTAACTCTTGCTTCTGCACATTACAATTAAATGGCAAACAGAATAGTGAAAGAAAGAAAATCAAGGATAATTGACCATCAGGATTCTAGCTCCATATTAAGCTGGGCTGCAGATTGATCTAAAATGCACAATTAGTGTAGGGGCAAAATGTACATGAATCGATACAGGAAATCTGTGATCAGATCTACTGATGCGGGGGCTCTTTCCTACTTAAAAGCAGTATGGGGGGTGTTCCAATTTTTATGAGAGAAACAGTGCTGCGGGAAGGGTTAACTTTTCCCTGCAGTGCCATTTTCCAGATCTAAATTCCCTCCAGCCTCCAATCTGCTTTGAGTCCTCAAGTATAAGAAATGCATATACTTGTATCCTGCCTGCATACTTCTCTCTCTCCTCCACCCCCATCATGCTCATAACAGCTTTCAGCAGAGAAATTTATATCCAGAAAACAGAACTGGGATAAAGGGTTAAACAAAACACACACCAGGACATTAGATCTCTGATCTCCCATATTCACATTATAACTGTTTTGGCTTTTGGGAATAGGGAATTCTGAGACAGCAGCAAATGCTCTCTGGGCTTACAGTAGCTATACACCAGCAGTGATTGGTGCCAAATAACTAAGGGTGCAAGCAACACAATTAATGAAAGTAATTGTTTGAGTTTGAGTTGATTCATAGATGCATGCATTGATTGCAAATGTTTCTGAAGCAACAGGTTTGCCTTCTTTCTTTTTTTGGATAATGTATGCATGTGTCATAGCAGGCATCAACTTAGAAGAGGCACACCATCCTATGTGAGGGAAAAGAAGAAGTGTCTCTTTTTAGATGGTGCTTGTTAACTGCATTTTTTTCATAAATAATGGGTGACACCCAACTGTGTCTGCCTGCCAGTGGAACATTATATTATTGTGCAGCAGGCCATCCCTTTCTTTTTCTTCCCCTACATCTCCCTCCCTGCACCCCAACATCTGTTTCAGAGGGTTGGGGGACCTCCGGAACAGATCTGTAGAGTGTGGGGTTGCAGGGGGGAGGATAGGAAGAGGACACCCTGTTGCATAAGTAGGTCAAGCCATGATATCACCCATTATAATTAAAAAAACAAACATCTGTTGGGCATTGTTGTATATTTCATTTTTTTAAAATCAGTGCAATCCTATACGTGCCTATTCAGAAGGTAAGTCCCATATTGAATTCAATGGGTTCTCTCATGTAGGTGAGACTGCAGCCTAAATCACTAAGCAGTTAATTAAACATTGCAGCCCAGTGAATATCCCAACAATACACACACTTACCACATGCATGCATCATGGACAAAGCTTTGCATCCATTGCACTGATACCATAATGCCTACTTATGTAAACAGTGTACCACTGGACACCAACTCACTGACCCATGTGATGCTCAGAAACACGGCTTGCCTGTCTTTCTCTTTCATGAAGCTGTGTAAGATCATTTGTTTGTGCCTCTTGTAGACAAGACTATCCTGTGCGCATCTAGAACTGGCCTGAGAAAGGCTCTTCTCCATTTCCATTTCCGCCATACTGAGGGTTGCTACAGATGGCTACATCCTTTTTTCTGTTCCACAATCAGCCGACATAACTTCCCTTAAGCTTCCTCATCTATCCAAAACTCAGCTTTTATTTGTACTTACAAAGCAGGGTTTCACCTTTAACAAACAGGCCGCCATTCAAGAGGCATGCGTGACAAACAGCTGCAGATATGATTGGAGTCTAACGGTAGCCTTGCTAAAGAGCAAGCCTCTTTGGACCTACGCAGGGAATGGGAAAGTTAACAGGATGAACTGGGAGAGTTTTTGCATGTTCCCCCTCAGACCATGGCACACGTTGCAGGGCTAGAAAAAGAGAAAGCACAGCATTGTGCCTGCTGGCCTTGCTGCCTCAGAAACTTGAATCATAGAGATTTTAGAGGCAATCCTCAACACAAGGTGTCTGACAACCTAGAATGGCTTCTGATTGAGAAGCACATGTATTTAGATATAAAAGTAAACGTAAGTATATATTAAATAACAGAGACAATAAGCTCCTCTTTTATAGACCACAGTCTATGGAAATATCACCTTCTTTACAGTGTTGGGGATCTTCCTTCAGTTGCAATGGAAAGAAGTTCATGCTTGGGAGGGTACAGTGGTTAGAGTGTTGGGCTGCAGACACACCAGCTACTTCGAAAGCAGCCAGACTGCTTTCTCTGGCTTTGGTTTAAAGTGCATTTGCCCATGGCTGGACACATCTCTCTTCCTCACTGCTGATCTCAGACCTTTTAGAACTGCCCACAGCAAAGTGTTGGGCCAGCCACTGTCTCTGCCAGAGTCTGCAGCAAAGCATTTTCACTGGACACACCACCGAGTGGCAACGAGTTGATCTCCCAAACAGTTTTGTTTTCACTTCAAGCTGATTTCATGGAGAAACGCGATGGAGCTGCATTTCCCCAAGTTTTGGAGTAAAAAGGGACAGAATTTAACTAGTGTTGTGTGTCTCCAGCTTCAGAAAACAGAGCTGGAGACGCACTGAAGCTAGTACAGCCACAAATGTGTCTCCACCTTTGTATCAGGAGCTGAGAGACCAGGGTTCAAATCCCCACTCAGCCATGAAGCTCACTAGGTGACCTTGGGCCAGTCACTGTTGCTCAGCCTCAGCCTAACCTACCTCACAGGGCTGTTGTGAGGATAAAATGGGGAAGGGGACAGTCATGTATGCCATCTTGTGCCCCTTTGACAAAAAGTGGGATATAAACATAAAATAATAGTAACAGAATAGCAGACACACATATCTTAAAAAAAACCTATACTCCTCTTCCCACTGACATTTATCAAATTGCTTTGGGCCTAACAAAGCATCAGAAAAATCTTCCTTTTTTTCTGACAGCCTTTTGTCTCAAAGAAACTTCCCATTGTTCATTTTATCTTAGGCTGTGAGCACACTAGTCGCCTACAGCAAAGTGTTTCCATTGGCCACACCTGGAGGAGCAACGTGTTGATCTGCTGAACAGTTGCGAAATCTGTTTGAAGCTGAATTTATTAAAAAAAACTATGCAGACAGGCTGACCCCACCAGGTTTCACAGTAAAAAGGGGTGGGATTTGTCTAGCGTTGTGTGCGCCCATTTTCAGAAAAGAGAGGTGGAGACACACTGGAACCAGCAGGACAGGGGCAGGGTATTGCCAACATGTCATGCTGCTGCTGAAAGAATTGCACTGGCTGCCCATTAGCTATGGGGCCAAGGATCTAGTTTTGGTGTACAAAGCCCTATGCAACTTGGGACCAGGATACTTGAAAGATCATCTTGACCCTTATATACCCAGTTGATCATTGCACTCTGCAGATAAGAGCCTCCTGCAGACAAGAGCCTCCTGCAGACACAATCTCATCAGGTGGTCCATTCCACACAACATGGGAAGCAGACCTTCAGTGTAGTGGCACCTACCCTTTGGAATCCCCTCCCCTTAAATATTAGACAGGCGCCATCTCTTGTTATCTTTGTGGAGCCTACCAAAGACCTTCCTCTTTCAACAAGCCTTTTAAGTTTTGTTGTTATGTGCCTTCAAGTCAACTATGACTTATGGCGACCCTATGAAACGGCGACTTCCAACAGCATCTGTTGTGAACCACCCTGTTCAGATCTTGTAAGTTCAGGTCTGGGGCTTCCTTGATGGAATCAATCCATCTCTTGTTTGGTCTTCCTCTTTTTCTACTCCCAGCATTATTATCTTTTTTATTATTATTATTTTCCCAGCATTATTGTCTTTTCTAGTGAATCATATCTTCTCATTATGTGTCGAAAGTATGATAACCTCAGTCTCATCATTTTAGCTTCTAATGATAGTTCTGGTTTAATTTGTTATAACACCCAATTAATTGTCTTTTTGGCAGTCCATAGTATCCACAAAGCTCTCCTCCAGCACCACATTTCAAATGAGTTGATTTTTCTCTTATCCGCTTTTTTCACTGTCCAACTTTCACATGCATACAGAGATCGGAAATACCATGGTCTGAATGATCCTGACTTCAGTGTTCAGTGATACACCTTTGCATTTGAGGACCTTTTCTAGTTCTCTCACAGCTGCTCTCCCCAGTCCTAGCCTTCTTCTGATTTCTTGACTATTGTCTCCATTTTGGTTAATGACTGTGCCAAGGTATTGATAATCCTTGACAAGTTCAATGTTCTCATTGTCAACTTTAAAGTTACATAAATCTTCTGTTGTCATTACTTTAGTCTTTTTGACGTTCAGCTGTACAGTAATAAACAAGTGTGTCTCCTGGGCATTTTCCCTGTTCTTCTTGGGAGGTTAAAGGGGTTCTACTTTATTAATTCAGCCAAGTTCCACCAGGTGAAGTGTTTAGAATGTGAAGGTGATAGTCAAACCACAGTGTGGACTGATATTATAAAACCAGAACTGGAAGCAAGAGAGGTAGAGGGTAAGTCACTTCAAAAGAGAGTAGGGGACTGTGCCAGAAGCTTCCAAGCCATTGAACAAAACTCTTCCATGCAATCATAAGAACATAAGAAGAGCCTGCTGGATCAGGCCAGTGGCCCATCTAGTCCAGCATCCTGTTCTCACAGTGGCCAACCAGGTGCCTGGGGGAAGCCCGCAAGCAGGACCCGAGTGCAAGAACACTCTCCCCTCCTGAGGCTTCCAGCAACTGGTTTTCAGAAGCATGCTGCCTCTGACTAGGGTGGCAGAGCACAGCCATCACAGCTAGTAGCCATTGATAGCCCTGTCCTCCATGAATTTGTCTAATCTTCTTTTAAAGCCATCCAAGCTGGTGGCCATTACTGCATCTTGTGGGAGCAAATTCCATAGTTTAACTATGCGCTGAGTAAAGAAGTACTTCCTTTTGTCTGTCCTGAATCTTCCAACATTCAGCTTCTTTGAATGTCCACGAGTTCTAGTATTATGAGAGAGGGAGAAGAACTTTTCTCTATCCACTTTCTCAATGCCATGCATAATTTTATACACTTCTATCATGTCTCCTCTGACCCGCCTTTTCTCTAAACTAAAAAGCCCCAAATGCTGCAACCTTTCCTCGTAAGGGAGTCGCTCCATCCCCTTGATCATTCTGGTTGCCCTCTTCTGAACCTTTTCCAACTCTATAATATCCTTTTTGAGATGAGGCGACCAGAACTGTACACAGTATTCCAAATGCGGCCGCACCATAGATTTATACAACGGCATTATGATATCGGCTGTTTTATTTTCAATACCTTTCCTAATTATCGCTAGCATGGAATTTGCCTTTTTCACAGCTGCCGCACACTGGGTTGACATTTTCATCGTGCTGTCCACTACAACCCCGAGGTCTCTCTCCTGGTCGGTCAAGAACATCCACAAACAATCCTGATTTTGTTCCAGCTTTGACTGCTCCTTTATGAAACATAGATCAAGAGAGAGAATACAGGGTCCTTGCTCGGTGCATACTACTAAACATGACCATTAGGTTCACAGTATAAAAAGCAAGCCCTGTAACTAACACAGTGAAGTATAATTTTCTTTCTTCATTTGACAGATGAAGAGAGGGAGACACACCAAAGGAAGGAAGTATTCCATTCAGATCAAGCAATGAAACAGTGTCAGGAGAGCAGTGCTGTCTGCATTTTGGGAACAAAGGAAGCTGCCTTATACCTAGTCAGACCATTGGTCCACCTAGCTCAATAATGGATACCGAGTGGCAACGATTCTCCAGGATTTCAGGCAGGGTTCTGTCCCATTCCTGCCTGGAGATGCTGAGGACCAAACCTGGGACCTTCTGCATGCAAAACAGATGCTTTACCACTGAGCTATGTCCCTTCCCCAGTTTTTTCCACTTCCTCACGTCGGTGAGCTATGCGTAGCCAGGAAGACAAAAGGAAAGGAGTGTCATCTAGGTCATGATGCACTGCCTCTCCTGACGTACCTGAGAGTGTCTGAGGCTCTGAAGTGACTAGAAATTCTTGGAGCCCATAACTGATGTGGACCACCATTTCTCAGGACCCTTTCACAAGAGACATTTGCATATGTTTTTATTTTGTAGCATTTTGTTTGTTTTGAGTTCCTCTGAGCTTAGAATGCTACATAAAGCCAACCAGATGTTAGTCTTCATAAAATCCAAACCCATTAAGTCAGGCTGACATCGTTTCATTTGACAAATTATGCACAGGCCAGCCATCCACTGCCTCAGTAAGACAAGACAAACAACATTTCATGTAGGGTTGCCAGATGTCCGGTTTTTGCTTGGAGACTCCAGATGTTTGGGGTCCTCTCTGGGTCTCCAGATAAGGCACCTTAATCTCTGGACTCTCAGCTTTCATTAAAAAAAAATTAAGTTTCTAGGTGGTCTGGTTCTCGAGATATACCTTTCCAATATGAAGTTTTAATCCAATACTTGCTTTTCTGGGAGTAAAGCTGCAATGCTAATCCCACATACCTGGAGTAAACCTCACTGAATTCAATAGGACTTATAAAAATGCTTTTGTAGCCCTCCAGATATTGTTGGATTCCTACTGCCATCAGTCCCAAACAGCATGGCCAATGGTCAGGCATGATGGGAGATGGAGTCCAGCGACATATCACACGCTAGCAACCCATTATTTATTTTGAGTACTTTTTAAAAAGCTGCTGACATCACAATAATACCATAGTGGTATACAACAATAAAAATGAAACAGATAAAACAGATCTTTAAAACAAACAAAAGATACTGTTCACGAGTAAACTCATCCTTCTGGGAAAGGCTGTAAAAATAAACATTTTTAGCATCCAACACAATATCTATTTTATCCTTAAATCCTCAGAGGCCTGTTGATTATCTCTGTGGAACATGGCAAAGGCAAAGCTGATTTCACTACCACGCTACTTGAAACTGGCATTTCACAACTTCTGCTCTTGAACCCTGATATCTCAGTCACAAAACATCTTGGGGGATGGGGGGTGGATTCCTTGTACGTGAAAATCTCAAACACATCCACACAGTTAACCAGAGAAGTGGGTGGATGGCTCTGCTTCTCCATCAGGCTGAGACCTATTGATCTGAAACTGGACCTGCAGTTCTAACATCATGCACAAAACAGGATCTACACCTAGGAGACATTGATTTTTTTAACAGCTCAGACATTCTTTTGCTTGAGATATTTCTGAAGAATTTTTAAAAAAACCCACTTGACAGAACTACTCAAAAAGTACTGAACAGTTTGCATATTGTTGTTTTCTGTGATGTAGGAAACCCCCCTTGCAAGTTTTGTGGTTTACCATAAATGGAAATTATGAGGAAGTACTGAAAAGCAAAAATCTGAGAGAAAATGAGCAAGTTTTATTTATTTATTTATTACAGTTATATACCACCCCATAGCTGAAGCTCTCTGGATGGTTCACAACAATTAAAAACAAATATACAAATTTAAAAACACATTTTTTAAAAAAAACAAAATTTACAAATTTACAAAGGCATACCAGGAATTTAGACCCCTTATTAGGTTAATTTTTTTTTAAGGTGCTCTTTTCATTTAATTCTGGCTCTGTCTTGACTCATGTTTAGGTCAGTTTTTCCCAAACTTTTTTTCTCACAGACCATCTGAAAATTGCTGAGGGTCTCGGTGGACCACTTAATGATTTTTCTTCCTGTTGTAGCACTTGCAATGGGCTGTGCTAGATGCTGTAGGATTTTTAATTGTATTTTTATTGCTGCTTTTATTTCTTATATTGTATTTTATTGTCTTACAATTTGCATTGCATAGAATTCAACCAAATACAATATTACAGAAAAAATAAAAGAAGCAATAAAAACACAATTAAAAATCAATATGAGTATTTAATACGCTTATGTCACAGATCACCTAAACGAAGCTCGCAGACTACTGATGGTCCATGGACCACAGTTTGGGAACTTCTGGTTTAGGTCATGCACTGTGTATAACACTTGCTTATGTAATATGACTGCATTCTTCTTGCAATTTCCACCTCTCCTCATCAGTGATGCAGGAAAGAAATTTATATTTCAAGAGCAGAAATAAGTTACAACTTCTGACAGAACCAACTAATCACATATGTAGAAAGAAAGTTTTTCAGGATTTTGCTGCTTATCTCTTAATATGAGACTTCTATTTGCTGTTCTAGAGCCTGCTGGCTGAGGATGATGGGAGCTGTAGCCCAAAACATACGGAGGATGCCAGGTTGGGGAAGGCTGCACTAGGGTGAGGACCTTCAGAATACCCTGTAATTGACACTTACAAACACTAGGAGGCTCCATACAACTACTCCAGTGTGTGCCTTGCATTGGGCAATTCTCAACCATAGACAATTTATAGATTGCCAATTCAGTCGCCTACTTGACTGACAGGACTTTCTGGTTATTTTTGACACAGTCTGGGGTTGTTAGTTTTCCTCCTCCTCCCAAGGTAAACGTGGCAGCTGCTCATAGAAGATAGGGATGGGTGAAACTGTCAATTTTGCTCTCTCTCAATTTCACATTTTTCCAATGTTACATTCAGTTCTCCACATTTTCATAGTCTGCTATTTTGTTTAAGTCCTCATAATTCATCAGCATTTTAGTGCAAATTTCTCCTGCTATATACATGTTTATATGCAATTTTGACTATGCACACTTTTTGCAATTTCCTCTCATACATTTTTGTATGTTATTTTCAGTAATATATGTATTTTTATGCACACTTTAAATGTGCTGGTATAGCACAGTGGGGAGGACAGCCTGGCTGGGAGTCCAGAGGCTGAGAGTTCAAATCCCCGCTGTGTCTCCTGGGTGTCAAGGGCCAGCTAAAGATCACCCCCACAGGGAGTGGCTCAGGGGTTACATGCCCTGCCACCTGTGCAGCCGTGGGCAAGCTGCATAGTCCCAAGGAGCCCAGTTGCCCCCCAGCTGGCAGTTGCAGACAAGGAAGGGGCCGGCTTGTGCAGCTGTGGCAAGCTGAGCAGGCCCTAGCCAGCTGGGGAGTACTAGCAATGTACTAGGGAGGCAATGGTAAACCCCCTCTGAATACCGGTTACTATGAAAACCCTACTCATAGGGTAGCCATAAGACGGGATCGACTTGAAGGCAGTCCATTTTTTCCATGCACACTTTACCCTAGTTTATGGAATTTTGTACACATTACTTGGCTGAAGAACACTACAAAATTTGGAGAAGTGTGAATTTTGACAGATGATTGTATTTTGCATATTTATTTATTTATTTGATTTATATCCCGCCCTTCCTCCCAGTAGGAGTTTTGGAAACTGCAAATTAGGTAGGTTTGCCTTTAAATGTGAACTGAATTGAATTTCTCCTCCATTCCTTATATGAGACAATGGATAAATTCAGGATTTTATTGTAGTTTGACTACAATAAACAGCACTGTACTTACTAATAGCATCAAGCCCCCTTCTCTAGAACAAACATAGTAAGAAGACAGGTTTTTATGTACCTTCGAACCCAGATCTTCCTGCACAGTGAAAATTTGAGTGTTTTAAATATATATATATGAAAAGCTCCTGCTGCAGATGCTTCTTACACTAGGAAAAGTAAACTGTCCAGTATTATTTTACCCATATTGTAGACATAGGAGGCATGCTGAAGTTGAGAGTGGTTTACAACAATTCTGCAATGTAGACCAATGTTATTATCTCCATTTTTGCAGGGGTGGGGGCACAAGTCTGACAGAGTTCGGCAAAGATACCCAGATTGCAGGGGGTGGGGTTCAGATTGAGTGATGATAGTACTTTCTGAGATCCTTGCAATGTAGCCCCCCACATTTCCCCCACATTGCAGATTGCCATGGACCACTGCTTATTATGGTCTTGAAATGGGGGGTCAGATTTATATATGCTGGCTTACAATAACTGACTTAAAAGGGGGGGCTTTAAGAGCTGTCACATTTTCTGTCTTTATTGATGAAATAAGTAAAGATGCCAATATCATGCTTTTTTACAAATCTATGGGGTAACCACATTTGGAATACTGTGCAGTGTTCTCATCACCACACCCGAAAAAAAGATATTGTGGAGGTAGAAAATGTTCAGAAAAGGGCAAGATGATTACAAGGATGCAGCAACTGCCCTATGAGGCAATAAACATTTGGGTTTTTTTAATTTGGGGGGGGAAGGTGAATGGGGGGCATGTAGAGGTGTAAAAAATTACACAAGGTGGACAGAGAAAAGTTTTTCTCCCTTTTTCATAATACTTGAACCTGGGGCTATCTAATGAAGCTGAACGTCAAAAGATCCAGGACAGACAAAAGGCAAGTACTTCTTCAGTCAGATGATAGTCAAACTATGGAATTTGCTCCCACAAGATATAGCCATGGCCACCATTTGGATGGATTTAAAAGAGGATTACACAAATGCATGGAAGATAAGACTATCCTTATCATTATTCATGTCATGATGGTGATGTGCTACTTCTTTTCCAGTATCATAAGCAGCAGTAACATCCCTTGCACCAGGGTATCTGCAGCTTACCTGGATGGTGCAAGATCAGGGCTGCGTGGACACAATAGCGTAGCCAATCTGGCACCCCACCAGTGTGTGTGCACAGTCCTGACTTTGCCAACACTCTGCCTCACCCCAGCACTATCCAGGTAATCTGCAGTGATGCTGGTGTCAGGAGGGCGGTTCTGCCCCACCACACTGACTGCTACTGCATGCCTCCAAATATCAGTTGCTGGGAATCACAAGTTGGGAAAGTGCTGCTCTTACACTCAGGTTCTGCTTGCAGGCTTCCCATAGGCATCTGGCTGGCCACTGTCAGAACAGGATGGTGGACTAGATGGGCGTTTGGGTCTTCTTAGGTGCTTAGGTTTCTAATGCAAAGGTTTTTGGTGATATGTTTGCTGCCCTGGGCTGCTTTGGGAGGAACGGCATCATATAAATTCAATTAATAATAATAACGCACACATGAAAAATTATGAAGAGGTGAGAAAGTCGAATAGTTGCATAGGGAATTCACTACTTCAGATGAATAGACTCAGATTATTCGCTAACGGTTTCTGTGCTTGCAGCTGCAATCCTATACACACGCTTACCCTTTGAACTCAATAGGACTTGCTTCTGAATAGAGGTGTTTAGGATTGCATAGTAAATCAATCATAGGCATCTGAATACCTGTGCTGAAAACAGACATCATGACAAAACTATGCCCCACACAAAAAATAATATCTCCAAGCAGCCTAAAGCTCAACTAAATACTCTACAAATGGCCCTGGGGCTATATTCAGGCAGGCCCGCTGGTGCTGGGATCGTGTACCTGGGGCAGTGTAAAATGGAGATTCTCAAACAAAACAAGAGATCGGTGGAGGTTGTAACTCTACAGTTTGCTATCTCTAGATTGTTTATCGCCATGAATGAACAACTCACTATGATTGCATACCCCCCCCGCCGCCTGATAACAAACATGCTAGGGGGGGTCCTTCCTTTTAATACTCCCGAAGAAAATATGCTTACGAGAGAATGGAAAGTTTCAGATTTCAATCTTCTACCCTCCTTTTCCTTTCTTACCTAAACATAATGGTATCGTCCAAGGGCGCGTGCGAATCCACAGAGATAGGAAAAGAATAGACATCGAACAGGTACATTGATACACAGCGCCTAGCTTCGGGGTAAACTGAGTGCCTGTTTGTTTTTCCCCTAGGGCTGAAACGATGGTTCGATTAGAAAACGATGAACAAATATAGGATTTTAATGTATCTATAATTGGGCAGCCAGAGCCAATGTGGCGTAGTGGTAGAGTGTTGGACTACGACCTGGGTGACCAGGTTCGAATTCCCACACAGCCGAGAAGCTCAGTGGCCAGTCACTCTCAGCCTCAGACGAAGGCAATGGTAAACCACCTCTGCATACTACTTACCATAAAAACCCTATTCATAGGGTCGCCATGAGTCAGGATTGACTTGAAGGCAGTTCATTTCATTTTCATAATTGGGCAGCAGCATGTTTTCCTTGTCGCCCCTCCCTGAGCAGAAGGCAGCAGCAAAGGGCAGATTTTATGAGTTTTCTAATTCAGATCTTAAGTCAATGGACCACACGGATTCTTAAGTGCAACCAGGTTCGGCCCACCTCCAACCTGCAATATTGAGAGAGGACATTATTCCATGTCTTTCATCAACCCCTGTCCGTGCCCCGCTCTCTCTCTCCCCTCTCCTCTCGCTGAACTTCAGTAGTACAACAATTTAAACTTGGTTTTAAAGCTAGAAATAAATTTAAAGATGGCATTTTTTAAATGAAATACAATTTGAGCTAAATTCCTCTCTTTCCTTCTTCCTTTTCTGGTATCCGCTCACAACAACGGATTTTTTTTTTCATTGTTCGCTACGGGCCTCTCTCCCGCCCCGAGGAGGGGAAAAATACTTTGACGAGGAACCAGGAACCTCTGTTTTCAAACAATCGGTTGTTACTCTACAGTTTTTCTGAATCTATGGAGGAAGGCAGCAAGTTCCTTCGTTCTGCAACGGCCTCTCACCTTGCGTGACGCGATGGCGTAGAAGCCCTGTGACGGAAGGGGTTGGTCATGTGACAAGGGCAGGCGTTTGTGCCCGGAAGCGTGCTTCCTGGTTGGATGGGGTCAGAGGGGATGGCGGCTGTAGCTGTGGGTCCTGGGGTTCCTCCCCCAGCCCCTGGCCCGGGAATAGGGCCTGGACCTGCAGAGGGGGCGGATGCTCTTTTCGTAGCGTTAAGCGCCGGTTTCACGGCCTTGAGCCACCCTCTGCTCTATGTAAAGCTTCTAGTGCAGGTGCGGTTGGATCCGAGTCCCCGATGCCGGTTCCTGGGTGGGCAGGCTTTCTTTCGGCGTGTGGGCACCTATGGAGTAGGCAATCCAGGGATTTAGGCACTGCGAGGCAGGGGCCGAAACTTGTATTAGCTCTTTATCTGGGCGTCTGCATCGTATTATAACATCGTATTATATCCCTGATAACAACCCACTTTGGGCTTTGTGGCAGGGAGGTCAGCAGTTCATAAAAGGCATGCTAACTTCCCCTTTGATGTCTAGCTAGATACTGTAAGGCACGTTGCTCTTCCAGTAAATGCATATAATGACAGACTAGGATACTTTCTTGCAATTAAAAACTGCTTTTGATTACTTGTGTCTATTATTAGTATTATTTACCCACCCTTCATGTAAGGTCCCAGGGTGGATTACAACTATATAAAAATACAGTATTAAAATCAGTTAAAACTACCCATAAGACAATGTGCTGTGCTGTTCACTCATTAAAGGGTTGGTGTTGGTGAAGTTGAACAAAGTAACGACTGAGGGCAAATGGGGAAAATGTTACATCTGTGTAGGTCGGATGTAAATTTATGAGTAAAAGATTAACTGGTATGGGAGATACTTGCAAGAAGCAGATGTTACCTGATTGGTATCTTTTTCAAAGGTCGGACATGAGCCTCTTCCTCCAAGTGTTGGGAGAAATTTGTTGGGGAGAAATGTACTTTACCTACCTGGCTTTTTTACATATGGTGAGCATATTTTAATAATAATCCCAAGTAAGATTTGTCAGTAGTCTGCTAAGGATAAAACAGAAGCCAGAAATGATTGATAACTCAACAGTAATACAGTGCTGATGTGAGTCAGATAAATTGTTATTCTTGTTTGTTTATAGGAACATAGATGGTGAAGGAGAGATTTTTTTTAGGGCACCTTGATTGTCTTAGTTGGAGGTGCTACTTGTGCAACTGCCATGGGCTTGTGAGTGACAGCTAAATTTTAGGAGAGAGGAAGAGTGAAAGCTAAGATGATATGATGTACCAGATTCTCTTAGTTGCTAGTTGGAAGTATGACCCTTCCGAGTAGACATATACAGCATTGCATTATTAGTGTCCTGATTTTTAAGTCTTGTAGACAGTAGCCCAGTTTGTTTGTAACACTAAGCATGAAAGTGAGCATGCAGGTACTCACAGTAAATATAGCAGGCAGTTTGCAACTCCTTCAGTCCTGCTGTTGTACTACTCAGAGCTAACCCATGGTTTGGCTTACTGGTATGTCTGAACCCAAGTTTGTGGTTTGTCTCACTCCACATAACCACAGCTGGTAAGCTAAAAACTTACCTTGGTTCATGGTTTGTCTGAAGTGAGACAAACCACAGGCCTGGGTTCATACATAACACTAGCCGAACCATGACTTAGCTTTGGATAGTGCTGCAGGAGCAGGCCAGGGAAGGAGCAAAGCGGCTGCAGTTTTTACTGTGAGTACCTGCAAACTTAGCCATGATTTGGCTTAAACTAGGCCATTGCTTGTCCCATTTATAGTGCCAGTGAGTTTGTAACAGACAAAAAGCCATGTTGTTTATGGAATTATTGTTGGTGCTTGATGACTTAGACAGGTTTGTGTGTGCTACAAAAAGTGTAGTTTGGTTCTTTGATGTGAATGTGTAGATTTAGTTCAGCTATAAAAGTGCTTTTCCATCCCAAAACACTTTTTTGGTTTTTGAGATACTTGTTTAGATGATTAGATATATCCTTTTGTTAGAACAAATATTAGCTGAAGGGGCAAGCCATGGCTTCAGAGATTCAAAAAATACAGTTTATAGAGAGTTCCATTCTATGAAAGTCTTTATATGAGTAGTGGTATGGTAGTTGAGGATTTGATTCACTTCTTTCTGCCATGCCCCTTATGTAACTCTCTTAAGAGAAATATAGTGCCTTGCAAAAGTAATCAGACCCCTGACCAATGCTCTCATATTACTGAATTACAAATAGTACATTGTAATTTCATTCTGTATGATATTTTATTTTGAAACACTGAAACTCAAAATCAATTATTATAAGGTGACATTGGTTTTATATTGGGAAATGTTTGTAAGAAGCATAAAAAACTGAAACATGTTGCTTGCATAAGTATTCAACCCCTGTGTTGTGGAAGCTCCCAGTTTACACAGATGAAAGTGTCCTATCGAGGACACAGTTACCTTACCATTGTTTGCACCTGTGAACCATTAAAGTTGCTATCACATTGTCAGGATAAAAACTCCACTGTTGAAGGTTCATTGGTCAGGCTGTGGATCTGAAGGAAAATGAAGACCAAAGAGCATTCTACAGAAGTGAGAGATAATGTAATACAAATGCATAGATTAGGAAAAGGGTACAAAATAATATCCAAGTGTTTGGATATTCCAGGGAGCACAATTGGATCCATAATTAGGAAGTGGAAGCTGCATCACACAACCCAGGCACTGCCAAGAAAAGGCTGTCCCTCAAAACTCAGTGCTCGGGAGACTTGTGAGAGAAGCCACAGAGATGCAAACCATCACTTGGAGGGAGCTACAGAGTTCAGTGGCTGAGAGTGGAGTAATGGTGCACCAGTCAAACCATATCAAGAGCTCTGCATAACACTGGCCTGTATGGGAGGGTGACAAGAAAGAAGCCACTACTCAAAAAGTACCATCTTGAAAGCACGTCTGGAGTTTGCCAGAAAACATGAGAGTGCTCCAGCTGTGTTGTGGGAAAAGGTTTTGTGGTCAGATAAAACCAGGCTAGAGCTTTTGGGCTAAAATTCAAAGTGCTATGTGTGGGGCAAACCTAACACTGCCCATGCCTCAAGACACACCATTGCTACAGTGAAGTATCGTGGTGGCAGCATCATGCTGTGGGGATGCTTCTCATCAGCAAGGACTGGGCATCTTGTTAAAATTGAAGGAAGAATGGATGGAGCAAAATACAGGGAAATACTGCAAGAGAACCTGCTTCAGTCCACTAAAAAGTGAGGAAATTCTTATCAGCAGGACAGTTATCCCAAACACAAGGCCAAAGCAACATTGGAGTGGCTCAAGAACAAAAAGGCGAATGTCCTACAGTCAGAGTCCTGATCTCAATCCCATAGAGAATCTGTGGCGCTCTTTGAAAATTGCAGTCCACAAGCAACATCCAACCAACCTAAAAGACCTAGAGTGAATCTGTGAAGAAGAATGGGCCAAAATCCCTCTGACACTGTGCAAAGCTGGTGAGCTGTTATTGCAGTGAAAGGTGGCTCTACCAAAAATTAATGTGTGGGGATTGAATACTTATGCAAGCAACATGTTTCAGTTTTTTTTGTTTCTTACAAACATTTCCTAACATAAAACCAATGTCATCTTACAGTAATAGATTTTGAGTTTCCATGTTTCAAAATAAAATATACAGAAGAAAATTACAATGTACCATTTGTAATTCAGTAATATGAGAGCATTGATCAGAGATCTGATTATTTTTGCAAGGCACTATATATGGCACCTATTAAAACAATATTCATTAGCAATCTGTTTGGTATTAGTTGGAGTTAAAAAGGATAGTACATTTATAGCCTGTAGAGGGGCAAAACGTGTATCCATCTCAGCTTGTTTCTGTTACTCCTTGGTTTTTATTTGTGTAACTGTATAGATCAGCTGTACTGCAATTTACAATCCGAGGTTTTTGCTAATGAAATGTTTTAATGCATTGCTTTGCAGTTGACAATCACTTGATCAAGTGAAGGGCTAAATAATACAGCAATTTAATGAAGATCACATTATAGATGTGTTCTTCTGGAAACACTTTGTGTTTTACTTTTGAAATAAAATGTATAACTGGGAAACAGTGTTTTGCAGTAAGCTGAGGGGCGGAAAAGTGGGAGTAAGTTTGCATTGCTACTGTAGCAAACAACTACAGCATTATAGTATATTACACTAGGTGCACATTTGAGTTTTTCCTTTCTTGCATACCATCTGATGCTTATAATAACTTAGGCTCTATGCAATTCCTTTCAAAACATTTTGCAGATTATAACCTGAACCCTTTGGGGTGGAAGGAGGCAGCACAACTAAGCACGAGTTAAAGGAATCTTCATACTCTGACCTAGCCCAATAAAATCCAGTGTAACTCTTAAAGGTAGGCAGACTACAGTTGAAAGATTTAGTTGGAAATGTCAGGGTCCTCCCCATTTTACAATGAGATCTTCAGTATCAGTGAACAGTCTAATGCCCTGAGATGTATTATTTCAAGTAGATGTTTAGTCAGCTGCAAGTTTGAGTTTCTAAAGATTGATGATGATGATGATGTGACATCCCAATCATTTATTTCCTAGCCAGACACATTGTGGAAGTGGATGGGAAAAGGGGCCTTTTCCGTGGCCTTACTCCTCGAATCTTCTCTAGCACTTTATCCACTGTAAGCAGAGGGAGAGTAAAGAAGGTAAGGTGCAAAGTTTCTCTCCACGCTTTGTGTACTACTTATTAATTGCTCCAAGTTGTGTTTTAAAAAAAATCAGGTCAGAATTTCAGTATAACTGAAATCACAGCTGACACCCCTGACCACTGGGGGGTGGAAGGGAGTGTGCTTCAAGAACAGCAGCCACCACCATTCTGGTTATGGTAAATGGCCTCTTTCCTTCAACCAGAGGCAATAAATCCTTTAATAGAACCTGAGGTACTGAGCTGCAAGAGCAGCAGCAACAGTAAATGGAACCCCTCTAAGCATATATTTTAACTTCTCCCTTTTTTATTCTGTGAACAATTTCCTGAATCCTCAGCAGTTTTTTTTATTACAGACATACACTGATGGCCCTCTTGGACCATATTTTAAATTGATTGATTATTAAGTCACCATCAGGCTGCTTTAGGAATGTCTGAATGCCTTCAACCTTACTAAAATAATGAGGTGCTGATCCTCTCTTAGTGACCTTCTATTTCCTGTGAAAGCCTGTATGTTTGACGCTTCTTGGCCTGTTCAGCCTTTGACAGTGGGGCTGTTGATTTCATGTTTCTAATAGCTGGTGACAGCTCCTCATTAAGGATGGGAGGAGTGCTGCTCTGTCTCCTGCCAAGATGAGTTGGCTACCATCCACTCCACCTCCTCCTGCTGTGCACAGGAAAGCTCCAGAAGCGCAACACTGCCTGATTCAGCTGTATAGTTCAGGAGTGTATGCAGGCAGCCGCTTCCCTCCCTTGTATTCCTTGCTTGGAAGGGGGAAGAGAGGCTCATTCATACTTCTTCAGTGCTTTCGGGTCTAGCTTTCCTCTCACTGCTGTTGCTGCTTTAGACACAGGGTGTTAAGCAGGAGGCACATACATGCTTCGAAGCTGGGAGTTTTCAAATGGACAGCAGGTTCCTTCTCCATTTCTGTGAAGCAGAAAGAGTGTGCGGTCCTCCCTCCCTGCTTACACAAATAATGTGGGGAGAGGGGAAGGAAGTTGGGGAAGGGCCGTAGGTTAGTGGTAGAGCACATGCATTGTGTGCAGAAGGTCACAGGTTCATTCCCTGGGATCTCCAGGTATGATTGGAAAAGATCCTTGACTGAAAAACACTGGAACTGCAGCCAGTCAATGTAGACACTGATCTAGATGAGCTAATGATTTGACTTGGGACAAGACAAGTTCCGATGTTCTTGCTGAGGAAAGGCAAAGCAATGATGGGAGTGGTTGCTTGCATTCAAATCCCTGTCCAACCATGTAGCTCACTGGGTGGTCTTGGGCAAATCACTGCCTTTCATCCTAATCTACTTCATGAGGTTGTTATGAATATGGAATGAGTAATCCCTCCTCATGTATGCCCCCCTGAGCTCTTTGGAGGAAAGACAAATTTACTGGTATGATAACCTTTCTCCCATCCTTGTCCAGCTATATTATGTGGGGAATAGAGGACCTTGGGAGTACCGCTGTTAGGAAAGCTTCAATGATGCATCAGTTGTCGTTGCTCATCGTGGCAAAGTCTCTGAAGGGAGATGAGTTTAATCTCTTTGAATTTTGTCTTTTAGGCCTTTCCTTTGGAGGATGTGGAGCATGTTTCAAACAAGGATGATGTGAAAACTTCCCTCAGGAAAGTGGCAAAAGAGGTGGAACCTGCCAAGCAGTTTTTCTTTTACCTAGTGCTTGAAAGGAAGAACTCTGTTTTGTAGCTTTACACTTTAATAAATCTAGGAAGCTTAATATGCTTGATTTCTCCACAACCCTTTCCCCAACTTTCTGTAGGGACAAACTTAGTTGTGAGAGAGCGGGAAAACCTGTACGAGTGGTATGAAATTATGGACAAAATATTTTCTCCTACTGGGCTATTCTAAAATTAAATAAACATACATAATGTATAGCTGAATATAGATAATCATGAAGCTACTAAATATGGATGATTATCAGAAAAATGCAAAAGTGGAATCAGTCTAATTTCCTACGTTTTTGGCTCTTCGGGCGTTCAAGAAATTAAAAAAATAAAATAAATGGATTGAATCCAATCAAATCATTGCACATGCAGAACAACTTCCATGAGCACAACGGAACTTCCCACACCACCTCCAAATCTGCTTTGCAGAGGAGAAGAGAGGGACTTTGTCTTGCACTCACAGTAGTTATTCTGCACTCATAGTGATTTAGTTGCAGTGCACAAATAATGTTAAGTTCACACAGCAGAACTTCCCCTTCCTCCCCTTGTGTGACCCCAAAGTCTGCTCCCAAGAATCCCCCAATGCTCTGGAGCAGATTTTGAGGGTGTGCCAGGGAGAAGAGGGAGACCTTCTATTGCATAAGCAGAATGGCAGTGTTGGATACAACCCAATGATTTTTGAAAAATGACACAATGTAAAGAGTACATAAAACCTGAAAATTATCCTCCAACATATTTGAGGCTTGGAAAGTTTCAAAGAAAACAAATGTTTGCCTTCAGACTTAACTCATCATACATCTGCAGCCTGGGTATACAAACAGTGTTCCCTTCACTTCTAACTACAGCAGCTTCACAGTCTCTCTTACTTGAATGATCTGGGGATACGTTTACAATAGAAATTGCTGCCTCCTTTGTAGTCCAGCAGATTTTTTAAAAAAATGTTAAAACTAAGATACTTAAAGTAATCTGTTTCCCTACCTAGTCCTGCTGATGGCGGGATCAGTTGTAGTCAAGCCATTTCTCAGATGGTGGTTCACACTGGGTTCTGTTTTATATACTTTCTCAGACTTCCCATGAGATGATGATACAGTGTGTATCCCGGGTTATCTCTCATCCGCTTCATGGTGAGTTGTGTGATCTGTCTTTTGGTCCCTTTCTCTGCTTGAATGTTGATTTTGAAGGTAAAAGAACAAACCTTTGTTTGGTCTCTTGAAGGCCATTGCTTCAAACAAGATTGGGAAAGATATTCCCAATCTTGATGGAGTCTGATCTTGAGTCAGTCAAGTTTGAGATGCTCTTACTTGCTAAAGAAAACAATTGTCCTTTAAAACTTGTATAGCAAGAAATGTAATACTATCACTAATGACTGCTGTAGTAATTGGTAACTCTTCTGAACACTCTATAAATTTAGCTTGACATAGAAATACAGCAGACTGGTGCATTTTCTATTTCTTGGCCTTTGGGTCCTAAAAAGGTAAAGGTGTCCCCGCACTCATAGTGCGAGTCGTTTGCGACTCTTAGGGTGACGTCTTGCGATGTTTACTTGGCAGACCGTATATATGGGGTGGGATTGCCAGTTCCTTCCCCGGCCTTTCTTTACCCCCCAGCATATGCCGGGTACTCATTTTACCAACCACGGATGGATGGAAGGCTGAGTGGACCTCGACCCCTTTTACCGGAGATTCGACTTCCTCCTTCCATTGGAATTGAACTCCGGCCGTGAGCAGAGCTTTCGGCTGTGTTACCACTGCTTACCACTCTGCGCTACAGAGGATCTTTTGGGTCCTACTGTTTATCAAAAAAAATGTATGTACACAACAGTGAAAGATTCTGTCTCACTGAAGAAACTTTTATGCATCTGACAGAATGGCTTCTAACCCAGGGGTGGCAAACATGTGGCCCTCCAGTTGTTGTTGGACTCCAGTTCTCATCAGCCTCAGCTGACATGGTGAACGGTCAGGGATGATGGGAGTTGCAGTCCAGCAACATCTGGGGGGCTGTGGGTTTCCCATCCCTGCTCTAATTGGTAAAATCTTATGCACAATTTACTCGTTAGCATTTAAGGAGCCATAAGACACTCTAGTATTTTGTCCTTGTTTTTCTGCTGCTTCAGAGGTATGCATTTCTATGTCTTTTAAGCATCATGAATTGAGAATTGTTAGATACCATGGTGGCCTTTGGGGGCTGGATTTCATGCTTCATGTACTGCTTGATAGAGCTGTATCAAATGATATGGATTGCACCTGCAGTCACTTACGTCTTTTTCCCCCCTTGCAGTAATTTCCATGCGCTGTATGGTCCAGTTCGTAGGACGGGAAGTGAAATACAGGTGAGATTGTTTTGGCAATTTAGAGTTGGATCAGAGCATGATAGCAAAAGAATCTTGCATGTAGTATTTACTCAATGTAAACAGAGGAGCTTCAGTGTTAACACAGTTCCTCCCCCTTCTCTTTGGCATATCTGTTTTCCCTTTAGATTTTTATGTGTTTCAGCCTCTTCTGTTTCCAACAAAAGGGGGCAAAACACCAGTACAATATTCAGCAATTCTGCTGGTGCACACACATACACACTCGCTCACTCTTATGTGCTGCCTTCTGTGGCATAGCCCACCCAGAACACAATGAATACAATGCTCTAAAATCAAAACTAGCTTTGTGCTAGCTAAAACTGTCAGACTAATAAATCAATTGAAGAGCTATACAGTGTGTATCATAACTAAGAAGAATTCCTCTAGGGGAAGGTAGCTTGAAAAAGATGGGTTTAAAAAATCCATTTAATAATTGGCAGCATAGAGGCCATGTGGAGGTAGTTCCACAGCCTGAGAGACACCACAGAAGAGGCCTTGTGCGCCATACCCACCGATCAGATTGACTTAAATTGCCAGCACAGAAGGCTTTCCACAAATCTGAAGTAGTGGAAAGAAGTTGTCAACACTAAACACAATCCCACCCACGTGTTGGAGCAAGATTTATTTATACTTACTATAAAAAGAAGTCCCAGGAGCACTGTCCTTTGGACAGCTCAGAAGTAAAGCGATAAGAACACAATATCAGTTTTGCAGTTTGCTGGCGGACTTCTTGTCCTGCGTTGTCATTAGAGATCCAGGTGTCGTCTGTGGCTGAGAGCACCTTTCATCAGCTTCAGCTGGTAACAGCTGCGGCCATGCCTGAATAAAGATAGCTTTGTCACTGTTAGCTCCTGTTAAGATTATTGCAGTGTGTTATATGTGTGGCTGCCTTTGAAAATGGTCAAGAAACAACAGTTGGTACAAAATAGGGCTATAAGGTAAGCTGGGACTGGGTAATTTGATTGTATTAATGACAGTGCTTTATAAGATACACTGGCTCCCAGTCTGTTTCTGGGCCCAATTCAAAGTGCTGGTCTTAACATTCCAAAGCCCTTAATGGCTTGGGACAAGGATATTTGAAAGATTGCCTTCTCTCACATAGAGCTACCTGAAGTTTGATACCTTCTTCAGAGACCTTGCTGTAGGTGTCTGTACCAAGCAGAGTGAGGTGGGTAGCTACCAATAGGAGAGGGCTTTCTCTGTGGTCCCACCTCAGTTGTGGGATATCCTTCTGGGAGAGGCTGGCTTGGTGCCTGTTTATGGTCATTTTGTCTGCAGGTCAAGACTTTTTATTTTTTCCATGCCTTTGGAGAATCTGTGATTTTTAGTCTGAATGGCACAGTTGATGTGCAATTAATTTGTTTTGATTCCTTTCTCCTAGACATTTTATGCTGCAGACTGTTCTCTTATGTTGGTGATGGGAGGAGAGAGAGTGAGATTCCAGGGGGGTGGGGTAGTTTGATGGGGGCTGCATGCTGGCAGTGGGTGGAACTGAAGCCATCTGTGGGTAGGGCCAGAGCCTTTTCCTCCCTTCCTTCCACACAATTTTTTCTTTCACTTTTCCTCCCTGCGTAGCCAGCTCCTGGAGAGGGACAGATTAATCTTGCCCAGAGGTCTGAACTGACTCTTTGCTGATGGCTTTGAAATTAGGCCAAGGGTTTCAGGTTGCCCACCTCTGTAGTTGAATGATAACACTAGTTAGAATATTGAATTTTCAATTGGGTGCTTCCAAGGAAAGGTAGATTATAATTCTCCTGCTGAATATTACTGGTAGCAGTTGCAAAAATGTACTGCCAACTAAAGAGTGGCATGAGAGTGCTTCCCTGAGTCTCAACTTTCCTTTCTCAACAGGGGTGTGTTTAGTTCCATTGGGACAATTTGGAAAGAAGAAGGACTGTTGGGGTTCTTTGTGTACGTGAGTTCTATCTGAATTCCTAGCAACCGTCATTAAATCTGAAACCTGCTGGTTGTAGTTTTGATCAGATATTGCACGTTGGGCAGGCTTTTATTCAAAACAGTAATCTGTCAGATTACTGTTCCCACTGCTTATAGTTCAGTTTAGCAAAGTTTATCAGACAGTACCTCAGATGCTTTGGTGCCAAACTGGAGATTTCTCTGGAACTTTCGTATACGTAGCAAAGAGGAATCCTGACAAACTGCAAGACATCATGATTGGGCAGTAGTGTCTCCTGTACATCACATAAAATAGACAAGAGCAAATAACTTGTGGCTTCATTGGCTATACCTCAGCCTTGGAATTCCTCCCTGCATAAAGTCGCAGCCTGAGGCTTTTTGGGGAAGGAGTGCAAGACTATTTAAGCAACAATAATTACTAGGACTAGCTCAATGAAAACAGCAATAAGGAGATTAGCAGATCTTATTTTATCTGATTTCTTTTTAATCAGCACCAAGGTTTCTAAAATGCATCTGTGCAGTTACTATTTAAATGGCATGTAAAATGAGTGAGTGATTTCCTTTTGAGTTCAGAGCTGGAGGGTAGGAATTTCTGTATTAGGCTAGGGACAGGGACAAATTCTACATTTTCTGGTCACTCTTGGTAGATTTTTGTTCTAATTTGATCTTTAAAACAAAACTAAAACATTGAATTATTGATGGTGATTCCATTTTAAATAGCTACAGAACACATATGCACTTCAGCATAACATCAGCTTGCTTTATAAAGTCACTCATGAATTTAGCCATGTTCATGTGAATGAAAAGCATCTAGTAAAATAAGTAGTCTACTTTTACCTACAAAAGGGGGGAAACTAGAGCAGGAGGAACAGGACTATAAAAGGCATCAAGGGGATAACAATCACCTAAATAGTTGAAGCAAGGACAGTAAACTCTGGGATTGGCACAGGATGTGTCACCCATTGTATTCTGCATAGACTCATAGATTTAGAAGGGGCCTTAGAGGTCATCTAGTGCACCCCCCTGCTCAATGCAAGATCTGTTACACAGGATGCAACTACAGCATCCCTGGGAGTTGGCCATCCATCCTCTGCTTAAATACCTCCTGCAAAAAAGAACCCACCACCTTCCAAGCACCTTATTCCACTCTCATACAGCTCTTACCAACAGGATGTTTCTCCTAATATTTAGCTGAAATCTGCCTCCCTGTACCTTCCACCTAATGGTTCCACCTGGTCTTGCCCTCTGGATCAAAAAAGAGCAAGTCTCCTCCCATTTTCTGCCCTTCAGATATTTGAAGATTGTTATCGTGTCTCTTCATCTTTTCTCCCAGCTAAACATATCTGGCTCTTTCTGCATTTTCCATAGGATTCAGTTTCCAGACCTTTCATCATCCTGGTTGCCCTCCTCTGGACATATTCTAGTTTGTTATGTCCTTCAAATGTTGCTCCTAGAACTGCAGATCACTTTTTCTTTTTTCAGCAGCAGCACTTTCCGCTTGTGATCCACTATGATACCTAGATTCTCCTTACATCTACTGCAGCCTAGCCATGACTCTCCTATCCTATACTTATGCCTTTAATTTTTTTGTACCTAAATGGGTGGTGCTTACTACCACATAGGTGGCACCTATTATATATTTGGTAGCAGCAGCAGTTAGTAAGGGGCTAGAGTGAGGCATTCCAAGAACATGGCTTCCAGTCAGTGTGGACATCTAGAAGCTTTTTTGGTTTATAAAATGTTTCATTCTGTTCCTACTATAGTTGAATACAGGCAAGCATATACAAAGTGGTATTCTTCCCACCCTGTGGAAGGATGCTATAGCAGCTGGCTGTACTCTGCCACACTGGTTATATGTATGGGATGGTAAGTTACCTGCCACTTGATAAAGGATTGTCTGCTTTCATGGATTAATTTGATCATTCACATTTTGATTGTTTCTTACTCCAAAACACAGAAGTGGGGAACCTGTGTCCTGCAGATGTTGCTGGATTGCAACTCCCATCTTCCCTGGCTGTTGGCCATGCCGGCTGGGGCTTATGGGAACTGGAATCCCGACAACATCTGGAGGGCCACACAGGAGCCACTCCTGACTTAGTGCCTTGAAAATGCAGAACACCTGCATTTGTTTCAACTCTTCTCTGCTCAAGGCACCATAGAGACTATACAAACCTGGGGAACCTTGTTTCGTTCAAATGTATTGTAGGTATGATTGCCTTCACTCCCCAGACCTGAGGTTACTTCAAGTCTTTTTTCATCCATTTTTTCTTTTTGGTTTTTCAGAGGTTTAGTTCCTCATATCCTAGGTGATGTTATTTTTCTATGGTGCTGCAACCTTCTGGCTCACTTTATCAACACCTATGCAGTGGATGACAATGTGAGTGGTGGCCTTTCTGATCCTTTGGGTGGGTTGTTGGTTTACAGCGGCACTGAGAAAAAGGTAGATCAGGATTTATAGAGCTCTGGATGATTGCAGTATATCAGCAAGGATACCACCCCACATTAGATTGCTGAAAAAGAATGCGTAGGAGAAAACCGCGAGTGGCTTTTTGTGTGGAAGGAATTCTAAGCTTGGTGTTGATAGTAATCATAAATTCCTGGACTGAGCATGTGCTCAAAGGCACCCTGTTCTTTAATTCATAGCATATTTATTTTATTTATTATTAAATTTATATCCCAGCTTTCCTCCCAAAGAGAGCCCAGGGCGACAAACAAGAAGTGATAAAACACTAAAAAACATATTTTTAAAAAACGTTAAACAAAGCATCTTAAAAATAATTACAATACAGATGAAGACTGGGATAAAGTATCTACTCAAAAGGCTTGTTGAAAGAGGAAGGGCTTCAGTAGGCACCAAAAAGACAACAGAGACAGTACCTGTCTAATATTTAAAGGGAGGGAATTCCAAAGGATAGGTGCCACTACACTTAAGGCCTGATTCCTATGTTGTGCAGAATGGATCTTGTGATGAGATGGTATCTGCAGGAGATCCTCACTTGCAGAGCACATATGTCTGCCTAGATGAGCCGCCATTTTGCTCCTGGCTCCACTTGATAGATCTCAAGGTTTTAGTTAAAAAAAAAAAAAAGTTCCCATAAGCCTGAAGTCTACCCACCCGTGGTTTAAGGACTACCACTGATACCCGTATCACAGAAACATATGGGTCAAAAGAACCTAGGAGGCTTGTTAATAGCTGAAATAAAACATGTTAGATTTTGGTAACAAAAGTGTGGAGGAAGAAATAGGAAGCCTTTCAGAACTCATTTGGCCCTGGTTGAAGCCCCCAGTGTAAATTGAAGGGGGAGGGGTCTCATCTATGAGTGAGGTCTCTCTCTCATATGGCTTTAAGTAGCTGACAGTTGTAACCAGAAAAAACATTTTTTCTTAATACTGTTGTGCTTTGCTGTAAACATCACAAGCTTGAGTCCTCACCATCTAGCAGTTAGGAAGTGCCCTTTGCCACATTCTAGCCAACTTTGTCCTGTGCATGTAGCATCTCTTAAGCATTGTTGCTTCCCCACACTCACTTTTTGCCTAGTTTGCAGTAAGCTCATTTGGTCTAAGGAAATATTAAAGCACTCAAACCTATTTCCTGGAGCTGCTTGTTAATATGGCTCACAAAGTCTGTTCCCCTTTGGGAGTGAGATCCAATATTAAGCCAGGTGGCGTGGGACCAAAAGTTCCTTCCATGGAAGGGAAACTGGGAGTCCTATAATTATCTAATGACTCAGTGGTCTTGGCCTTCCTCTTGGAATTGTAATTACAATGTTTTCAGTTTAGCAGGTGTCCCTTGTCAGTCTAAAACCGTTGCTACCTGTGCCGACTCAGATATAGGTTAAATTATAGCTCTGGCTAGACCTCTGCCAAACATTCAAAGAAACGTTCTGCATCGGCATATTGATTTCTGGTGATATTTCTGTATTCACTCAATGTGTGTGATGGTCTGGGCCTCAAGACACCCCTAATCTCTTCTTTTCAGTTCAATCAGGCCTCTGTGATACGGAGCTACACCAAATTTGTGATGGGGGTATGTAAACAATTCCACCTGTTGGGAAATTGCCTGACATATGGCTGTGTGCTTGTTCTTCTCTGTCTTTTACTGTTCTAAGGAAATCGGCGTGCACCCATGTATGACTTGGTATAAGCACTGAGTAGCAGCAAGTGGGAGCTTCAGGTCCCAGGGTGTTTGAACTGCTGGTTTATGATACCTTGGCTTAAAGCAATAATTGGCAGCCTTTTTGGCAAGTGTGCCACACGTCTGGTCCAAAGTATGAAATAGTACCACAGTGAGTAGATTTGACTCGCTGCCATATACAGATTCACTGAGCCACCACCTTTTGCTCTAGCATGCCACTGGTTATGATACTCATGGCTACTCCTGACTTGGAAGCTCTTGGTTTTATAAAAGGGGTAATTGCTTGACTTTTTAAAATCTGACCTGCTTGCAGTGAGTTAGGTTAGGTGAAAGAGAGGTCTTCTGAAGACAACAGCTCTCAGGAATTACAGCTTGTAGTGGCCTAGCGTTCATGTTCTCCCCAGAATTGCTGGTCAATCTAGATTCACCTTGTGCTTGAGAAACTTCTGTATTGCCAAACCAGAGCCGAATAAATCCATGATTAATAAAGTGCAACATGTCAGTGGAGAACCAGCTATTGTTATAACTTATCCTTCATGCATATGGTCGCTCTCCTTGTGTAATTTTTAACAGACATGTGGCTCTGCTGTTAAGGATCTTACATCTTTTAGCTGTGGTTTTTTCTGCCAGTTAACATATCTGGGACCTGTTATGTTGCTTTCCTACACAACTGACGGTTAACCTGCCACTGGTGAAGATCTCTCTGTCTCTACCTGCATGCTGAAAACATGCTGGTCCTTCCTAGTTTTCATCTTGTTGCATGAAGCTTTTTTCTTGACTTTTTGGTCTTACATCTCAGTATAGAAGGGAATCTCTTAGATTTGTCTTTGTTTCAGATTGCTGTGAGCATGCTGACATACCCTTTTCTTCTTGTGGGAGATCTCATGGCAGTGAACAACTGTGGGTATGTGATTTTTACCACCAAACATTATCAACTTAAGTGAAAACGTACTGAATTGCTTCCTGCTTGACAGAGCTACTTGTTCTACACCTAGTTTCCTGTAGTAAAGATATTAAGCTGTACATATACACACAGAAAACATAAACAATTGCTCCCTTACATCCACGCACATACCCAAAGCGATGGAGGGACTGTAGGCTGCTGCATTTGATGTGCACTGAAGGAACCAGGAGGAAGAGAAGTGCTTGGCTGTGTGTGTGTGGAAATAGCCCACAGTTATTTTTGCCAGCCAGTGTGCATTTTTAGCTCTATAATCATGAACAGTCTCTGTGTCTCTCTCAAGTTTATGAATGTCCTTGAATGTCCAAGGCCGTGAAAGGAGATGGAGGTAGTCAATGACTTCTTATTCTAGCTTTTGTAAAATATCTGCAGTTAGAGCACTGAGATGGTTTGTTTTGCAGTTGCATATTGCCATCTTTCTAGAGCACAGTCTGTATATATTTGCTTCAGTGGTACATTGAATAAATGAGAGCATCTAGAGGCATGCTTGTTCCTGTTTATGCCTTGTTTCCTTGTTTCTCCCCCCCCCTCAATAGTGTGTTCTCTGTGTTCTCCTCTGTGACAACTCTCTTTGCTGTATAGGTTACTTGCTGGCCTCCCTCCATACGCCCCTGTGTTTTCCACTTGGATTCAGTGTTGGAGACACCTCAGTGCCCAGGTGAGCAGCAGTGTGAGGTGGGTTGAGCCAGAGACAGTAAAACCACAGTTCCTGGCCATTTCTGCTGTACTGATGGATGGCAGAAGTTTGTTTCTTTCCTTCTATGAGTGTATGAATCTTAATTTCTGGCAAACTTGCCTTTGCAAGTTCAGCAACAGAAAAGGCAAAAGATTACCTCTGCCTGTCCTTCATTTTTATTTTTTATAATCTCTAAGATCTGCTACAGACTTTAATGGCAATAAGGATAATCTTCCAAATACAGGCTATTACTAGTTGATTTGCAGTGTTCTTTGCTACTGCAGTATATTATACAGGATTTTCCTAAACGTGTGTAAAAAAAAGAGACAAGTGAGGACCTGTGTGTATATGGGGTGGGGGGTGGGGATCAACATTTTGTATTGTGCTCCCACTTTTTTGTTGCTCCATCCAACACTCTTGTTTACTATACAAAATAAGAACACTGTTCTTTTAAGCATTGCTTTCCAATTCTGCCTTTGTTGATTACACTCTGCATATCTCTTTCACGCATTTTTTTTATAAACATGACTTTTTTAACCCTTGCTGTTCCTCTTTTCTCTAAAACTGTTCTTTCTTCTTGGTCTTCTCTGGTTGTGTATTTTTTCCCAATTTTATCCACCTCTTAAATCCACTTTTTTCAACGTTCTCTTTACTTAAATTTGTCTGCCATTTTTTAATTTGAATGCTTGTTTTGTTTCTCTCAACAATCTACAAACTCTTTGGGATATATTATCAAATGACAGCTTGATTCACACGGCTGTGGTTGGGCAGGTGGAACTATGCACATTTGAGTCCTCTTTCCTCTCTCCTTCCCCTGCTGGGTGCTGAGGCTGAGCAAAATGCTTACTTCACTTGAGCATTGGGCTTAGCCTCTCCATCACACCCTGATAGTATATTGTGGCTGAGTGGAATGTGAGCATAACCCCTCCTGCCCATCCATGAATTTTCCCATGCAAATCTCCACATCCCACCCCTCCAACATGATTTAGAGACCCGCTCCAGCCCCCACACTTAACCCATTTTGATGCCAAGTGCATCCACATGTGGGACATCCATTTTACTCATAGGTAGACAGACTTTCTTTTTTGAAATGCTTATTCCCAGCCCTTCCAACGCATTTGCACTGATCAGGGTTTTTTCTGCCAATGAAAAACAAATGAATCCCATAAAAGAAATAAACAGCAGCATAAAAATGGAAATGAGCTTAGTAGATGAAAACATTCTTAAAATGAGGGTTTTCCACACAGTAGAGATGAGAGAGATACTTGCATGCTGAAGGTTGCTGGATTACCCATGTGAGTGGAAATGTGGTAAAAGTTTGGTTTGGGTTTTTTCTTTGCAACTGGCCAAGTTTCACTGCATGATGAGAGATTTGCTATGCAGCTGCCATTTTGCAAAATGGTAAAATCTACTAAACTATCTTGTGTTGCTTTTCTCTTCCAACTGCTAAATTCTCTCATATGAGGGTACAAGTTCATAACTTCTGTTAAAGGCTGAAGAGCATCCTCTGCTCACTTGTAGGGATTCATTCTTGTGCTTATTTGAAAGAATGAGACAGAAATAGGGGCAGTGACTTTTTAAAACTTACGATGACATCTGTCAATGAACTTTGAGTCAATCTACCTTTGAGCTTCACAGATTTGCACTTAAAGCACAGCAAAGGCTTGGGGATGGTTTTATGTCTGGTTCAAATGTAACTGGATGTGACACTTTGGGGAGGCGTTTAATGCAAAGTCCCAGCTGCGAGCATAGTTGCTGGTTTTATGCAAAACCTAAAAAAAATACTGTTGAGAATGAAGCATAACACAGTTTGTCTGGTTTCTGGTCACTTTAACTGTCTGACTTCTTGGTAACTTAATGTCATTCATGAATAATAGCTTAAAAGTGCTAAGGTTTTGTTGCTGCTTAAGGACAACTCAGAGTCTTACAAGCGTCTAAACATCCCCCAATGGGTATTTTACTGGTCGCCCTTGAGGCCTAAGGAGGCTTCATTTCGAATCTGACAAACCAGTTCAGAAAGGAAATCTGGGTACAACAGGATTGAAACTTCATATTAGCTGAGGATGAATTTGGTTTTGACATGAACAGCTTCAACATCTCAGTGCAATTGGCATGCTTGTCTTGTACGTCTTTCTCTGGCTAACATAATGCAGTCACATCACATCTGAATCCATTGGAAGTTGCAGTTTTATCCTCCATTTAGCCACATGGGTCCTTGCATTGTTATGCCATCCCTGCTGCTCAGCTTGGGCTTCAGCATAGAGCATCCTGGTGTGACCGACACACATTATCATTGCAGCACTTGCTCTTGCTGCCAGCAAGAAGCTGCTGCTACTCAGAGGTACATCTCAATAGCCAAGTTCCCATAACCTTCTCCTCTTCTCTTCTTCCTAGGGGCAGCTCTTCAGAGGCTCCAGCCTGCTTTTTCGTAGAGCATCCACACCAGCAACATTTCTTATTGATTAATCTCATCTGGGAGAAAGAGGCCAACCTTGACTCTTGTAGAAGAAACACTAAAAGCTTGCTTTGACATTTCCTTTTAATTTTGAAGTCAAAGGTGAAAGAGCAAGACCATCTTCTCCCCAGCAAATTGGTCTGGCTTCCTAACTGCACCAGGGTTGCCAGCTGATTTTGCCAGGGGGGGAAGCTTTTCAGTGTCAGTCAAGCCCAATGTCAAAAGGGACAGTCATATTGAAGAAAGGTTATACCTTCTGAAAGCTTGATGTGCACATACCACTCTGGGATCATGACACAATCTTGTTGACATTTTTCCCTGTGCTGCCTACACCAGATGAAACTTCAGTTGGTTGCAGTCTCTCTTCCTTGTTGCCATCATTAGACAGACAGGAGGAGTTAGCTCTGTCAGCTTTGACTTCTGCCTCATCAGCTAGTCTATATGTTAAACCCCATTTATTTTGGACTATCTTCGATAAATATTCAGTAGGGCCATAGAAAACTAAGTAGCATACTGATCAATTCCTAACACTGGCATGTATTATCCCTAATCTTGTTTTACCATAATATCTCTTTGTCTTCCACCACCTGGATTTTTCTGGGGAATGTTCTCTGATGTTGAATATCTAACACATATGTTAAGCAATTTTATCTGGGTTGTGAACAACCCATGTTCCTGAGCACTTGAAGGGGGTGTTGAACACAAAGAGGGGCTATGTATTTCCTAAGGGGACATAACTACGAGTATTTTAAGACTGAGCTGAGTGTCTCTCACTAATTTGATGTTTAAACCAGAATCTGTGTAGTGTTTGGTGAAGAAATGGATAATACTAATAGAGGTTGGAATTCAAAGGGCCATGTGTGGAATACCACATATATACTGAGGCTCTTCTGTCACTCATAAAGCAAGGGGACCTTTTGGGGTGGGATTCCTTGGAGTACAAGGGGATGCAGCCAGCGGCTGAATAATGGCCAAAGTAAGGTAGCTTGTTAGCAAAAAGATGAAATGTTCTCTCTGGAACACAAAAGGGACTGTGCTGACCTGTATGTGAATAAACTTGTCATACTTGCTGTTCTAAGCCTGTTTCCCCAGTTCAGCTGTGCTGTGCACTTTCAGATGATACTGTGCAACATCAGCTGCTGTTTTAAGAGCTGGTAGCTTTGTTGTGTAGAATGGCTGTTGTGCATCAGCTGTCATAGCTAAGGCTACCTTTTATCTTGTGAACTGTGTACTCATGGGGCCATCGTTAGCTTTTCTAATTGCTGCTTGAGAAGATTGTGTGAGCTAGCTCTGGTTAGCATGAAGGTTTTCTTTAGATTTAAGGTTCAGTTCCCACAGTCAAGTAAGTGGCTGTCCTGAAGCAACTTTACCACAAGCATGGCTGGTAGTTCAGCCCACATCTTATGTGTTCCCCACTTCAGCAACTTTGCATGGCAAATATTAGGAAATTATCTTCCTGGCAAAGCATCTACTTTACCAACAATTCTGTCCTGTCTACCAAACCCATGTTCTTACCACACCTCTTTAGTCTTGTGAATTGGTCATAAGCTGAGGCAAGGGTAGAACAAATAGTCGATGAATGCGGTTGTCCAGATAGCTTTAGCTCTATCTTTAAACTACTAGGTCATGTATGTCACAACAGTATAACAAAAATCCATTTATTTGTGAATTGTACTAATACAGTGTTTATTTCAACAAGGAAGGTAGTTGGAACATTTGACTCAGCTTCTTAATTTATTACACACACACACGTAGTATGAATAGGGTTTGTCATTGGCAAACTAAGTGAAGAGGGAATGAAAATTATCAACCGCTTGTGCAGTAATAGTGTTGGAGGCATTCTCTTAGTAGATTGTGATCAAGGTTTACATGTACGCACTAAGACCAGTTTTGTTTCCATCTAGTGCTACTATAAATAGAAAGGCTTTCCCAATTCCAATTGTTGTGGTGTTAGTTTTTTGTAGTATGTGAGTGTGTGTATGTGTTGCTCAGTAATTCCAAATACATTTGTGTGAGCTTCAGCAGAGCCTGGAATGCTTTCTGGGTCAGAAGCAAGTGCATTAATTTTGCAATGTTGTCATACAGTGACTGCCTTGTGATTTCTTCCTGTGCGTTCTTGGGAGCCCGAGAAAAGCCTGGCCTTGGTCTCTTGCATCCAAGGCATTGCAGGAATTCCTCAAAGGAGGAATGGGGGCATTTTTCTTCTGAACTGGTGTTTCAAGACTTTTACTTTCCAAACATTGTCATTTGAACAGATATTTGTCTTGTTGTTTCAAATATGTTGTCCTGTATAACATATTTGTACATGTATTAGACGAAATCTACTGTGGAGACTCTTGTGGTATCTAGAATGATAGCTGCCACTTACCCCTTGGACCTAGCCATAATTTTGACGCATTTACCTTTACCATAAATCTGCATGGTCTTGTCTTTATAACTGTTGATTTTACTTTGAAATAAAATTGTGAAAAATGACTTCTCTTAAGCTTCTTCAGTATTACCCGACAGTCTGTAAATCTCAGTCTTTTAATTTGTTTTTAAATCTAACAGTATTCAAAAAACCATTGTTGGTATGTACTCAGTCTCCTTCCATCTTACCCACACTGAGAATGTAGAGTTCAGGCTCAGTCAGATGAATGACACTTGAATGAAATGTTCACTCTTCACAATATTGCTGTCTGAAGGCATGCCAAACACTGGTATGTTTTTCAATAAGTCCCTTTTTACATCTCTAGCTTTCTTATTCATGCCCTATTCAGATGGCTCCTTCCCTTCTACCATTAGATATCACACCTGATAGGTACTGTTCTTGGTTGACAACAGATGTATAGCAATACCTAGCCAGGACAGAATAGGACAGACAACTTCTCAGATGATAGAGCAAATCTTTCTTAGATTCCTTTCTAGTTAATTTGGTGTTTTCTTCAAAGTATTTTGTATTTTGCAAGACAGTAAACTGAAAATACTTAATTTGTTGGCTCCATTGCAACCCTATTATAAAAATATGGATGACTTTGCTCAGACCGGGTAGGTTCCCATTTTTTATTGGTGGTAATATATGTTGCTGGTCCATTCTTGTACTATACCTTTAGTAGTTAGCTGCTTAAATTCTCAAATGGAGATGACTGAGCTCAGCTTTGATGGCATGGCTGCGTTATAGTTCCAGAAAAAAGCCACTGTTTTAGCCAAATGGGCAAATTGCAGCATAAATTCCTTCAAGGGAGGGCTGTTCATGCCATAAAGACAGAGTGAGAACTGGTGTAGTGTAGCATCCCAATCCTATGGCATATTTAAAAATGTAAATGTACTGCCTTCAAGTCGATTCCGACTTATGGCGACCCTATGAACAGGGTTTTCATGAGGCTGAGAGGCAGTGACTGGCCCAAGGTCACCCAGTGAGCTTCCTGGCTGTGTGGGGATTTGAACCCTGGTCTCCCAGGTCGTAGTCCAACACCTTAACCAGTACACCACACTAGGTGTCATGGCATATTTACTCAGAACTAATTACCACCAAATAGGAGTGCATAAGATTGCAGTCTAAGAATGTGAGCTTGTAAGTCTCCAGTTCAGATCTTGCTTCCATCAGAAACTCATTCTTTTTTTAGCTTTGATTTTAATTTTATCTTGGGGGTCACGCAGGCCTATACTTTTTAGGGTCACTGTAAATTTGCAGATATAATATATGTGAAAGGTTTATGGTATACTCCAGTGTTGTATAAATGCAGACTTGTTTATAAATTTCTTGGGAATATTGCACTTTGTTAAGATTAGATTATGCTAATCTACCTTTAAGCTATATGTGTGCATCAGGGCCAGTAAAAGCCACAGTTACCTTCCATTTGAAGAATACAGATACAGGTGATAATTGATTTTCACTTGGCACCTTAGGCATATTTTCAAATTTCTACCCTCAAGTCTTATTTTAGCCTTTTATTTCTCAAGAGCAGGGATATGTTTTGGTCAGTAATTGCCTTCTTAAATATTCCATTATGAAAAGTTGCTGCCTCATTCATGAGAGTCCCTTTGCTACCATGTTGCCTTATCTGCAAATTGTGTGCTGATTCAGCTAGGGTGTATCCAACAAAGTCATCCTGTTCCCGCAAGGACTTCCACCTGCACGATGGGTCTTCCTGTCCCTCCCCATGTGCCACAGCAAATCTGTTCTGGAGGTTCTCCCAACCTTTTGGAGCAGTTTTGAAGGAGGGGTACAAAGAGATGCAGAAGTTCCTTTATGCAGGCAGAAGTCATTGTGCTAACAGGACAACTTTGTTGGATACAACCCCTAATATAGGGGTTCTCAAACTGGTCCGTGAGCTTCATTCAGGTGGTACACAGCATGTATAAAGTTACAATTTAAAATCATACAGCACCTAGCCCAGCACATTACAACTGCTACAGCAGACAGAAAAATCATTAGGTCCACCAAAACCCTAAGTAATTTTCAAGTGGTCCATGGAAAAAAAAGTTTGGGGACCACTCTCCTAGTCTGTAGTCATGTTTTTTGTTAATGAGTTTTAAATGTTAAGTTGAAAATCTTCTATGGTTGAAATTCCAGTTTGTAGAAGACAATAGGGAAGGCCTGCAAGTTGATGGTGGAGCACGTGGTTTGATCCTGGTTCAGTCCTTAGCATCTCCACAGGAGTCTTTTCCAACCCCGCTCATGTTCCTATATATCAGGAATAGGTAACCTGTGGCCCTCCAGATGTGTGTGGGCTACATCTCCCATCATCTCTGACCACTGGCCATATTGACTGAGGTTGATGGGAATTGTAGTCCAGGAACATCCCGAGTGCTACAGGTTGCTCACCCATATTTCTCCAGATTATTGTTAGTGGCATTTTTTTGGACTCCATAGTCTGCAGTACTGAGGCATCCTCTTTTCGCTAGGTCTTGTGTATGGCAACTTGTAACTATAGTTCAGTTTCTATCTTCCAAGAGATCTGCTGAACAATATGTATTAGATCAGCTGGGCATTTGGCTTCTGGCAGTGGGTTTGCTATACAACTGACCACTAGAGTATTAAAATAAGACAACAGATGTTGTGACAGGTGTTGAGCCAATGTCATTTTTCATCCAGTGTTAAAGGTGCTAAATTCCCTGCTGTTTTATGTAGAGCAAGCTTTGCTTTCTCCAGTGATATGGTGAGCAGATTCTGTAGCACTGTATTGATCACACACATAGGGGGTGTTTGTTTCAGGATCCTATCTTATGAGGTATAATAGGTTTCTATGCTCTTGTCATACTACAGTGCACTACCAAGAATTTGGAAAATAGCCCGGAAAAGGCCTTTCTGTCTGGATCAGCACTGCATCAGTTCACTGTTGTTGTTTTTTAAAAAAAGCCAGCTATGCACTGACGGCAGACAAGTGCGGGCTTTTCAGGTTTAAGGGGGTTTGAAGTACTAAAATAATAAATCAGATCCACTGAAAGAGATCACACTGAGTCTGCTCTTAAACTTGATTCCTCTAGCCAGTAACATGCCACCCGTCTCCTATTTTTAATTTGGTAGCCCAGTTTTGAGTCTTGAGAGGGATGGCTCCTTAACCAAAATTTTCTCGTTTACTGGGGAGGAAACTAAAGGAGAGCATGGCTTTACCCCTTCCAAGTTAGCAAACTGCCCTGTAGAGCACGTGTACCTTAATGTTCCTGTTGTACAATTTTTTCTTCTTTCCTTGTTTCTGTTCCCATCCATTTTCACAGCCTTCCACAGTCCACCCCTAGGGACAACCCCTCCTCTCCTCCCCTTTTACATCTGCTTCCTTCCCCTTTTATATCTGGTTCTGGCAGCCACTTCCGTCTGGCGACTCTGAGTGCATGGCATCTTGTCTTGAACAGCAAATGGCTTCCCTCTCCCCCCCCTCCCCAAGCATAATGTAGAGCTGCTGTTTTCCAGGAAGCTACAGCTAAGAACATTCACGGCTTGTGTAGATGGCTTGCAGTTCTTTTGTTAACAAAAATCACGAGTCCAAGGAAAGGAGGTTCCTGGATCATCTCCAGTTCATATGCTGGCCTTAAGGACATAGCTAAATAAAGTTGCAAAAAGGCTCTGTAGGGGATTTTACTTGCTCTTAAAAAGTCAAGCAAATGGATTGGTTCACTTAACTATTTCAAGTCACATGGGCATCCATATCGTCAGACCCCCTTTGGTGGCTTTAGATGACCCCTTAACAGTATTTGCATAGATAAGCTTATCAGCAGTGAGCATTTGTCCCAGTAAGAGATACTGTTGCCACATGGAGGAAAGACTGCTGAAGATCATAGCCAATGTGATATATATCTCAAGTGAGCAGCTATCATCATAATTACAAGAACCATGCAAAAAAGACAGACATGGGTAGATTTGTTTTGAAACTTAGTTCTCAGATAAAAGCTGAAATTTGCCCAAATCTCAAATGTTAGCATTTATCAATTGAATGTGAAATGTTTACCCTAAAAGTCAAGCACTTCACGAAAAGATGCCGGTATGTGTATTGTGGTTTCTTTTGTTGCGGCAGGTGTTTAATATAAACCACTCTTAAGCTGTCACCATTGTCAGGTATTGCCATCAGTTGCCAAATACCATTGCAAGCCTGTTGTAGCTGCAGTGCAGAAAGCAAAACAGAGGATAGTCCCTGGTCACAGGCTCATGGTTAGAACCAGTTGGGCCTGCCTTGCTCCCCAGACACAGGGTGCAATATGCAACTCTGTAGGATCAGTCTGGTTCTTTTCACTTTCAGAGTATATCTACCATAGCTTTGGGTGGCTGTGATGCTAAAAAGTGTGTGTTACATAGTTTTGGAGATCAACTACCTTCTCTATTTTAAATCCCTGTAATAGTTATCAAACACCATTGTGCATAGTAGTGGCAAACTCATTCTCTGAATGCCAGTCTTTATTTGGTCAAAACATGATCATTATGTGATCAAAATACTATCCTCATGCACAAGAGGTAAATAGTAGCGGACTTGGGGAAAACCTCAACAAAATTTTAAAAAGAAAATGTAAAGGGAGGACCCCAAAGCCAGGTAAGGACTAAGCCTGCCCAGTGGCCACAGAACACCGTTGGAAAAATCTAAAAAAGGGGGGGGATAGAACGGACAGCGAGCCAGCTGGGAAGCAGCACACAGAGTGGGAGCATTCCACATTGCAACATTGTGTTGTAGGTCCCAATTGTCAAATGCTAAATTGTCACTGTCAAAATATTGAAATCAAATATCATGAGATGTCAAACACTGCTTACACATGTTTGGCAAACACTTGAATATTCAGAACATACCTGGCATGTTCTTTAGCATCAAACTTTTGACAGAGGAAAAATTTGGGGAGCAGTTTTCAGCTGAAGACTAATTTCTTTTGCTCTAAAGCTACATTGTAAGCCAGGGGAGCAAACCTGGTGCCTTCCAGATGATGAGAGTTGTAGTCGAAAACATGTGGAGGGCAACAAGTTTGGGACGGCAACTAGAGCAAAAGAGACAACATTTCAGCTCCTTGTGCTCGCACTGCTCTAAGGTATGGTGGAGGTGCATCCTGCGCTCTAAACTATGGAGGCTGTTCTACACCCAGCACTGGAGTGTGGGGGGCATGACTAAGGATGACGCACTGCCCTGTGCTAAACAGACAAGCCATTCTTGAGGCTGTGGAACACGCCCTTGGCCCAGAGCGATAGGAATGTTTACTTTTCTCTGCTCTTGTTGTACTGTGCCAGAGCAGGCAGCACGTAGACAAGACAACAGATCCCAGCTAGAGGGGGTGGGGTCAGGCCTCACATCCCCAGTGAGCAGCTTGAAGGTCACAGCTGGCTTTGAAATGAAAGAGAGTGTGCAGAGGCAGACAGCTGGATAGGCTGCTGTCCTATAGGATCTCTCTTGGAGCTGGGAATTATAAAGCAGGTAATAGGTATTTCAGGCCAGTGCGAATGTCAAGTAGGGATGGGTGGATCTGTCAACTGAGGATTCTTCATATTTTTCAGATCTTAAATTTGGTTATCCATATTTCTACACCCATTTGTACTTTTAAGTCATGAAAATTCATCTGCATTTTGGTAGTTTTTAGTGCAACGTTCTCCTAATATACACATTTTTGTAATAATAATAATGCATTTTGTATGTTTTTTTACTAATAGGTGCATTTTTTTCTACATGCTTTTCCCTAGAATGCATTTTTGTACACATTACTTGGCTGGAGAATTGCATTGCAACATTCAGAGAAGTGCAAATTTCGAAGGATGGCTGTGTTTTGATTCTCATATTGTGCAAATTAGGTAGGTTCATCTTTAAATGCAAACTGAATTAATGTACTCTCCATCCTTAATGTTGAATTATTAGTAATAGGAAGTTTGGGCAAAAAGCAACATGTGGTAAGGTCTTATGTCTGTTTACTCAAAAGTAAAGCCTGCCCTGTTCCATGAGGCTTACTTCCTAATAAGTGAGCTTGTTCTGACATTTTATATCTTACTATTCAGCAAGGATTCTGAAGAATGGCTTACTGAAAGAAAGAAAAAATGCATATCAAAACTTGATACAACAATAAAACAACATCAGTAGTAACTCAGCAGAGAAAAATACAAACTGAATAAACTTAAAATTGGCAAATTGAAAAAGCCCAGGGAAATACAAAAGTCTTCACCTGGACTCTCTATTCTAGGGCCAGGATGCTATAACTGAAATGGTTCTACCCTGATCACTACTCACTTAACCTCCAAGGGCAGAGGGGCAGTAAGGAGAAAAGCTTCTAAGTGTGACTTTACATGACAGATTCATGTGATAGTAGGTAGTCCTTAAGGTGCCCAGATCCGAAGCTGTTTAGAACTTTTGACCAGTACTTTGAACTGTTGTCCAAGAAAAGCTAGGAGCTAATATAGTTGTAAAGTGAGATTATTATTAATTAATTTATATACTGCTTATATGCCAAAATGTGTCCCATGCAACCAGTCACTTACACAGATGCTATGTCTTGAACCAGTTGCCATTTCTTCGGAGACAGCCCTACATACAACACATGACAATAATCCAAATGGACAGTTACCAAAGCAAGAATAACTGGCCACAATACAGTTTAGGAGTTCAGCCTAAATCTTATAGAAGTAGCTAGCAGGGAAAACCAGTATAAATAAGGGGGACATGGCAGCCAGCTGTGTTCATTGCCTGGAATGTAGAATAACTAGGTGCAAAGACAGGTGATCCAAACGTTAGAGGGCCCAAGTCTCAGCAGAGAATAGTGGCAGGGATCTAAAACAGTAACTAGTGATGAGAGAGAGGTCAGAAAGTGCAGTTATAAATTGGCTTTCCTCCCGCTATTATTTGTTTCAATGACATCCCAGACTATGCAAAATACTTGGGGAGCAGATGACAAATGCAGGAGGCAAGAAACTCTGTCAACATGATGCTGTAAGTTAGCTACTGGTCAGCTCTTCTTTATAGTTTTCTTGCTGGTTTTTGTTGCAGCAGTATACAAAACTATATCACAAATTGCTTGCATTACAAACAGCAAAACATCTTCTCCCTTTAGAAAAAAGAATAGGGGCATCATAAATTAATGATTGATAACAGCATAAAAAAGAAGGTAACACATAGCAGTGAGATCAGGCAGGAACTGAGCTGAGTGAGAAACGTTGCATCCAGATTTTCTGAGGAGCAATATGAGCCACTTAACCCTTGCCACAACTGTGGCAGCGGTGATCCAACAGTCTTTTTAATGATTTTTGCCAGTCATTTTAATGATTGTTTTGTAGTATCTTTAAATGTTTTTATGTTGTACACTGCCCTAATGTTTTGCAAGAGGGTGGTGTATAAATATTTTTATACATAAATTGGCAGCTAGGGGAATTGTCTTGTTACTCCATTTGTTTCCATTATTAAATAATTAATTTCATCATTCATTGACTAAGATCACACTTGTTATGTGATTCATTCATTTAAGTGTATTTGTTTTCATTATTGAACTTGTGGAGGAGAGGTGGTGGTGGTGGTAGCGGCTCATTGCCCAGGTTTTGGTGACCACCATTTCCTCCCCCCCAAAAGTTGGATGTTTCTTTTTTCCATGACATTCTGGGTAGGAAAATGGTATCCATGACACAAAAATGAGAATATCCATGAATGGATACCATCCCACCCCCTGGTTTGTCCTGGAGAGGTTCAACATCCAGGGCATTCTGGGAAAATAAAATGGTGGCTGCCAAAAGGTTCCTGGTAAAATCAGTGAGAGAAAGGTTAAATAAAAATCCAGAATGTGTCATGAATAGATACAAATGGGTTTACAAAAACAAACATATTTGTGTCATAATGAAAGTGAACTGAATAAGCCCCATTTGGTTCAATTTTTCATTCATTACAAACAAAGGCACAAACCTATCAGCAGTGGAATGACTATACAGGTATGATGGAGGAGAGTGGAAGAAGAGTTTACAAAAGACATTTGGACATGAGCAGAGAAGGTTATTTTGTATACAACTTATCCCTCTCAGTTTGGGGTTATGTATATTTTGATGTCAATAAAAAAATTAAAAATTTAAGGGGAAAAAAACAAAAAAGATATGTGTTCATTTCCCCCCCCCCCTTACTGCAAACACTTGTCCCAGTCTTGCAGACTTCAAGGGAGATATGAAATTGACTTAAATCAGATTACAAACAACTTCTGGCCCTTTGATTTTACTCATAAAGGAAATTTTACATTTCTTTGTTAAAAAAAAAAGCTGTGTATCCATCCTTTGGCATACTGAAACAATTACATCTATATTTTGAAAGATAGCTTTCCAAAATTTCTCTAGGTATTCCTAGATTAGGGTGATGGTATTCTTCATGACTATATAGTCCAATGATATAGGCCACATTGCTGGGAATCTCTACATCTTTTTTTAGGTGCTGTTTGATGATGAGAGATCATGGTGGCCCACAAAAAATGAATATGCGTACTATGGGGCAGTAAGAGATTTGAGTCTTTATCGTCTGTGTTCTGCTCTCCTGGCTTCTTTTTTTTCACCTGCCCAAGATTGATGTGGAAGGTTTGAAGTGCTAATTTGTAGTGATTAGCACCTCATTCTCACAGTACCTCTCCTCTTCAAGAACAGCAGCCTTGCTGTCTGTCGGGAGATGTTACTAACTCATGCTCTGACTGCATGGTCTTAAATTGTATTTTGTTGTATGTTTCAACGTGTGGCTTGTAAATCGCTTTGGGAAGAATTTTTCTTGAAAAGCTATACGCAAAAATATTAAACAAATACATTTAAATGCTCCCTCACTATGGACTAGCTGAAAGCCAAGTTCCAAGTTCCATAAATGTCTGAATTGCCAGTCGGAAATTCCACCAGTGACCCCCCTAGTTTCCCCTCTGTTGACCTGGTACCATATTAAGACTTTAGGGTTGTTAGAATTTCATCACAATGAAATCTGCAGGGAGGAATTTCAACAGGAGTGACAGCGGGTGTAGGGGATGCTTTTGCACTTGGTAGTAGGGATGTTTGAAATATTTGATCTTTGCTAATTCTGATACGAACTGACCTGATCTGCACCTCCCAAACTAATGTGAGAACTGGAACATAGTTTTCTTTCGATTTTAGGAACATAGGAACCTGTCTTATACTGAGTCACGCTATTGGTCCATCTAGCTCAGTACTGTCTACACTGATTGGCAGTGGCTCTCCAGGATTTCAGGCAGGCAGTGTCCCCCAGCCCTACCTGGAGATGTCAGGGATTAAGTCTCCTGGGACTTTTTGCATGCAAAGCAGATACTCTACCACTGAGCTAAAGTCCTTCCCCTTCCCCAAATTTTGTGATGCAACTCCCAGCTCAAAATGCATTTTAAACTGTATATTAAATTATATAGAAGTGTGTAGTTTGAGAGGAGATGTGTTTAGAAGTATGTGTATTGTGCAGAAATATGTCCATATTACTTTAAATATACAAAATTTCACATTTAAATATATAAATTAATTTTTTTTGTAGATGAATGCCAAAATGGGTCAGAACAGACTTATGAGTGAACATATTGGAAAGACACATGGACCAGAAATAGACGGATCCATCCATTCATCTAACTGGTAGTTGTCCTAAAGAAATATAAGAGGCAAGTCTTATGGAAGCATGCAGGAAAGTGCTATTGTGCTTGTGTCCTGCTTTGGGGCTTCCCTTAGGCATCTGGCTGGCCTGTGTGGGAACAGAATGCTGGACTAGAGCGGCCTTTGGTCTGATCCAATAGGACTACTCTTGTATTCTTAAAGTGTACCATTTCCTTTGTAAACTAAGGCAGGGCTATTTGTTTATGTACTATATTACTTCCGACTCACTCAAGAGGGTTTACTATTGAAAATGAGCCCAATTCAGAAACTGGAGGGTAAAATAAAGCCAATTTTTAAAAACATATGTTTGAACTTGAGCCTTTTTAGCTCAAGGTATGTGCTTCTACCTCCAGAGGACTCTGCTTGGTTCTAAACTTACAGGTCAAAAGGGACACCATTACTCAAGCACAGGAGGGACATCACTTGAATACATCTACTTCAGTCAGAATCCAGAGGTTTGTTCCTAAGCTTAGCTCTTTTCCTTCTAGCAGCTGGAAAAATCCGGTCTGAACAGTTTGCATAGAATTCAAGAGGCAAAAACTGGGGAGAGGGGGAAGAGAGAAAGAACAGTTCTGGGTGTTGTTGCAAGGTTAAAAGCACCTTACTAAAGAATATTGTTTCCCTTATTGATAGAAAAAATGCAAGTCCTTCCTGGTAGGAGGGAATGCATAGGTGTGATACTGAGGTAAAAAGGAAGCAGCTTAATTTCTCCCAGGTGGCTGAAATGGACCATGTTGGGTGAGAGTCTTATGTGTCCATGGAAATAATATTTTTTTCTAGAATTAAAAAAGCCCAACAATCTTTCTGTGCATGCTGTATGATCCCTTGGTAGAATACAAAGGCCTTGCCATCATGGCGTCTCTTCATCTCCTTCATGCAACAGCCCACAAAGTTCATGTTGTGTATGGAGAGGGGAAAAAGAGGGAGACTATTAATGCTGGATTCCTGCTTCTGAGTTCATCTCTCTTTCTCTCCCCCCCTCCCCAATTCCAAATTGCCGTTGCAGCCTTTAGAGGGCCACTTATGTAGATCCAGATGTAAGGAAAAGCCTCCCACTCATCCTCTTGCTCTCCCTTGATTAAAACATTATAATTCTTTAATCTCTCTGAATTGAGTTTCTTCCTTAAAAGCTGCCTGTTCTCTTTGATACACCAAAGCAGTTCTTGTCATGCTGCCAAAGGAGGCCGGGTAGAGTGTCACACAGCTCAAACTTTTACAAGCTGAGTGAGCAGGAAAACAAGCGAAGGCACACAGACAAGCACAGAGAAAGAAAGTCAGAAAAGCAGAGGGAGAGATCTTCCTTGTTTTAATTTTTTGGATTCTTTGCAAACGAGAGAGATCTTTCTCTTTTTTGTTTTTGTTTTTGTGTGAAGCTCAGCCATAAATATAATTAACTTTTCCAGCCAATGTGATGGCCAACCTCTGAGAAACTTGGAAGAGAAGGGGGAAAATGACGTCACCGCAATCTGGGGGTGCCTTTCGCGCTGCCTGTCAGAGCCGAAAGAAAAGAACAGGGCAATAAAACAACGGCTGCCTCTGTCTCCTTCGTTAAACACGGCACTAATTGGATGTTAATTTCTCTTTGCTCTTCTCGCTGTTTAATTGTAAGAACTCTCCTCCTCTTCTCTCCCCCCCCCCTTTGCAAGGCTCTTGCCAGTTGCAGGGAGTCTATACTGTACATTCCCTCCCAATTGTGGACTCAAACAATTCAGAAGCCAGGGCATTATTAAAAGAGAAGGAGGGGGAGGGAGGGATTGGATTTAGGAGTTTCACGAAGCTCAACATTTTCCTTTCATTGCCCTGTACAGAGTTCAGAGTATTTTTTTCTCTCCCTTGCGTTCTGTCCAGTCTCCTTGGCAGCACGAATTTTTTTTAACCCCACCACTACCCAACCCATGTGTTGAAACAGGCATTTAGGGGAGCCAGTGCAGGCAGGAAGCTGTTGCTGTCTTTGCTGCCCGGGTCACCCTTAAAGGGTGTTTGTGTTTCTTAGCATGAATTCTGGAGGGTGCTGAGTGCCTCTGATGGATCCAGAATGTGAATGTACCCACGCGCACACACAGACCCAGTGGTGCAGTGGAAAAAGAGGTAAGTGAAGAACAGGCGTTGAGGGAGAGCAGGGGGAGATTTACCAAGGGAGATGGTGGGTGGGGTGGAGGAGAAGAAGAAGGAGGAGGGGAGGGGAAGGAGCGGGAGGAGGTGGAGGGTAGAAATGTGGGAGTAAAGTCCTACCTGGGATCAGTGCCAACTTCCTGCACAGTGCTGCAGACCCGCCGCTTTGAGCAACCCACCAGAGGCGACTTTTCTCTCTTGTCACGGTTCCAAAAGGCAAGGAAGGCAACAGGAACAGGTACAACAGATGCAAAGGAGCCTTGTTTGCCAGGGTGCTGGTGGGTAAATCCTCTGTTTCTTTTCTGCTTTTTCCTCCTTCCCCTCCCTTCTCCAATCTTTATTGCAGCGAGCTGTATTTTTAAAGGATCCTTTCAAAGAGGGTAGACAGAGGCTTTTTCTTTCTCATAGGCATAGCTATGTTAAGCTCACGTTTTGTTTTATTTGGAAGGTAAAGGAGGTTGAATTCTCTTGTCAGTTTCTCCTCTCCGTTTGGATTAACACGCAGAAGATGCGCCTGTCACTTTGCTTACTGTCAGTGCCTGTTCAGGGATGGGAGAGGGCTTTGTTCCGCGCTGCCTGGGAAGCTGTGCCAACTCTGACTTGGCAGCCAAGCCAGAGTGGGCAGGGAGAACGCAAAGAGAGTGAGCGAGAGAATGACTGCTGAGGCTTCCAAAGTGGGAAGTGGCTGTAGGCCCATTTCCGAACGAGGCAGCTATTCACTCTGCCCTTGTCTCTTTCTCTCTAAGACTGGCACAGACAAAATGGAAAGTGTGTGCATGGGGGGGCTTGTCTGTTCTTCTCTGGCGTATCCTGGTGGTTTTCTTTTTTTAAAAACCTCACCTGCCTCCATTTCTGTCTCTTCATTCCATTTTTCAATTGGCAAATGAAGCATTTCACAAAAGCACAACGCTTCTTGCATAACTAAGATGGTGTGGTAGGGGATTTTTTGGTCTTGTGTTTTTGTTTTCCCGCCCTGTATCTCTTTTGGCTGTGTTTAAACAACTCTGCCTCCACCAGCATCTCAAGTTCAGGACAGGGGAAGCCAAGATTTATTTTATGTGCGTGCATTGGGCTGATACATGGGGGGACAGGGAGAACTTAGCCATTCGTTGTAACCAGTATTTATCAAAAGCAGGGAGTGTTTATTTTTATTTTTTGTCTTTTTTGGAGGGTGTTTTTGCAAAACCTGCAAAACTTTCTGTGCCTAGCTTCTGAATGTCAATAGAGTGTTTGGCTTTTTTTAAAAAAAAGTATTTCTGAAGACCATGTTAATAATGGAAGACTGTCCCAGAAGCACCCTAGCCAATGGTTCCAAGTGCTGGAATTCCTGCCAGCTTCCCTTTGTGCCAGCCTCTTGTCGGCCTTGGCGTCTCATTCGGATGAAGCCTGGCATGCAGGCACCGCCCATTTCTTGGTGCTGAGCTGCTATGAGAAGGAAAAGGGAACGCAAGGGGGGGAGCTGTCTCACTCAAACTGGCCTTTTTTCAAAAAAAAGAAACCATTCCTGATGATTGTCCGGATAATCAGAACTAAAGACAGCGGCTACAGAGCAACAAAATCCTTCTCCTTCACGGCACATCTCTTTCTGGTACGAAATCAAATGTAGCTATTTTAAAAATGTTTGAAAATGCCATTTTTATTTGTCCAAATGTTCTAGCACTTGCTACTGCTACATCTTCTCTTCCCTGCCGCAACCCCCCTGCTTTTTGTGGCGCTAAAACATACGATTTCCTTTTTTTTTTAAAGATAAACCTGATGGTGGATTTTATTATTTCCCCTGCCCAGCCATAGATAAAGTTGTTGGTTTTTTCCTTCTAGTTTTGAAAATACTCTGATTATGGGTATTGGGAGGCTGGGTGTTTTCAGTTTTTTGGATTTTTGCCACCCTAAGCAGGAGAGGGAAAAGTTGGATCATGTCAGACGTGCAATTCAACATGGCAGCCCTAGCTGATATAGTATGGCTTTGCAGTGTTGAAAGACGTGGCAAGAAATGTCCCTCGTTGAAGACATGGCTTTTGGCAGAGCTGGAGTGACCGAAAATCAGGGGAATAAATATTCCCTTCGGGAAATAATTTGTGGGATTTTACATGCAGCCTTCAAGAAGGGAGAGTTCAGCCATGTTAATCCTCATCTTGGTATTTTGTAAAATGTTAACCATTTACAAGCTGTTCTGTATTTATCATTTAAATACCAAATTTCTAATTTGTCTTTTGTTTTGGCTTTGACGCACATTTTGGATTTGGGAAGGGTGGGTGGTGTGCGTTTGGTAGATTTCTGGCATGCTTCAGGTTTTGGAGAGTGACATCATCACTTGATCTTTATTGGGACAAATCTAGATGCATCATGGAGGCATTTGGAAAGAGTAAAGTGGATGCTTTTTGATAGTGCCCACCTCATGTCATTTTAAAGGCTTGTCCTTTCTTAAGGGTAGCTTCTCCCTTCACATGTCACTGGCATAAACTTTGATGAACTCCACCACAGCACGCTGAGTCCCTCCTGACTTACACTGATGGAATGGAGTTTAGGGGCTGTACTTAGTGTCTGTAAATCTGGCCTCTTTACGTCAGGCTTAATTTAGGTCCCTGTTGTCTAAAACAAAAGAATATTGTTTCCCCAAGAGTAACAGATTCTTCCTACAGACAACTGCTTCCTTCTAAATGTTTTGTTATTAACAAAGCCCCCAAAATGGGTGGCAATCCCTTCCCTAGCCCTGCCCCTACCCCTGGAACAATAAACAGAAATGTTAGCATGGCATGCTAAATGCAAATGTTGACTGCAAAGCCACAACCCTGTGTGACCCTGGAGTGCCATAGCTTCAACTAGAGCTCTTATTGAATGCCAGACATGACTTCTCAAGCTCTCTGAGAACTGGGCCTTGTACCAAATTTTAGTTTATCTAGATACTCTGCTCCCCATTGCCATAGAGACAGACTTCTGGCACTGAGGATAGCCTTGCCCCCTTGCAGAAAGAGAGCTTACCTAATTTGAAGAGAACCCCCCCTTTACAACATGTGGAACCATCTCCTCCTCTGTTGCCAACTTGCTAAGAACTGATGTACAAGAAAATCCCTTGTCCTCTACATACAGTGTTTATAACCCAGTGGGCTGTGTATAAGAACTTCTTGTGAGCTAACAGAATGAGGTGATTAAAAGTAAGGACACCTAGAATTCTCTGTACTTATTATGTTAGGATTTTTAGTTCTGTTCTCATGTTGATTGCTTCAGAGTTATTTTTAAAAAGAGTTTAAGACATCTAGATTGGGAAATTGAGATCAATATTATTTTCTTTTGTGAACCTAGATTCCTATTACAGGGGTATAACTTGCTCCTTTGTAATAAACCCACCATCATTTTATACCTTGATTGCTGCCTCCTTCTCAGCAGAAGCAAGAGCTAGCACGTGTTTCGACTTCCTCAACAGTAAATTGGCCAGAGGACCCAATTCACTACTCTTGCCATGCGTAAGTGTTAACACAAGTCCATCTGTCCCAATATAAATGTGCTCACTCTGTTATTTTACTATTTATTTAAATATAGCCATGTATATATCCATTCTTCCCAATCAAATAAGCCCAGGATAGCATAACACATTTTCAATCAGCCTTTCCCAACCTGATACTCTCCAGATGTTATGGACTACAACTCCCATCAGCCCCAACTCCTCACAATGCACACACCATCCCTATGGCATCCTATTCTAACTCTCTTTAAGGCCTGGAATATATTTACATGAAAGCTTTAGAATCATGCTAAAGTAATGTAAATCATACTAACATGATCAGTGTGAATGTATAAAAATATTGCATAATGACCTTTTCAGGCAAAAGTAATGAACGTGCATATAACCAACTGGAAGCAAGGCACGTGATTCAGCATCACTAGAAAGGTTCAGTTTAAACATCTATATTCCAGTTATTCATATTTTTTGCAGTTCCTCTCCACTGAATATATTCTATTGTGATGTATGAGCCCACTCCAACTTGCCCCAGTTATTAGTTGCCATCTTTTAGCATTCCCGTCAAATGCTTGAAAAGCCTTGAAGGTTTTTTCTGAGCATTCCAAAGCAACACTCAAAAAAACCTGTTTGATCAAATCGCTTGGGGAAGGTGAGGCAGGCTGTTGGAGAGAACAGGGCAGCAGCAGTGAGATATGCCCCCACCCATTTCTAGTTGGGAGCAGCTGAAAAGGAGCTGGACACAGCTCAAAATGGTCAGATGTTTTGAGCGGGAAGAATTTGCATTTTGAGCTTCCTTTGAAGTTTTGCACAATCTTTAACGTTCAGCCGTGCAGATCTGAATCCTTCACTAGCTTTAAAAAATTGGTTGCTCTGTTTTTTTCTTGAAGGTGCTCTAAATCAGAGATGCAAAAATCCAGGTGTCACCTGCAACTTAAAAACTGGGTTTGATGACTGGCCCCAGCTTGCAGAAGAGGGCAGGAATCTGGTTATACACCTCTCATGTGTCCTGCTATGTGTTGGACTTGGCTGTAGCTGCTGCTGCTGCCTTCTCTTATATCCTTTCCCAACACAATTCTTTCTTGTCATTTCCTCCCTACCCCCAAATACATGTTACTAGTCCTTATTTTTCTCCAGAACTTTTTTGTTCTACATGCCATGCATAAATCCCTCTTCCCCATTTCTCTTTTAGCCTCAAGTCCACTGAATAATTTCTTCCCTAGTCCTCAGCTGCCTTCATCTTAAATCATTTCTACTTCCCTTTTACCTGTTCTTTCCTCCATATCTCCCAATAGCAATCCACAGAAGCAGGACTTAATTCAAGCCACGACTTTCTTAGGCACAGTTCAAGAACGTCATTTAATGCTCCAACCCGGCTCTGGAAGATCCATAGTAGTAATCAAGATGGCCATGTGCAGAATGTCTTTCTCTCCCAACTGAGTGGTCTCAACTGGTACTTGCTCACTAGAGAAAAGGGTATGACTTCCTGGTTGGAAGTCATACCTTAATTAAGTATTGCCTGGAAAGGGGCATCATGGAGGGGATGGGAACAAAGAGAGAGCACACCAGCTAGAGGAGGAGATAGGTCCTCTCACTAGTGCACTCCAGTCTTCATCTGTCCATCTTGATTCCTAGAAACTCGTGACTCCCAAGTTTTACATAAATGCTTGCACTCCTTGCTCCAAACTTAACGCTCTACACACAATCCAGAGTATAAAACTAGTTAGCTTTAGCTATACATTGTCATAAGCTAAGGCTCTAGCACTAATAACGATGGGTCTTTTGGACTCTCTGTCCCTGACCCATGAAGTTATAGTTAGAGATCCTGCCAGAGATAAGGTGATCTCTAAATTGTGCAACCCTTCTGGTTGACCTTCTAGGACAAAACCCAAAGTAGCTCATAGATCAAAGGCTGGTGGTTATATTCTTATTGACAACATTGTGCTTTGAGCCCAGTTTCCTTTATGGGAAGCAAAATTCATCATAGTTCACATCTTTGCTTTATTTTCTTCCCAATCTCACCTTATGCCCATACGAAGTTGTCTCCATTGACTTCTGTGAACTTCTGATAACCTCTGTGATAAATGAATGCAGCATAGCTCACAGGACTGTAAAAATGCAGAAGTTTTCATCTCTTTAAAAATGCAGGCTAGGCTAACACAGGCCGTACGATGTTTCCACCTTGTGACTTTGTAAGCTGCTTTAAAAGCTTTTTACAATCGAGCGGTACATAAATTTTGTTTAAAATAAATAAAATTAACTATTGAGTGACATGGTTGCTGATGAACATCTTTTGGTTGATGACATTAAACAGATCCTTTTCTTGCCACAAATCCACCTATTTTATGGATAGCACCAAGATGCATTTTCCCCTGACTTGAGCTCATACACATGGTACTGCCCAATCATAGACCTTTTACCCAGTGAAGTTTCAAAGTTTCTGTTTCTTTGGACATTTTTCATACTTTCCTATAGGTGACAAGAGAAAAATAGGTAGACTTGTTTTTGTTTTAGGTCACATCCACACTGTACATTTTAAAGCACTCTTATACCACTTTAACAGTCACAGCTTCCCCCAGTCTTGGAAACTAGTTTGTTAAGGTTGCTGAGAGTTGTTAGGAGACCCCTCACAGAACTACAGTTCCCAGGATTCTTTGGGAGAAGCCATGACTGTTAAAAGCAGCATAAACGTGCTTTAAATGTATGGTGTGGATGTGATCTTAGTGACCCCAGAATTGTTGACCAAGTAAGTATACATCTATGAAAAGTTGGATTACATATATTTAGTTTTGCATATACTTCCCATTAGCATCTGGTTGGCCATTGTAAGAAAAAAGATATGCTAACACCTAAGTGAGTCGCATCCATTTGACCTGATAACATGCCACTTTAAAATTATTTTGAAACATTAACTGCAAAACATACATTTCCTTCCATCCTAGAATGCACAAATTAGCATTTAGATGCCACAAATGTGTATGTTTTGTTGTCACCCTACATATAATTAGCTTGGGTTCCCTTGTTAACTTAGCTTAACCTCCACATGCACACCCTTACCAGATCTCTGCATGCGTCTGTTAACGTAACACCAGTCAGTACCTAAGATGCTTGCTGAACTTATCTGAATAGTCTAGATACTTTAACTCTGACGTCTGGAAAGAGGGAGGTGGACAAGGCACAGCTATGATAGGGGCACATTTCATAGGGGTGTGCATTTGTTTCAGAGTGAATGAAAATGTTAAGTCAGTTTGGTTCAATTTTCCTTCATTCTGAAATGAATAAAAAGAACAAATGGGTATACATAGGACTCCCATTCAAACTAGTTTGTGCCCAGCGCTGCCAGTTGTGGTGGGAGGGATGGCTTACATTTCTTTCTCTTGGTGGCAATGGAGCCCTTTTCAGCTGCTGGCATTGCATTTATTCAAAATGTCCCAGATGTATAATTCCAGGTCGTTCTGCGGGGATGCCAGCTGTCAATGGGGCAGCACTTTTTTTTTTGGAGCAGTTGCTATCTTTTTACCAGAATGTCCCAGAACAATTAAATATCCAGGGGATTCTAGGTAAATAAAATACTGGCCATCAGGAACAGCCCTAGAAATTAGCACAGGTGTCAAAAATAATTGTTTTAAAAAAGGAAAACAAGCCAATGAAAACAAATAAAATAATGAACTAAATGTGAGTACAATGAATAACGTATGAAACAAATGTGATTTTAACGAATTAATAATGAAATGAAAACATGGCTTAATGAAGAAAATGAAGTAAGAAAACAAACATTTTCTTGTGCACCCCTAATTTTAGACTCTCAAGACTTCATTCTTTATGGCCCTTCTATCATTCTTCATAGGTCTTTTATCATTTCTGCATACTTTCATTATATTCACAATGCATAAAAATATGGATTTTTTTTCTAATCGTAGAGGTATAAAGGAGTAGCAGAACGGCCATAGCTCAGTGGTAGAGCATCTGCTTGGCACATAGAAGGTCCCTGGTTAATCCCTGGTGTCTCCATGTAGGGCTGAGAGAGACTCTGCCTAAATCTGCCAGAGAGCTTCGGCTATGGGGTGGTATACAAATGCAGTAAATAAATAAAACCCTGGAGAGCTGCTGCCAGTCAGTATAGACAATACTGAGCTAGATGGTCTGACTTGGTATAACGCAGCTTCCTATGCACCATTGATAATCTCTTTCACATTTTGCGACAGAACAGGAAATCCTGTACCTAAAGCATCCTTGACCATGCTTAGCCAGCCCAGTTCTGTTAATTCACTTTAGCTGGAGGAGTGCAAATACTGACTTGAAGTAAACACAATGAAAATAGGATGCTATGCTGAGTATCGGGTCAAGTTCAAGGTTTTGGTTTTGGTGTGTAAAACCCTATGCAGCTTGGCACCAGGATACCTGAACGATCGTCTTACCTCGTATATACCCAGTTGATCACTGAGCTTTGCAGGTGAGGGCCTCCTACAGATGCCATGTTATCAGGAGGTCCGTTCCGCACAACATAGGAAATAGACCTTTAGTGTAGTGGCACCTACCCTTTGGAATTCCCTCCCCTTATCTCTGTTATCTTTTTGGTGCCCACTGAAGACCTTCCTCTGCATCTATGTTGGAATTACTTTTTTAGACTTTTTAAAGCTTGTTTTTAAATAAGGTGTTTTTAAAGATGTTTTGTTTTAATGTTTTAAAGTCTTTTGTTTTTAAGATGTTTTAGAGTGTTTTTAGTATTTTTGTTTGTCGCCCTGGGCTCCTTCTGGGAGGAAGGGTAGAAACTAAATTTAATAAATATATATTAAATAAATAAATAAGTAAGAGCAGAGCCATCTAGTCCAGGCCCAACTACCAGATAAACCTTTTAGTACCGTAAAAGGCAATTTGGTTATTGTGTCAAGAACTGATCGCCTAAGACGGTTGAGCCACCCTTAGGATGCGGAGTACAGAGGTGATCATTGCTCCAGCACCTACCAGTACTGTGCGAGCCTTTAGAGGAATTTGTCTGTGCCACAGGAGGAGGCAACAGTGCCAAAAAATCACAGTTTCCCCAAATCACTGAGAGAGAGGAGAAAGCTTTGGTACCATGCAAGGCCACCCTTGGATTATTAAGCCCAATAATAATCTTAATAACTGTCAGCAGTTAAGAGACATACGATCAATTGGACCATTTGCTTCCCATGTGTACTAGAGACCCACCTCCTCTCCACCGCAGTAGTGAAATTTACTTGTGGATACAAGGGTTTCAGATAGCTCATCAGAGGCAATATCTTCAATGGAGTATATGTAATTTGTTCCAAAACTGCACATCTCACCAGTAATAAAATTATTTTTCTTCATCTTGCACATGGAGCTTGAGATGCTTTGCCCTGGTTTATGTTAATTACTTTTTTTTAAAAAATCCAGTTCATGCAGTCTATATGGATTGCAGTTAGAACATGACTTCACATGCTGTCAGTGCCAGTTGAGCTTATTTTATCTCATCAGTGTGGTGTAGTGTAAGGTGCCTACATTTTATCCTGATGTGATTATTAACTGATGGCAAAGTTAATATTAGATTCCAGTTTCCTTGTATCTTCAGTCTGTACTTCTGTCAGAACTGTATTTCCCTTACCATTTTATTTCACTGTATTTAACGTACCATTTTATCACTAGAATGCTTTGCCATTTCTTTGTTCTTCTATGTTCCTCTTGTGGCACAATTTAAACTAAATGTGATAAGCTGAATATTTCACTTGAGTAACAAAGTGGTGGTTATGCTTTGAACCCCCATATCTTACCTGAAACGTGCCATAATAATTAAAGGTCAGGTCCTAGATTGCAAACTTCATTTATCAAAGGGGAAAAAAACATTTGTATGTTTCTCTCGTTGATACGTGAATGTTCCCTTTTGTTTATGCACCCTTAGGTACATATTTATTTGTGCATATTCTCATGCCTATAATACTAGCAGACCTATGCACATAGCTTCTTGAATAACTGCTCAAAATGTGCTGAGTATAGGAGATTTTATGACAGAGTTCTGTTGAGTGACCTCTCAAGTCCTAGTTGGACTTCCAGTATGCTATCGATATGGTCTATAACCCAAACTGATCTGTAGTAGGTCCCTGTGCTGCTGCTGTGTTAAGATGCTAATAATATTTCATTACATTTCTGATATATCTAGAGGGCTTCTTTAGGTTGAAATGATATATAGATGTATATTCCCCATACATATGTATGAAAATAAAATTGGAAGTGTTGCCTTGGAATCAGTCAGTCTATCCCAAGCTGTGCAATTCACACAATTAAGGTGCTGAAATGTATGTGACCAGCATGCATACATACAGGAATGACCAACCTATCATAATGCCCAATCAAGTTTGACTTTGCTAACTGGGTGTCTCTAATGTCCATTTACACCTGGGAGAACAGGAAGAAGCTTAGCCACAGAAATCCTGCACTTCCAACTGCCAGTACACCAGTCATGCAATGATGCCCACCATCCATCTAGTAAATGTACTTGCAACAAAAAATGCTGGTTAAGTGTGCTGCTTTTCATACATGGCAATATACAAAGAGAGATTATTATTTCCTGTAGGAATTGAAAATATGAAGATGATCCATGTGGCATATCCTGAACTACTGTATAACATTTGGAGAACAATTGAATTATACTTGATAGATTCACCTTGAATCTCCCCATTATTTTCTTAATGTACCCTGAAGGGAACTAAGTTCCCTTCTGTTCTTTATGTAGAAGGCGCAAGTTTTTATAAAATGATCTGCCCCGATTCTTGCTATTAACTGAACAGACTTTGGCTTAGGTTGGATTTCAGCAAGTTTCCTGGGATGTGCTGAAAAAGCTGTTTGGCTGATCATCTCTTAAACAACATTGCTTTTAAGACTAGACTCACTGTTGTATGCTAGATGAGCCATTGTCCTTGCCTATAACTGATGCTATCAACTAAGTGTAACTGGTCTTTCAAAAAAGAGACCACTCTTACATGATCTTCTCCTGAGAAGGGTACAACAGCTGAATTATGCACCCCTACCACCCTCTTGTATCTCCTTTCTTTTTTTTTGGAACATAAGAAGAGGCTGCTCGATCAAACCAGTGGCCCATCTAGTCCAGCATCCTGTTCCCACAGTGGCCAACCAGATGCCTATGGAAAGCCTGCGAGCAGGACCAGAGCACATTGACACATTCCATGGAAGAGCATTATAGACTGCCTTCCTAGTTGCTTGCTTCCAGAGTAACATTTGAACCCACATCCCAATCATTTTCACTAAATGTTTGGCCCTAGAACACCACTCTGCACCGTTCTGCCAAGTATCAAATTCTGAAACATTTCTAACTCTGGACCATCATATCTTATGTCTGGCTTCTGGCCCTACTGAATAACTTACACTAAATTAATCTGTGCTATGAAGAAACCTGGAGATTACTTCCAGAGCGAGCACCTTCTCACTTATAATAAATCCATCAATAACTATACAAGGTTGTCTCTGGCTCAGGAAAGGTCTTACCACAGAAGTAAATAAGTAAACAGCTAAATAAAGTGGTTTGAAAGAATTACTTTATCCAGACTTCCTGAGGTCCTGTTTTGGATTGAGCCAGAGCAACTATCAAATCATAGGTATTTCTAATGAGATGCTGAAGATGAGCTCCAGAATAAGCTAGCAATTGACATACAGTCCTTGCCTTAAAACTACAATTTAGTTATACCCATTAATTACTACTATTAATTACTACTACTGCAGCATAAATAGGCATTCATGTGAGATTATGTCTTTTTTTTAAGAAAGCTGCGTTTTCCTTGGAAGCCATCCTCCAGGTAGCATGATGAGCTATCTAGAGTCTGTGTTGTCCTTCTGGCCCAAGACCCTATGTTGAGGGAACCGTCATTGTGCATTTAATGAAATATTTGTGCAGCTTACTACCAGGTCAGGAAAGTTTGACACTGCCAGGTAGTTTCCATTACACTGCTTTCTTCCTACTGGGAATTTTCCCGAAGATTTTTTTTCTGTGTGTCCCTTTTTGGTGAAGAAGTATAAGCTGAGTCATGCTTCCACATGTGCCAGCAATAGGCTAGTCCTAGGAAAGATGTGTTTCTCCTTTAAGATCAGCAGATTCAAGCTTCATGAGCAACAGCGTGTTAGAAACCTCAGAAACTGATCTTTTTAGACTTAGTTCTTCTGCCCAAATAGCAGGAAAGGAAGGTATATATCTAAAGAGCTGTGATTATTCCTTTTTTAAAAACTTGAAACATACTAATCTCTGAGCCTCCCTCTCCCCTCCCTTTTTTTTTCTCCCTGTTTCGAGGCGTACAAAATGGCTGCCGCCTGGCCAACTCATCTTCTGTCAGGAAAGGGAAGCAAAGAGGCTGGGACGTGGCTTTTTTGGATTTCTCCGCCCATGTTAGGACCTAACTCTTTCATCTCTACATGGCACTATCTGTAATAAAACAGAGAAAACCAGTTTGGAATAAAACCAGAGTTGGAGACGTGGGTAGTTTTGGTATGTGCCGAGTGTTGCAAATGGGCTGGGTTGCCAAACTAAGCTACTGTGTTATCAGTGTAATGTTACTCGGTACAGCCAGGACCATGTGACTGTGCCTAGAACCAGCTGGAAAGGTTTGTTTGCAGTATGAAAGGAAAGTCTCTGCTATGATTCTTGTATGTTGTATCATCAATTGCTAGAATTGCAAACAATTATATATGGTTGGGCAATGTGATTATACCTAGGCCAAGCTACAGGGAAGGATTTAACTTAACTCACTTCCTCTCTTGTTTTTCATTTCTGAAAACAGAATTTGATTATGTTTCTGTGCCAGTAGTTTTTTGTTGGTCTATATCTATAACCAGTTTATAATATCTACTACTTTTCCTCAAAAGTATTTTCCTCAAGGGAAATCAATTTTTTAACTTTTAAAAGCACTGTTGTGGTTTTTCAGGCCCCATGGCTTCATTGTTGCTTATAGAAAAAGTAGACCTAGCATTGTAAGGAAAAAATTGTGTAGTAATAGGTGTATGTCCTGAAATAAATTATGAGACTTCATGATGTGTCATGCAAGGAGAAGCTGAAGAACAGTAGAAAAGACCTTGATGTCATTTTGCAGCATCTCTGTACAGTTCATTGTCTCCAGTACTGTAATAGTGCTAAGTTAATTGAGTCTATTTTAAAGAATCTGTCCAATGGCATCAAAAAGCTGGTGCTAGAGAAGAAGCCACTTCATGACTACTTTCTGAATACCTGTTGTAAAGGTACTAAATTTTAAAGAGCTGAATAGCTTACGACCAGCAGCAGCGATAAGTATCTATGCTTCCATACATACATATATGGTGCTGCTGGCTGGGGCTGATGGGAATTGTAGTCCATAATATCTGGAGGGCATCTGGTTAGGAAAAGCCAGCGTGGAAGATAACAATCACAGCTAAAGATGCTTTTCCAGATAAGAGAAGTTTTGAATTACGATGTGCAGATTGAGCAAGAAATATTGTTGCTCATATTTTAGCAATACCTAAAATATTTAGAAATGTTCTATACAATGTCTAGAAAGCTAGGGGGGTTAGCTGGTTTTCTGTCAAGATCACTACTTTTAGTTTAAAGATTAAAAATGTACTTTGTATGGAATTTCACATTTTGAAACCATTAGGGCTCTTCGGCAAGGGAAACTAGTCAATAAAATAAATAATGGATGCTAAGTGGTATACAGAATGTATCTAATTTGCAGCTATGATTTGTGTTGTGTTTACATTCAGAAATAGTTTGTACATGACTGATGAAGTTGGTAAAAATCATAAGCACAATGCAGAAATGATTAAAGTGATATGGAAATTTGTAATTACAGTACAGTAAAAGCTGATGAAAGTGATCAATGAAGTTCTGACAATATATTTAAAGTTACAACCTTATAACCACTTTTCTGAAAGTGAAAGTTAAACTGGGTAGACATGTACAGGATTTCACTGTAAATCAATAAACTCAGTTAATTTATTCCTTTACAATGATTGTTTTTGATTTTAACCCTTTTTATATATGTCAAATTAATTCCCAATTTAAATTACAGCTGAAGCAAAAGAAGAAGAATTCTATTACGGAAGTTAACAACCATGCTAAATATTTACATACAAGCAAACACAAGCAGGGCTGTTCATGGCCATTCCGTGTGTTTTTTTCTTCCCTGTTCAAAACATTTTTTTAAAAAAGTTATACACAGAATAGGGATGGGCAAATCTGCCAATTTCAGTTTCTCTTCATTTCTCATTTTTCCAATCTTAACTTTAGTTTTCCACATTTCTACATCAGTTTGCCATTTTTTAAAGCCCTCGTGGAAATTCATCAGCATTTAAGTGCGAATTTCACCTAATATATACATTTTTGTAATGCATATTTTCCCCAATATAATGCATTTTTGTATGTTATTTCCATGGACAGAGGCATTTTAATGCACGCTTTACCTTAGTACATGCTTTTCTGTAGATATTACTTGGCTGGAGAACTACACTGCAAAATTCGGAGAAGTATGAATTTTGAAGGATGGCAGTGTTTCAGTTTGCATAGTGTTTCAAAAAGTGTAGATTCACATTTAAATGCAAACTGCATTGAATTCCCCCCATCCCTGTAAACAGGCTGCGTCCTGCTGCAAGGCTAACTCATCCCCCTTCCCCCAGACTCTTGTCTGTTGCTCAGAAAAGGGGCGTAATATTTTTCTGTCTCTTGGACTGGAGTTTTCTATAGTAGCACATAGACTTTATTTTACAGCTGCTCACATTGTTGTATGCTCATCTTTGCTGCCTTTCTGCTTAATATAGAATAATGATGGCTGGATATTTTCACCTGTATGCATTTTGTGAACATTGTGGTTTTCACATTAGGGCTGTTAGCTGCTTTTAAACAAAGGCATAACGTGGATGTACAACATTTTAATAAAGTTTTGAAAATCTGAGGTTTTGGTTTTGTTGGCGAGAAAGGGCTGAAGTGTTTTACAGATGCTTCACTGCTTCTCTGTGATTTGGTTTCTCACTCCTGCCATAAAGGATTGAGCTTGGCATTTGGCAATCGAATTGAAAGCAATTTTTTTTAAAAGCCCAGTACTACAATAGAGCACACACACAATAAAACACATGATGCTTAAGATACTTCTGTGAGCCTTAAACAAAATAGTTCCAAGGAATATAGCCTAGATTAGAAAATACTCAGTATACAAACAGTGATGGTGCAATGTTTTAAAAGTTTGGGTAACTTTTAAAAAATATTTGTTGCTGCTGATCTTCCTGCTTAAAAAAAATAGTCACACGTTTTGAACATCAAATCACTGCAGCCTTCCTATAGGCAAATCTAAAGGACAAAATGGCTGACTGTCAGCCATTTTGTAAGAATGAAGACAGCTGATTTAATGCAGTTCTTTTCTTTCAGGTTGGTTGTCTCCCAATTTAGCTATCATGGTGAAGGACTGAAAAGATTATAAGAAAGACTGGCACCACTTTTCTCTCTGGAAAGTGTCCCCGGATCGTTTTGGCAGCGCCTGTCTGGACTGTGACTATACAAAAGCTGAAAGCAGCGGTCTACTTTTAAAAGAGCTATTTTGTTCTTTGTTTTACAGTTTGACAGACTCTCTTAATAAACCAGATCGGCACCTGAAGCTTTTAAAAACTTCTCCTAAAACTCTTTAGGTTTTGAAGTGAACTCAGGATTTCACAATAGTTCAAGTTTGTTTTCATTCTAAATTGCTTCCTTAGATACTTTCAGACTTTCACTTTCTGGCATTGCAAACGCTCATATTGTAAGAGATTTGATCAGATATGCTGGTCATGGACAATGCAGCTTTGATACCAAGCCATAGAGAAAGCACAGCTGTGATATCTCCCCCCCCCGAAATGTGCATGAAACCAGAATTTAAAGCACCTGATTTCTTGCTATAGAGGTTTTAACATGACATCTTGAGAACCATCCCAGTCTGTAAATGGGCTTTGCAACCCATATTGATGTTCCCCTCCTGCACAGTGTTATACTGCTTAAACTTTTTAACTGGCCGTGTGGAGAGGAAAAATAACAATTCTCTTTTGATCTGTGCTCTTTGTAGAGATTGGAGATCATTTCCCTAAAATCTATGCAAAGAAAACTGCAAGAGAGGCAGCAATATCACAGTGTAGGAGAGTGCTATTTCTGTACAGAAGCATAAAGTTTCCCAAATCAGTATATTATTTGGATACTAGGAGTGGGATTAAACATTTCCCTTGCCTATAAACATGACTTTCTTTCCTTCCAGATGTGCACTATTTTTATCTCAACCCCCCACCAGCACAAGTTGGGATTTCTCTTGTATTTGCTCTCCTGGTCCCCTTCCTCTGTCAGCCAGTTGTATGTGCCTAAAAGAACTGAACAACTAAAAATAATTTTTAAAGGATGGGTAGGGAAATCAGCCTGGCTGCTTGCTTTTCTGGCAATTCGCCTGAAAGCAGAACAAAATCGCTCTCCTATAGCTGTCTCCCCCCCCCCCCGGTCATAGTTGTTACATATCTTGTACTGTACAACAGCAACAACCATTAGAAGAGTGGATTGTGAGCTTTTATGTCATGATTTTGGGGTTACATCAGGTCCATAGCTGGAAGTGGGTGGGGGTAGCTTTCTCAAGAGTATTCCAGGGCTGTTCCTAAATTTTTACCTTTTTCATTATTTAATAAAATGTATTTACTGCTTACTTGAACAAAAGATCTCTAAGTGGTTTACAAGGTGTTCTAAAATATTCATTTAAAAGACCAATAAAAACATGAAAAATATGTTACATTAAAAAAAATCCAATCAGTCATTGCAAAATGCTTATACCTCTAAAAACCATATGTCAAAATTACAAGACTAGGTAGGCTAGCTGGAACAAAAAAGTTTTTAGCAGGCACTGAAAACACTTTCTAGTAAGTCTCCGGCCCTTTTGGAGATTTATTTTTTATATTGCAGGCAGCATTCTGTGCCCTTTTATAATACCAAGTCCCCATCTGCACTGTATACTTAAAAGCACTATTATGCCACTTTAAACAGTTATGACTTCCCCAAAGAATCCTGGGAACTGTAGTTTGTTAAAGGTGCTAAGAGTTGTTAGGAGACTAGCTATGATTTTCAGAGTGGTTTAACAATCAAATCATTTTCCTGGGGAACTCTGGGAACTGTAGCTCTGTCGGGAATACGGGTCTCCTAATAACTCTCAGCCACCTTAATGAACTACAGTTCCCAGGATTCTTTGGAGGGAGCCATGGCTGTTTAAAGTGGTATGATACTGCTTTAAAGGTATAGTGCAGATGTAGCCCAAGTAAATGTGGTTTTAATTCCCAGTGTTTTGGTGGAATGTAAAGGCATTGAGATAATAAATGCCAAGTGCCCAAGCTATGGTCTGAAGGCACATGAGGCCAGCGTCAGGTCTGGTCAATGCCTGGATGAGAGACTGCCTGGGAACCATGTGTAAGCCGCCTTGGGTTTCTATCATGAAAAGAAAGGCGGGGTATAAATGTAATAATAATTCTTTAATTGTATTTGTTTTTAGTTAGCATTATTTAATTAAATACTGTAGGCACACTAGATTACTTATATGTATGCTTCTGGTATTGCATGATGACTTAGTTATATTCCCTACACACCAATACAAAAGATCTGGCCCTGAATGTGGATTATAGCACTGGAAACATGGGTTTGACTAATGCCCTCTTGTGTGACTTTCTGGTTGCCTTATTTAGGTATTTTGTTTTTTCTTCCTTATAGCAGCTATTTTCAACTATGCTTGTACAGTTAATGTTAAGGTGGGCTCCTCATTACAGTTGGCATTTGTGACCCCTATTGTAATACTAAAAATAGAAACAACAGTTTTCTGGATCAGCTTTTAGCTGTTGCTATGAGAGGTAACGCAAGTTATCATGATACTTTGCTTCTAATGTTGCTACTTGTTCTTTATAACATTGCCTATTGGGAACTGTAGCCTTCTGTATCTGGAGCATTGCTTCCTGGGAATAGTAGTCTCACAGCTCAAGAATAAAGGGACTGGGATAGATAATTCTCTAGTATGCTAATCCATGTAAATATGAAGGCATATATAAAATTGACCTAGTATTGAGGATAAGCTTTAAAAACGGGAATGCATGCTTAAAATGAACAGATGGCAACCCTAAAGAGGATTTGTGCAAACATTACTAGAGGTAACTTTTTGCTGCAGTTGTGTTATGTTTAATGATCCTTACCTCTTTCGTTTAAGCTCTTATGATGCAAAACCTTTTCTCATCTGTAAAAGAGGCTGTCTTGAAATTGTCTGACAGCAGTGTTATGTGCACCCCACGTCTTGGAGCAGCAAGAAGGGGCATAGTGCTTACCCAGGTTTAATTACCTTTGAGCTTTAATTGTTAAGAACTTGTGCCATTTTGTATTATCACAGATATAAAGATCATATATATTAATGGCATAGGAGGAGTCATACAACTTAAACATTCCAACAAAGCAAATTCCTCTGCCTCACATCAGATCTCCAGAGGCATCCCTTCATCTCTAGATTTTGTTAGTTGATAGGGATGCTAGATAAGATTCAATTGCCTCTTTGCACTCCTGGCTGACTCTCATCCTACACTCTCACCTTTGTTCCTTCCACACTAACTCTTTTAGTCTGGAATTCCCATCCTTGCCAACTTGTTGCATTCCAGATTTCCCCCCCAGTGTTGTGTCATCCTTTCTCCCCCCCATGACCTTATTTCTGACTCTTTCTGTCTTTCTCTCTCAAATGAATTGCCCATCCTCTGTGAACTGACAAAAACCTCTGAGAACTAATCTCAAGTCTGAGATTAGACAGCCCTTGCTTCCTGCTAGTACAACTCCAATGTGCCATTAGTCATTTCTGTGGCAAAGTCACCTGTTAGGGATGGATGGATCACTCTATTTCCAGTTGGTCTCAGTTTCACATGTGTTCATTCACATGTGTTCATTCACAAGTTTGCTCAGTCCCATTTCCACATCAAACTGTGAACTTCATATTTAAATACATATTAAACTACTTATTTTATCACAAAATATGTATTTAAATTTTATCTCAAAGTATGTGTTTCTAAATATTTTGTCCAAAAACATGCAATTTTTGTAGTTTTTGTTTTTGTTTTTATTTTGGTTGAGAACTGTATTGAAAAATACAGAGAAGTCCAAAGGATCCAATCTGGATATTAGTACGGGTGGTGCAAATTAGATCAGTTCACTTAAAAATGTGAGCTGAACAAAATTCTCCATCCCTAAGTCCCATACACTCTTTCCTGGAATTAAGTCCCATTGAACTCAATAGGACTTCCTTCTTCTGAGGAGATGTGGAAAGGATGACATATGAAAGATTGCATTGTGAATCTGGCTTGCCAAATGGAATTGCTTCTACAGCACAACCGCTCCTAGATTTGTAGATACCTCCTGATGTTTTGCAATATCTCTGTTACAGAGATGCAACATCTCTGTTATCTTTTCGGTGCCTTTTGAAGACTTTCCTCTTTCAACAAGCCTTTTAAGTTGAGACCTATCCCAGTCTGCGTCTGTGTTGAATTGCTTTTTAATATTTTTTTTAAAAAACTATGTTTTTAACCCTTTTAAAAATGTTTTAATAGTTTTTTTTTAAAAAAAATGTTTTTAAAGTTGTTTTGTTTTGGTGTATTTTAGGGTCTGTTTTTATGATATTTTGATGTGTTTTTAGCACTTCTGTTTGCTGCCCTGGGCTCCTGCTGGGAGGAAGGGTGGGATATAAATCAAATAATAAATAAATAAGACATTGACCAAATTTCATTTCCTAAGTTCATTCTAGTTTCCCCAGTTTATCAATAGCGTCTTGAATATTAATAACATATTCCATATATCATTTATAAATTCACAATCCAACATGGGTTTCCCTGACCTAAACCCAATAAAATCAACAGCCTGAGGCATGGCCAATTGTGTGCTGGGTTATATTTTAATCTCAATCATCTTTCCCGGATGAGAAACTTCATCATGTTTAGATTATTATTGGGTATTGGGTAAGGATGGAGGAGAAATCTGATTCAGTTCACATTCAAAGCCAAATTTATCAAATTGACACTTTCTGAAATTATTTGAGAACCAAAAAACAGCCATCTTTCAAAATTTGCGATAATCTGAATTTTGTGATGTAGTTCTCCAACCTAATAATATTTACAAAAATGCATACACAAAGAGGAAATGTGTTTAACAATGAATATATTCATGTAAATAACATACAAAAATACATTATATTAAGAGAAACTGCTTGCAAAAATGTGTACATTTTTCAAAACTGCATACCAAATTTGCTTAGTAGGAGAAATTTGCATGAAAATGCTAAAGAATTTTCATGAGGATTTTAATTGCAAATTTCTCCAGAACTGAATTTAAGAATGAAAAAATGAGAAATGTAGGGAACCAAAATTGACAGATCTTTCCATCCTTAGAGGTGGGGTGGGAGAGATAAGTACATCAAGAATAAAAAATTAACAGGATGCCAATATCTTGAATGCATATAGTAGGTTAGGGGAAGGTAAGGAAACTGTGGCCTCCCAGGTTTTGTTGAACTCCAGTTCTCATCTGCCCCACCCAACATGACCAATAGTCAGAGATCCTGGGAGTTGTATGCCAGCAACATCTGGAGAACCAAAAGTTACCCAACCCTGTATTAGGTTGATGCTAAAAACAAGGCCTGTTTGGCCATGGTACCTGACTTTGGAATGACCTCCCTCAGGAAGCTGGTGTGGAGTCTTCATTGCTTACTCTTCAGCAAGCATCAAAGCCCTAGGTCTTTGGGCTTCATTCATTATACAGTTTATTCACTGTTGTCCTGTTAAAAATTATGACTAGGAATGTATATGTTTTAGTTGTTAAAAGCATTTAATGTTTTGCTTTTTAAATATATCATTAGCCACCTTTGGGGTCTGCTCAACCATACAAGTATTTTAATTTATAAATAAAGAAGAGGAATATAAGCTAATCTACACAGTGATTTCAGTTTACTATTATTTTCATTATATAACACTCATAATAGATGCATGTAGGTTCTGCATATTAACTGCTGGGTTTTATATGCTTGTCAAACTACTCATCTAATTTGGCTTCAAAATGCACCTCCATATTTTTGCCAAGTACATAGCTGGTTTCTGTGGAACTCAAAGAAGGCAAGCGAAGAAGGAACAGCCTCACTATGGTTGCAAGAGGCCATCACTTTTACACTTGCTGATAGTTCTTCATCTCTTTTCACAGGTTGCATTTTTCCAGCCTCCTCTGCCTAACGCCCCAAATCTTCACCGTTCTCCTTCACCATTGCTTCATCACCAAGTTTACCATTCCGGATCAGCAAAACGATGCTGTCCTTGAGGCTGAGGTAGTAGATTGAATAGTTGTGGAGCCATATTCTCCCTCTGAGCTAACTATACAATCTACTGTCTTTCCTAAGGAGACAGTCAGGTCGTCACTTCCTCTCAGATCCCCCATTCTTAGCATTGGGTTACCTGTGCTCAACAAACCTGCGATGGAGAATACCACTTTCGCGTTGGGCCCACACATCCACAGCTGTTGCAAAATTTGTGAGACCGCCTGTCCTGCTCCGTGGAGGTGAGGTAGTAGGTTGTATAGTTTGTGGGAGGGACTGCATCCCATTTCAGGTGATAACTATACAGTCTATTGCCTTCCTTAAGGAGCAGCAAATCTGCCTTAGGCAGTGTTTGATGCACATGCCTTTCATGGCACAGAATCAGTGAGCAACCTAGTGACAACACAGGGCCCTTCCTCTATTCTGTCTTATAAAGCTTACTCTTCAGTAGTCTGCATATTAGAAGAAGAAAGCCTCTGAGGACTTTGCTGCAACAACTTCTTAAGCCCAGACTTTATGCACAACCAGTGTTTGTTTCTGACCAGTCACCAGGCACATCATGAATTTTCTTTTCTACCCTCCTCCACATGCCACTTTCCTTCCCTTTTCTATAGGAATGGGGAACTTTTTTCAGGCCAAGGACCACATTCCCTTCTGGCCAACCTTCCAGGGGCCACATGCCAGAAGTGGGCAGGGCAAAAAAAAAGGCAGAGCACTGACCTTGTTACAGTGCCACTCACACATCCATCTTTATGCTCCACCGAGGCAAATAAGCCTTATCAGAGTTCAAGGACATATTCCAGGCAAAAACACTTAAAGAGGGTGCAACTCTGGGCTGGTGAGATGTGTGGATTTGGATAGTGTGTGCCCTGGGGAAAATCTTCATTGTTTTTAGATTTTTAATGCCTACGTATTGTATGCCTATGTTGTACGTCGCCCAGAGTGGCTGGACAGCCAGCCAAATGGGCGACTAATAAATTCAATAAATAAATAAATAATCCTGAAGGCCAGATAGAAAGGCCTGAAGGGCTCCCAAGTAGGAGGTTCTCCATCCCTACTTTTTCACGTTCTCTTCCTGCTGTTTTCCTTTACCTCCTCCCAAAAAATTCCAGCAACTTCTGAAAATCTAGTCACCGGTATTACTGATTGCCTAGATCTATAGTCCAGATAGGACTATACATCTATGAAATCTAGACTTATGGGCTGGGGCATTGTATTTTGGGTAAGTTAAGATAGTAGGTGGCCACCATGGATAGCAGCTGAGCTTGGTTCCCATTCAAAAGTGCCACTGCCCACTGGACTATAGCCAGAAGCCCAGTGCAGGGCAGTAAGTGGCTGGGCCCTGCCCTGGTTAGGTATGTTGTGGGTAGGGACAGGTGAGAAATTTGATTCAGTTCACGTTTCAAGCTGAATCTGTCACATTTGCACTTTCCAAAACAATATGACAACCATACATAACTTGAAATATGCACTTATTAAAATTTTGCAGTGCAGCTGGCCAACTAAACAATGTTTACAAAAATGCATATGTGAAGAGAAAGTATGCATAAAAATGAATATAAGAATGAATATAAGATGCAGGGTTTATTCTAAGCTTTTCTAAACTTTTTTTCCAATGCACAAGCAGCCAGCATACTGCCCATCCCCCCAAACAATTCCAAGTAATAAGTCCCATAATATACTATTAGCAGGGCTTTCTTGGTGACAGTGCTCACCAGTATGGAGTACCAGCGCCTCTTTTTTTGCCGCCTGTGCCAGCCATTTTGCGCTGGAACCCAGTGTACTTTTATTAAGATGGTAGTGGTGCCTTATTTTTCACCAAAACAGCACTAACTAGTAGTACAAGATTATGAAGATTTGAAAGGAACCACTATTTATCTTCATTTTATATTTATTATAATATTTTCTCATCAGTGGGGAGGAGAGCCTGGCTGGGAGTCCAGAGTCTGTGAGTTCAAATCCCTGCTCCTGTCTCCTGGGTGTCAAGGGCCAGCTAAAGATCTCCCCACAGTGAGTGGCTCAGGGGTTACGTGCCCTGCCACCTGTGCAGCCGTGGGCACGCTGCATAGTCCCAAGGAGCCCAGTTGCCCCCCAGTTGGCAGTTGCGGACAAGGAAGGGGCTGGCTTGTGCAGCTGTGGCAAGCTGAGCAGACCCTAGCCAGCTGGGAGGACTAGCCTCAGAGAGAGGCAATGGTAAAGCCCCTCTGAATACCACTTACCATGAAAACCCTATTCATAGGGTAGCCATAAGTCGGGATCAACTTGAAGGCAGTCCATTTCTTTTGTAGAAACTATCTAGTCCTTATTAAATCCTGTATGCTGAACTGCACAAACACTTATTTCACACTGGACAAGTTTTTTGACACTGCACAAAATGTGTCTAGCTGCACATTAGAATAAACCTTGATAAGATGAGAAATGCTTGTGAAAATGTGTACATTAGTCAAAACTGCCTACGATACTGTGTTTATTAGAAGAAATTCGCACTAAAATGCTGGAGAATTTTCATGAGGTTTTTGTAAAACATCAAATTTCTGCAGAAATGTGGAGTATTGAATTTAAGACTGGAAAAATGAGAAACTGGAAGAATCAAAACTGACAATCTTTCCATCCCTAGTTGTGGGTAGGAGCCCATCGTCAGCATCAGGCCAACTCTCCTTCACCACCAAACAAGTCTGGTGCTGGCCCTGCTGACAAAAACAGTATACTTTTGGGCAGAGCTTGGAAAAGTTACTTTTTTGAACTACAACTCTCATCAGCCCAATCCAGTGGCCATGCTGGCTGGGACTGATGGGAGTTGTAGTTCAAAAAAGTAACTTTTCCAAGCTCTGCTTTTGGGTTAGTCTGCAGATCATTCAGGTATAATCTGAATTTGAAGGAGAAGAGACTGTTCTAAAGATCTGAATGCACTGGAGCTCTACTGCCTTCAACAGAGGGCTCTGTTTGCAGTGGCATGTTGGGTTTTGCATGTGAGATAAATAAGCTAGGAAACACATTTTTATTTATTTGAAACATTCTGTTACTGCTCTTCATTAAACTTTTCCAGGATGGTTTAAAATAAGTCATTAACACATGCATCAAACAATGAACGTCAGTTGCCAACTGTAAGGGACAGCACTAGAAACAGTCACAGCAGAAATAAAAATACATCAGAGATTAAAAGTCTGGGAAAATAAAAACATCTTTGCCTAACACCTTCAAGATAGCAGCACAGACACCAGGTGAAGATCCTCAGGAATATAATTTCCTGAGCAGGGCCCTGTATCAAAACCAGCTTCAACGTTTTTTGCCGCCCAATCCACTCATGCCAAGGGCACCTGGAGGAGGCTTTCAAAGATCCCAGCATATGGGCAGATTCACTAAAACAGGAGTAGATAGACATCAGGTTTGCAAGATCCACTTTGCTTATTACTAGAACCCTGAGATCCACCAACCAGAGTCAGATGCAAAACAGTAGCTCAGGTAGGCAGACATGCACTAAGAATTAAGAAACAGGGTGCCTCCGAGCACATGTGTAGCCCAGGAATTTGCCATCAGCACCAGCTCACAAGTAATTTCACACAAAGGTTCACTCCTGGTTTCACACATTATTTCAGCAATCTGCTTTTTTTTCTTTTGCAGGGCAGGGAGCTTTGTAGTTGTTGATGATTAGACAATGGGGAGGTCAGAACCCCTTGCTGATCTGCTACAAATTGCCCAAATATCTTTTGCACACCCCCGTGCTAAAGATGGACAATTTATCTCTTTTTTTAAGTCTTAAATACAGTTCTCTACATTACTTAGTTGGTTTTTTAAAAAGTCCCCATGACAGTTCATCAGCATTTTATTTATTTATAGAAATATTTGCATGCTGCAATTTCATAAAAATATATCATACAACAATAAAATACAATTAAAATCATAAATATCAAAACAATTATAATAAAACTTTAAAAACACAAAAATTAAAACAGATCACCAGCTGACTCTCTTGGAAAATGTTTTTCTTAATTATCTGCATAAGCCTGGTGACAAAGAAACATTTTCAGCAAGCGTTTGAAAGTTAATACAGAAGGTGCCTACTGAATTGCTGTTGGAAGAACATTTCACAGGAGTGAGCCAATAATCCTGAAGATTTGGTTTCGTGATGATATCAAGTGAGCCTCACCAACTCGGGAGACAATCAGTGACGCTCCTGCAGATGATCTCAGTGAGATCAAGCTGGGATATGAAGGTTCAAGTGGTTCCTAAGGTACCCAGGACCTATGTTGTTCAGGATTTTATAAATTAAAACTAGAACGTTGAACCTGGCTTGGTAGTGAATGGGCAGCCAGCGTAGATGTTTTAACAATGCTGTCTTATATTGTCAGCTATGTGCCCCATCAGCATTTTAGTGTTTCTCCAAATGCACATGTTGTTGCAAGCAATTTTTCCTAATGCAATGCATTTTTGTATGTTATTTTCACTAATCTATAACATTTTATACACACTTTCGCCTAATACACACATTTTTGTACACATTATTTGTCTGGAGAACTTCACAAAATTTATAGAAGCATGAATTTTGAAGGACAGCTGTGTTTCAGTTTGCATACTACTTTGAGCAGTGTGAAGTAGGGAGGTTCATAATAAAACGCTAAACAAACTCCATTCCCCCCCTCCCGCCACCATCCCTACCCCTGCACTAAGGTATCTAGACTTTGAGCTATCTAGGCCTTTCAAGATAAGCACCAGCACTTTGAACTGAGCTTGAAAATGAACTGGAAGCTGGTAGAGCCCTGGTGAGATTTGTTCCTTGCACCTGAACCAAGTTAGTAGCCCAGCAGCTGTGTTTTGTTTTATACAAACTGCAGTTTACCAGATAACTGATAAAATGTAGCAAAACTATAGAGAGGTCGTGGCTGGCATACCAGTCTTGGCTGCTGAAAAGTGCTCCATGCTACTCCATTTGGGCCTCTAGCAATAGACCTAGATCTTCCCTAACATCAAGCAGGACACAACCCAAAATATATTAAGGCTTTGTTTGTCTTAAGTCATGCTTTAAAATAGGTGAAATGTGAATGATTGCATTCATACATACAGTACACTGTGTCGTGTTCATGTTTTGATTCCCAGATGATGTCCAAAGGGCCAACCAACGGGAAATAGGAATCTTCTAGGTGGGCCCTGACCATTGGCCATGCTGGATGAGGCTGGTGGGAGCAGGAGTCAAATGACATCATCATGAAGGCCACATGTCCCCCCCACCCCCACCCACTGGCTTAATTCATTATCAGATTGTATGAAAACAAATGACCCCTGTAAGAACCATCACTTTGAATTCTGTCTGGAAGTAAACTGGTAACCAGTGGAAGTCTTTGAACACTGGATAAAAATGACAATCTATGGATCCCAGTTATTAATCATTTTGCCATATTTTGTATCAGCTGAAGTTTTCAAAATAATTCTTCCAAGCACCAGAATTAATGCATTGGGATAATCGAATTGGGGTATTACCAAAGAATAGATACGTGTAAGATCAGGTTTGCTAACAGCAGCTGCTATGGTTTTTTGCTGATATAAATGTCCTCACACATCCATATGTGGCTGATGTCACAGACAGGACACTGGACAGGATGGCCTCTTGGTCTGACTTAACATGGACATCTTTATGTAACTTCAGCTCCTAGGTGACTGTAAATTTCCAGGACAAATGCCAAGTGTAATATAAACCCTTACATTTTGACAGGGGGCGGGGGTGAGAAGGAGGAAGTGAGATGTGAGGGAATTCAGCACTGAGCCTTTTTGAACTTCACACTGATTTTCTGTGTTTGTGACTTTAAGTTGCCACTGGAGTGCCTGCCTATGCTTTGTGCACTATCTGTAGCTAAAGGTTTGACACTCTCCTCAGTTTCCCTGCAGAAACCCAGCATCTCATGCCAACAGATCAGCTCTTATCACATTGACAGGGAGATTGCAGAAGCTGTCTCGTGAGTCATGAAAATCCATAGCGTGAGTCTCTGCTTCAGCAGCAACGACCTTGAAAGAGAGCAGCCTTTCTTGCTAAATGCATGCAGATGGCTTCATTGGTGCCTGGCTGCATGCAACCGCCTCACCATTGGTGGTCACCATAGCGAGGGCTGTAACTCCAGCCATACACAAGCCTGCCTCCCTGGAGCTTCACTCTTCCTATGTGCCGAATGTGTAATTCAGAGACTGGTGAAGCCTCTGACAGAGTGGAGGGAGGAGTAGCTTGGAGCTGGTCCATGAATGCTAACAAAAGGGCTTGTGTTCGACAGCTTCAGCTGCTATAGCAACACGGCTGCAGATAAAGAGCATTAGCTGTCCCATCCTGCAACTCTGAGACGCAGAGAGGCAAGTTTGGGCAAAGAGTAATTAATGTTCACGGCCAGCAGGGCAAGCGAGGGTGGGATTCTCAGCTCCCACTCATCTGCCTTCAGTGCATGGCTGAAGAAGAGATTGATGCCTTCTGTAGTTCTTATGCTTGATTTATATAAACTTGATTTTTTTAATGACTCTCAGCTTAATTATGTGCTGTACACATTGTAGCAGATATAATTTTAAGACTTCCCCCAGGCATCAAAGAAATATGAGGGGGTTAAAAAAAAACCCTCAGAGTTCTCTATGGATTTTAGTAGAATATTCACTAAATATTTCTTTTTGGCATCATTTTTCACCCATTAGCAGGTAACGCGGTAGATAATGAAACAATCCCTAATGACCCATAGAGGAAAACTAGCACTAAAATGAAACACTGAGAAAATCTGAAACTTGGAGAGGTTTAAAAATTTGACATTCATATTTTGATTTCAAAATCTCACATCAAAATCTAAGATTTGAATTTATGAATCAAAATTTGGCATTGATGATTTGAAGTTTGAAACATGAATATTTTGAAATTCACCAGTTTCACATTTTTTCAAAATTTCATTTGAACTTTCTTTTCACCTCAAGGCCAGGGATGAGGAATTTATAGAAGTTATTGGACTAAATGTCTCATCATGCCTGATCATTGGTCAAGTTCACTGGGACTAATCCGACAACATCTGGAGGACCATTGGTTCCCTTTCCCTGCTCTAGGCCATTGGGGATTGTCACAATTCAAGACAAAATGTTAGATGTAAGATGCACCAAATTAAAAAAAATAATTAAAGATGACTCAACTGTTTTGTTTTGCATTTTTATTTTATTTTATTTATTTTTATCTAAATTAGAGCCAGCATGGTGCAGTGGTTTGAGTGTTGGACTACGACCTGGGAGACCAGGGTTCGAATCCCCACACAGCCATGAAGCTCACTGGGTGACCTTGGGCCAGTCACTGCCTCTCAGCCTCAGAGGAAGGCAATGGTAAACCACCTCTGAATACGATTACCATGAAAACCCTATTCATGGGGTCGCTATAAGTCAGGATCGACTTGGAGGCAGTCCGCTTCCTTTACTTCCAGGGCTAAGCAAAAATGGCTTCTAAATTCTTCACATTTGTTGGTAGCAAAATTTTCTGTTTGTGCATTTGCTAAATGTTCGGGGAGGGGGAGATAAAAATTTCCAACAATTTTTATCAGGAAATTCTCTGCTGAGAAATTTCAGCTTACTTTATGGTCAACCAAACTCTATCGTGAATTCTTATTGGTGGATGACAAAAGTAAGGACCTAAGAGAGGAGGACTGGAAGAAGCAGGGGCCAAGCTCATTACTTTGGCCAACAATATAAAAATATTATAGCTGAATCCACAGCTGCACCAAAAAATCATGGTTGGCAAAACTGGGGTGGCCATTTTTGCCAAATATATTCTGGGGAGGACTGAAATTATCCAATAGTTCAGGAAAAGTTCAAAAAATGGAAAAACAACAATTTGTCAGAAAATTCTTTTCTGAGAATTTTCTTACTCGGCCCTAATAAATATTTTTACTCTGTCTTTCAGTTCAGACCAGTTGTTCAAGAAGATGAGGTTGGCTGTTTATGCAGTGGGTGGCATGACCTGGCTCACTTGCATGGCTCATCTGAAGCTATTTGCTCAGTAAGCACATTTCTGTAGGGTGCCTACTCCCTGCTTGGGTCATCCTGTGGTCTGCGTTGCATGGAATGATGGTGGAAAGTCAATGGATGGATGGCTTCACATTGTGGGGAGGTTGGAATGCCAGGCTGTTCAAGGTTCTAGTTTTGATGTACAAAGCCCTATACAACGAGACCAGGATACTGGAAAGATCTTCTTAACCCTTATATACCCAGTCAATTACTGCGCTCTGCAGGTGAGAGCCTCCTGCAGATACCATCTTATCAGGAGGTCCACTCCACACAACATAGGATGCAAACCTTTAGTGTTGTGCCACCTACCCCTTGGAATTCCCTCCCCTTAAATATTAGGCAGATGCCATCTCTGTTATCTTTTTAGCACCTACTGAAGACCTTCCTCTTTCAACAAGCCTTTTAAGTAGAGACCTTATCCCAGTCTGCGTCTGTGTTGGAATTGCTTTATAAGATTTTAAAAGTTTTTTTAAAACAAATATGTTTTTAAAGATGTTTTGTTTTAATATATTTTAAAGTCTGCCTTTAAGATGTTTCAGAGTGTTTTTAGTGTTTGTTTGCCGCCCTGGGCTCCTTCTGGGAGGAAGGGTGGGATATATAAACAAATAAATAAATAAAGGAAGGAAGGAAGCCCTTTAGCCCTTTCCAAAATTTAACTCAAAACCCTGAGTTAGTTCTGTTCAATAATTCTCATCCTCACCCATGTGACTGGCTGGCAATAGAGGATTTAGGGAAGCAAAAAAGTTGGGACTGCCGTTAATGGAATTGTTAAAAGTCGTCTAAGAGCCCTCTCGTGCTACTTTCATTTTGTTTATTGTGTTGAAAAAAAGGATGCTGTATCTCTTGTGCCAAATGGTTAAACAGAGCTTTTCACACTGCCAAACTCTAGTGTTTCAAAATCTTGAAAAAAGTGGTAATCTCACTCACCCACACACCTCTTAAAAAAAAATAGATGCATGCAATGTCATTCGAACTGTAATGCTGCCTTCATCAACCTGGCATCCTCCAGATGTTTTGAGCTATAACTCCCATCATGCTGGCTGGAGCTGATGGGAGTTTGAAGGAGAGAGCCATAATTCATGTCCTTTGCATGCAAAAGGCCTTGGGTTCAGCCCCTGACATTTCCAGTGGAAAAGACTTTCAGGCAGAAGTGCTGAGGAAGACCTTCCCTGAGGTCTTGGGGAGCCAGCCACTGCCAGTCTGAGCCATCTGTACTGGACCAGACAGATTAATGTTCCTATTAAAACAGCTTCATATGACCCTCTGCTTCAACACTCTCGGCCTTCATTGGCTAGTGTTCTGGTGGTAGAAGAAATTCACAGAGAAAAAGTTCTATTTTCCCTTTCAAAACCTTCCTGTAGCCTTTGCCAGCCTAGTGCAGATGTTGTTGGAATCCAACTCCCATGAGCCCCAGCCAGCATGGCCAGTGGTCAGGGCTGATAGGAGTTGTAGTCCAACAACATTTGGCAGGGCACAGGTTCCCCACTTTCCAGCTTTCTCCTCTTGGCCACAGTGGTGGAGGAGAGGGGAAGTGTGTGAGCTCCAGGCTTACCTAGGCTCATTCTTGAAACAATAAACTGCTATAAGTGGTAATCACATTTATTGATTCAACCAAATATAACATATATATTCAGTGGATAGAACAATAAAAGCAAAATGAATTATTGTGAAATGCATTTTAAAAGCAATTAGTTTGTGCCTGACGTTCTCGTCCAGGGATGGGGAACCTGTAGTCCTCCAAATGTTGTTTGACTACAGCTCCCTAATCCTTGACCATTGGCTTTGCTGGCTGGGGCTAATGGAAACTGGAGTCCAGCAATGTATGGAGGGCCACAGGTTCTCCATCCCTGTTCTAGTCATTGTATTGGTGACACCTAGCAGACCACAAAGGCATCTTCATCACCAACAGCAACCATGCAAGTGTGCAATAGTTCTACAAAAACAAGGTGGCAAATGTATGCATCTGTAATCCACACATCCAAATTGGCATGTGAACATGGGCTGAATCTGTGCAGCATTCAGTTGAAGCATTAGTTTTGATTTGGCATTTAAATACCAGTGAGTTTCCTCGTTAATTAAAGAAGTTAAAGTCTCTGTAGATCTGTGACAGAAACAGGCTTGCTCTGTGTCCAGCGCTGCTCAAGAATATGTGTTGCTTTTCCTCTTCTCCCTTTAAAAAATTATTTTAAAGCCATCCTTCATCAGTGCCATCTACTGGCCAGAAGTTAGAACAGCTGGTGGGAATATATGACCTCAAAAAACCTTGGGTAGCTTGTCATTACAAAACTGCTGCTTTACCATACAGATATTAGTGAAAGAAGCACTCTATTTTAATGCTGAATTAACCAGACACTAAACTCAGGAAATGCCCACAGTAATGGTTTTGCTGAAATGCCATGTAAAATTTTAGTGCATAACATTGCACTAAAGGTGTGTTTCCATTCAAAGCAATAATCTAAAACTGTTGTTCAATACAATTTAGAGTGAACTGATGCCACAATTTCACCATTGTTTAAGGATTATAACCACCATCGAAATTGCCCTAGCTGTAGCCTTTGCATTTCTATGATAGAAATCATTTCTCATTTAAAATTCAGCTTAAGCTAGAAAATGCAACATGAAGCAATTTGCAGCACAATCCTATGCATGTCTACTAAGAAGAAAGTCCCCCAGAGCCTGAGAGTTATTCCCAAATATGTTCGGAGGCTTGTTTCCCCGGAGTCGGGGGATGGACCCTTAAGGCACATGGTGACTAGCTGCAAGCGACTTGCATGACACTTCAAGGACAAAGTTGCTCAACTTTGTAATGATTTAGATGCTGTGACTTCATAGTGATTTTGATGTGATTTACCCCAGCAAATCCAGCTGAGATGACGAATGCTACATCTGGCCCAGTATGAATGTAGCCTGATGATGAGGATAGGATACTTGCAGTTATGCGCCTGACCACATGCCCTCTGGACCCCTGCCCTTCCTGGCTGATTAAAGCTATCCAGAATAGGGTGGCCGGGTGGGTCCAGGATGTTGTGACCAGATCATTGCATGATGGGGTGGTACTAGCTGCTCTTAAAGAAGCAGTGATGAGGACACGCCTTGGAAAGCCCACCCTGGACCCAATGGTGTGTAATAATTGCCAAAACCCCTTTTGGAAAGAATGTGGTGGAGAGGGTGGTGGCAGAACAACTGTAAGTGTCCCTGGATTACACTGATTATCTGGATCCACTTCAGTCTGGGTTTAGCCCTGGCTTTGGGACTGAATCTGCCTTGGTTGCCCTAACAGATTAGCTGTATTTAGGAAAGGGGCAGGGGGAGTGCAATCCTGCTATTCTTACTTGATCTCTCAGCTGTTTTCGATGCCATTAACCTTCATCAACTGGGTAGGATGGATACTAGGAGAAGTGTACTGCAGTGGTTCTGTTCCTTCCTATGTAGTTGAGCCCAGAGATTAACATTGGGGGAGGGTGTGATGTTCCTGTAAGTTAGCATCTGTAAATATGGTAAGTGCGGGTCTATTGGGTGATGTATGGTAATTGACTGAGAGAGAAAGGGGGAGTACATGGGTGAGAAGCTGAAGTGTGCTGGATGATGATTGGCTGAGTGGCTGGCTGGCTGGCTGAAGGTATAAATGGAGGTTTGTGAGTGATGAAGGGGGGTCGGTTGGAAGGTGGGAGAGAGACTAGGTTAGAGAGAGGTTGTTGAGTTGGTTGGCAGAGTTCTGAGGGAAGTTTGGATTGGATTTGGCTGATATTTAAAGAGGATATATATGAACAGAAACATAAAGAGTACCATATATGAAACCATACGCTTGTGAAACATTCCTAAAGTAATCTTGTTATTTCCTGTTATTAGTAAATAAATACTTCTTTGGTTTAGCAAAGGCCTGATCCTTGGCTGGGGAATATACAGACCAGAAGGGAGGGCAAGGTAATTACCAAGGCTGAACAGAAACAGTATCTAATGGTGGCAGCGGTGAAGGGAGAAATAGTAACAAGTCAAGTATCCAGAGCAACCCAGAGTTGTATGCTTTATATATAAAGATACAAGAGGGTTGGGAACAGCATAAGCACGCAGTCACAAAAGTAACCAGCTAGAGACAGACTCAGGCAAAGTCTCCGGGAGTATTGGTTACAGGACGTGACTGGTGGTGTTGCCTAGCAGTGGGATCTAGTGACATCTGTGCTAGAGCGGAGTGAGAAACCATATAAAGGACAGTCCAGACTGGTGGTGTCCCTGGTGGTGCCTAGTGAAAGGCAGTAGCCACAAGCAGGTGGGAACCTGACAGGGAGAACCAGGGAAGGGAGTCACAGAGGGCTCTTCAACCCCTGGCATTTGCACCATGAGGTTTTGCAGGGCACCATTTTGTCCCCAGTGTTATTTAACACCTATATGAAGCTGTTGGGAGTGGTCATGCAGAGGTTTGGAGCACAGTGCCACAGTCCCATGCTGTGGAATACTCCTCCAGCTGAAATTCAGCGTGCATCCTTGCTTTTGTCCTTCAAGTGTCACTTGAAGACCTTTCTATGCTTTTGACAGGCCTTTGCATATGTTTAATTTTTATTTTGATTAGCCAGCAACCTTAATGATGATCTGTATTTTTATTTTCATTTTTAAGTGGTGCTTTATGTTTTAACTTGGTAAACCACCCTGATATTTTATGATATAGCATTTAGAAATACTTTTCTAAATAAACAAATAAATATGAACAGAATTGCTGCTTTTGTTGTTCTTCCTCTCACTCTTTTAGGGATGCAAAGTTCTGTCAGTTTTGCTTCTCTCATTTTCTCATTTTTTCCAATCTTAAATTCAATTCTCCACATTTCTGCAGCAATTTGTGATTTTTAAAAAAATTCTAATGAATATTCAGCATTTTAATGCAAATTTCCTCTAACAAACACATTTTTGTAGGCAGTTTAGACTAATGTATACATTTTTGCAAGCAATTTCTCATATAGTGCATTTTTTGTATGTTATTTTCATTCATATATTCATTTTAATGCACACTTTCCCCAAACATGCATTTTTGTAAACATTGTTTGGTTGGTGAACTCACTGCAAAATTTGAATAAGTGAGAATTTTGAAGGATGGCTGTTTCAGTTCTCATATTGTTTCAGAAAGTGCAAATTTGATAGATTAAGCTTCAAAAGCAAAGTGAATCAAATTTATTGCCCATCCCTACTGCCTTTATACAGTATAGGATTCAAGTGCTCATTTATTCTTTCCACTCTCATCTGAACAAATGATGGGGGGTAGGGTGGGAATAGCCAGTGGCCTATAGTTTTCAGTAAGGAAATTCTGACTACCCAAATTCTCCAGAACAGCTGGGCTGCTGTAACTGTGAGGGTGCACACTTGCATGTTACCCGAATACCTGTGTATCAAGGCAACCTCTAAGGCCAGGATGCTAGTTAGTAGAAAAGGATCTATAGCATTCCTTGATCTGTGGCTTACATGTTGGTGGTTGTATTACCTGCACTACTTGTCCATGTACAGGGAGCAAGGTACACCCTCTCCTTCTCAGCTACCCTCAGCAGTGGTGGTGGCAGCAATGCAGGCAACCCAGCTCATCTTGGGAAAGTTTTATGCCTTGCTTTCTGGCATAGCATTGATGCAGAAAATAGTCTAAAAGAGTGGTTGACCCTCCTCACCTCCTATTGCTCCCCAAGACCCAAATATATTCAGACCATCATCTGCTTTTGACCAATGGGAAACCCTCCCCTCTCTGCAACTGCTGCTTTCTCGGTTATCATCCATAACTACAACAGAAACCATTTACTTTGCTGAACAACAAAAAAAGCACACTCAAGTCCTGTGCTGAAATATCCTGCTCGTGCCAATGTATAATGTGAATATGTTGCATATATGACTTTGTTCACAATGGTATTTGTCTAGAATAGATCATGGACAGCCACCATGATGCCCTCCCCATGTTATGCCTCAGCCAACATGGCCAATGTTCAAGAATGATCAGAGTGGTAGTCCAGTGGCATCTGCAGGGGGACCGATTCCCCAGCTCTGATCTAGACAATTCTAACGTCTAACAAAAAATGTGAAACCTTTAAGCACTTTCCCTGGGCTTCGTGAACATCAGACACCAGACAACCTTTATGTATTTCTGTGCAAACGCTAATATTGTATAATAACTTTGTAATAAATAAATTAGGAAAATTATTCTGGGAGTGTCTCCACACCACAGACATAGGCATTACCTTTTACAAAAGAACTCTGGGAATTGTAGTGCCATGAGGGGTTATGGTGCTTTCACAGGACACTCTCCAAATAAAACCACAGTTCTCTGCAGGTGAAGCTGTGACTATAAACAAAATGGTATTAACTAAAACCAATATGAGTTTATACTGTTTCATCGTATTGCATATCACATAGCATCCTTTATTTCACAGTAACCAAATCTGTGGGCATTTGAAATTGCATCTGTGAAGTGAACAAAGAAAGTGGGACTAATGTGGTGCTTAGACCATCTCATGATTTTCTGGTATGTAATCTGAATGGATCACTCCATTACCACCATCTGTATTACAGAGGAGCAAACCATGGGGAGAAGCCAGCGTAGGATGAAATCCCAGGCCTGTGTTAACTGCAGCTGCTCAGTGTTCTAGAATGTATTTGTAGCAGCTGCAGTTTATACATGCCTGAGATTTCATCCCAATGCCCTCTCCTCCACTGATATTCAGGACAGGCTGATGTATGTGAATTGTAAGTAAAGCCTCTTAGGTTGCTTCTCTCCCTCAAATCCTCCTTTTCAAAACTGCCATAGCAATGCATACACAAGGGAATATGTCAGCCATCCAACAAAACAAAAACAATGCATTTTCCAGACCAGTGGCTTTTAGAGGAGCCTTTATTATTAGCAGGTCTTTCCAGGTGTGTTAAAAAACATGGCTTTTGTAATGCGAGTTCATTGAGCCATTTAGAAAGTCTCCCCCTTCTCCGCAACTCTATTACCACATCTTCAGATATTCAGGTGGCACCTTCAACTGGACCTTAGCTAGGCCAGCTGTGGTTTGTCATGTGATTAGCACCTCATTCCTGGAATAGTAAAATGCAAGAATCAAACAGCAATACACAGAGAAAAGAAACCTGGATGTGGTGTATGATGGATGTAATTGTCCATCAGGTTGGCCTCTGTTCTTCATAGACTAGAGCCAGTTTGATCTGGCTTGGCCTTTGAAGAAAACCACTTTATATCTTTTCATGAGCCATCCAGGATGCAATTCACTTGTATGTGGTTAGTAAATATCTCCCCAACTTTGAGAAATACATATCAAAATATTACATAGTCACCCCCCAAGGTATTTTGGAAACCAGCACACCTTGTTTTGTTGAGTGGGATGGAATGTGTGCAACAGGCAAAGCAAACCTGATGAGCAGGACTTAGGGCCTGACATTCTAGACATATCTGAAAGAAACTGGCATTTGTAATGTTTCAGTTACACTTTCAAACTCAAAATAAGCCATCGAAGTGGGAGGGGGGGCTAACCCATGGCCTTCCAGATATTGCTGGATCACAGCTCCAATAGTCTCTGAACATTGACCATGCTGGCTTGGGTTGATGGGACATGGAGTCCAACAACATCTAGAGGGCCACAAGTTCCCCAGCCCTGCATTGTTCGGTCTCCCTTAGATACAACAGGAAAGGGTTAGGACCACAAGGATACTGGATAGCTTAGTCATATTGCTCTCAGAATGAAGACAGTAGCGCAGATTACAGCCTATAGAATTACAGGAAGGAAGTGAACAGGAGTAATATTGGTCCCTGGTCTTACTCCTATGAATGACTGTACTGGAAGCCCTGGTGTATAGGATGGGGTAGAGTGGGTGATGCAGCAGCACATTATCACAAATCAGTGGTGGTGGTATGACCCATATCAGGATGTAGCAATGTGAGCTGGTAGTGATATATAAGCCCCAAACCAGCAAATTTGACAAAAATAAAAAATCCCCATGTACAAAATATGACAATTAAATACAGCAATGTTTTAACTCATAAATCTGAATAAACACTTTATAGTGTTGCATTTCTCAACTATTATTGTGTTGAGAAGTTCTATCTTGTTGTAATATTTTGTACACAAGGGTATAATAGTAATATTTGCCATTTTTATCCTGATTTATTATATTGTCTTAAATTATTCTTCTTTGTTTGACTCTAATATACCAGCTACAGATAATATCAATATAGCACAATGACCCAGGACAAACCTAATGCATGGTTTGAGTACACAGTTGGTGAAAAACTCATCCATGTGTCATTTCAGCTACTAGAGAGTTAGTTTTGTCAGCACATTGACCTTGCTAGTAATCTTTTTTTAGGGAAGAGAAGGGGGACCTGTGGCTCTCCAGTTGTTGCTGGACTACAGTTCCCATTCTCCCTGACCATTGGCCATGCTGTCTGGGGCTGATTGGAGTTGGAGTCCAACAACATCTGGAAAGCCATAGGGTCCTTGCCTTTGCTTTAGGGGGCTGCAAATGAGAGACAGACTCTGTAGACCAAAATAGCCAAGCAAATAATGGTGCTGTAGCTACGACAGCATAAATGGCTCTGTGTACAATTACTCGGAAAGCAAGCTAAGTTGAAATTGGTGGAGTATACATCCAACTAAATATGCATACTATTGCATTCCAGTATTGTCAAGTAGTTCAGGTTGAACTTAGGGATAAGCTGAAAGCCTATTTACACACCTGGCTGAGATGCTAGTCAGTTATCAAGCAACACATTTTTGTATATTGCACAGCACTCATGATAAGAAAGCTCTGTCAATTTGCTGAACTTCAAGAAGCCATGTCTCACACAATCATGTTTCAACCAATAGTAGCAACTGTTAAAAATGGCTGTGTGAATCAGAGTTATATAAATGATTCCACCTCCTTCATTTACATATGCACACACACACTCATACTGTCACACTTGAGGCTAGTTGTCAAGAAGTAGGTGCTCTGGCAGATATTCCAGGCATTTTTATTGAGAGTGATCATACCCTTCTTTAGAGTATATCACATGCTTTGCATGCAGAAAATGTTAGGTTCAATCCTGGCATCTCCATTAAAAATAATAATCAGGTAGCAGGTGATACGAAAGACTTATCTGAGCACCACTGCTAGTCCAAGGATATAGTTCTGGGCTAGATAATCTGGCCTGATATAGATAATCTGACCTGATATAGGGCAGCTTCCTACATTTATATTCTAACTAGTGGCCACAGATGGTCAGGGTGAGTAAGAAGACCCATAGGAGAGTGTCACCTTTCTTTATCTTACTTGCACCCCAAACACAGCAGGATGATGTAACAAACCATGGCCATCATAATAGAATGGAAAACAGGAGCAAATTTAAGTACAAAGCAGCCTTTAGAGGAGAAGTCTTATCAGAATGGGAGTACCCAGGAACAAAAAAAGAGGACAGCAAAAACAGCTGCTGTCTGAAAGTATGGATTGCTCAGAATGTTTCCCGGGTGGGTCAATCAGCAGATCTTCAGTACCGCTGGCATCTGATTGTATTTTTTTTTAAAAAACCTAAGAGATATCACAGATCAGCTCAGGAGAGGGGGGACCTGCCCTGGTTCCATGTAACAGAAACAAGAAGGGATACATCATGCAACTAAAGCACGTGTACAAAGCTAAAGATGCAGTTAAAGTGGATATCCAGCCTAATACAGATCCCTGATATGCAAAGCTGGCCTATGCAAACAAGCCCTCTGAAGGGGAAGGGCCATAGCTCAGTGGTGGATCATCTGCTTTGCATGCATCAGGTCCCAAGTTATTCCCACCAAATCTCCAGATAGGGCTGGGAATGTCCCCATCTAAAACTCTGGAGAGCTGCTACTGATCAGTGTGTAGACAATACTGAGCTAGATGGACCAATAGCCTGATTTGGTATAAGCAGAGCTTGGAAAAGTTACTTTTTTGAACTACAACTCCCATCAGCCCAATCCAGTGGCCATGCTGGCTGGGGCTGATGGGAGCTGTAGTTTTAAACAGTAACTTTTCCAAGCTCTGGGTATAAGGCAGCTTCCTATATTCCTGTCAGGAGGTAGAAGGAGTGACAATAATGGTGGAGAGAGGGGACTAACGTTATCAATACCTATATGGCCCAGAACAAGTGAACAGGCTAGCAGGCGCCTAATAATGCTGCTTGATCAAAATACTTTGTGATGTAGAGTTCTGATGGAAGAAAGATCTTCCATAATTGAGAGTTGAAGACCTACCAAACACACATACAGAGGCTGTCACTTCACTTTCATACACAAATATTTCATCCACATCCACCTTATGTATTAATGTTGCTCTTGCACACAAATGTTTCTATAGAGGCTCACATCAGTCTCCCTAATCAGTCATTCATTTTCTCCGCATCACTCCTTACAAACAAGCCATATCAGTTCGCCTTACATTTCTAATGGGCATGATCAATTTGATAAATTCTGGGGCACAAAGCCTGAGTCTATACCAAGAAAACACACATTCGTCTTTTGGAATCAGCTAAAAAGATTCAGTAGATTTGCATGTATTTACTTAACTTGCATAGCTTGTTCTGTTTTCAAGATCAAGGTTTTTGCATCATCCAAATTTTCAAGAACCAGGTTTTTACAAGCATTTTTGGTCAAAGAATGGGTTGACAATGAAAAATGCAGTGAGGGCATGGAATTCCTTGTCCCCAACTTACAAGAAGAATAGGAAGTCTGGGAAAGGCTAGCAGACATAGCCCTGCAAATAAATATGGCCCTCATCAGTGATGCAGTGCACAGATAGAGGGAGGATGATATTGATAATTGTGGAGTCCTCCACGTGTAATAGTCTGCCATGCTTAGGCTCTGGTACTACTACACTTTGATTCTAGCAAAGCTTACAGGGAAGGAAAGTAGGAAAGGAAATCAGATATGCCCCACATTCCTGATCTGGATAAAACATGGGGCTGCGGAAATAAATTACATTTCCCAACAATCCCCTAGAGCATTGTTGCAATCCCCCTTGTTTAGGCAACCTTTGTACTACAGTCTACAGAATTTTCAGCCACTGGACTTGCTACAGTGCTATTCCCAGTAAACAGACAAACTCACAAAAAGTTCAGAAAGGAAAATACACATGCATGAACATGGACAAACATACACATATAAATATATTGGATTAAGTACTGCTATAAACTGTTGAGCCAATAAGGCCTGTTCTTCCTAAGTGCATTGCCCCAAGTGTGCCCACACGAACTGCACTTGCTATGCCTCTGCCATCGGGGAAGAGGGGAAAAGCATGGTGCATAGGGGTATCGGAAAGTCAGCTCTTTAAGTGCAGTCTTTATTTCTTCCGGTTGGCTAATTTGTTTACATCCAAGGCAGGGCAGGCAGACAGACATTGCAGATGCCTTACCTGCAGAAGCCTGAACAGCTGCCTTGTCTACAGAGGCCTGAACAGCATCACTGTGCCTTTTTATTGCTTTGGAGTAAGCTGACAAGCGATGGCGTGCGGGTGTTTTAGAGATGGAAGGCTTCTTTGGGGCAGGTAGCTTAGAGAACAAGGGATGCTTAGGGATTGAGAGAGGTTTAGGGCTGGGTGAAGGTTTAGCCTTAGAAGGGGGTTTAGGGATGGAGGGTGGTTTAGGGATGGAGGGTGACTTTGGGGTAGAGTGCACTGGTGGGAGGGGAGTTAGAGGTGGCTCAAAATGCTTCATGTTGGCTTTGGGTGTAGATGAAGGAAATTCTGAGGAAGTGGCTTGTTTAGTTCTTGTTTCTGGGGAGGCAGGACTAAGAGTCAAGTCCAGGAGAGACATAATTCCTGTTGTCAGCAAAGAGGAAACAGCCCCATCTGAGTTTGTCTGTAATTCTGGAGGTACTGTAAGGTCCTGGTCTGAAGTTGGCTCTAGAGAGGAGACTGGCCCTTCAACAGTGGTGGATTTGGATTCTGCGTCTATGACAGTTTGGGGACTTTCTGGTGCTGAACCTGCTGGGGTGCTTTGCAAAGCTGGGCTTGCAGCAGTCAGGTCAACAGTTGGCTCCATGCCTGTGGGCATAGGGGATGTGGTGGTTTCTCCAACGTCAACATTGGATTCTGGTGGAAAACAGAGAAATTAGCAGAACCGTCAGCAAACACATCCACAAAGTCACACCCTCCTCCCAGAAGATCTATCAGAGTTGAAAGCTGATGTTTTGCTTTCATATATGCAGCGTTAGCCCTACTTTGAAACTGAGTCTGGCCAGTATATCTCAGGCAGCAGATTCTGGATGTCATTAAAAGGCAGCACATTGCCATACATTCATTCACAACAGGGGCTGGAATATCATTTGAATTTTCTGCCAAAGGTGCAAAAATCTCTAGGGCACAACCTGGTGAAGTGGCATATAGCAATCAAGACACAAGCAATCCCAAGTTGAGACAGTATGCATTAAATGAATGGCATGGCTTCCAGGGCCAGCCCTACCATTAGGCAGGGTGAGGAGTCTGTCTCAGATGGTGTACTGTGAAGGGGCAGCCAATGGTCAATTATTGGGTGTCTTACATTTTTACTACCATGAAGGAGTCATTTGGGTTTGCCTGGTTGTGGTTGTAGTTGTTTTGTCTCAAGCACCAAAATGAGAACCAAACACATCAGATCATTAATGATCTGAAGTTGGCTCTAGACATGTCTCATAGACGCAGAATCCAAATCTCCCACTGTTGAAGAGCCAGTCTCCTCTCTACAGCCAACTTCAGATCATTCATGATGGTAGACACTTTTGCCCTCTAAGTCTGCATGGAGTGACATAACCATTTATCTGGGGACCAGTGTGGGCTAAAAGCTCTAGCATGCATGAACTTGGGGGGTGCGCAAACACTCTGCATGAATGTATCTAAACTAATGAGTGCCATGTTTTAGTACTGGAACATGGAAAAGAAAAGCAGTCTCTCTATAAACAGTTGTTTGAAACATATTATCATTACCCTGGGACAGGAAGTGGATGAATGTGGATGAAGGCAACCCCTTGTGTCTAGTGGTGGTGGTTGCACTTAGGCAAAGAGACAGGTGTTTGCATCTGGAAGGAAAACTATGCCTTCAACCATCTTTGTCCATCCTTGGCAAAGCCACAAAACAAGAGGGAGGAAGGGATTTACTGCTCCTTCTGCAAGAGAATAGATTTGACAAGGATAATGATTGGGTGAAGGCTGCCAAGGAAGATCACTAAACTCCCACATGGCCAGATAATCTGCACCTGTCAGCCAGTGGAAATTTATTTCACAGTAATCTTGAGTGGCACTAATTTGGGTTCAAATAAGGAACACTCTGCCTCATCTGCATTCACATCAGAGAAGCTGATTCCTCCAGCTCCATTCACTTACCACAGAGAGAATCCTTACAGAAATAGCCATCTGGGCACATGGAACATGGAGCTCCTTCCTTATATGGTTTGCGTCCTTTTACATTCCCCCTGGAGATTAAAAGACCTACATGTGACTCAAAAGCACTAGACATTTCCCTAAGGAAAGGCTCCCTTTGGGAGGGACGGCCAGATATAAATTTAAAACTAAAGAAATAAAATACAGAAGGAGAGTTTTGGCATGATGCAAATAATTATTTAATAAAATTGGGTCTTTCCCCCATATTAACAGCTGCACCAGAGAACACTACGTTCTTGCTTCCCTTTGCCTTGGCTGATTTTTGCCGAGGGTACTTTCCTCCAGCAGCTTCATCTGGAATATGGAGAGTGGCCAGCTCAGCAGCATTAGCACATGGCCAGGGAGGCCAGTAGGCTGCTTTGAGTGCCAAAGGGCATCAGCTATTTGGTGCCTGTTTGGTACCTAGATTCTACAGCAAGAAGGCATTATGAAGAAGACTGGAGGCTACTTCTTGCCTCCTGTTCTACTTGGCTAGATAGCTCCCCTTTCTTCTCCCCTAACTTCCACCTTTGACTCAACTCCTGGACTTGCTGCCTTGGCCACTCTTGATCTTTTCACCGTCTCTTATCTATCTCATGTGGATTTCCCTCTGCCTTCTTGTCTTCTTCAACGTGGCATGCACACCATCTTCCTCATACTCTGCTTTTTGCTCTTTCCTCAAGACGTGCATTCCATTGATGCAGTGGCTTAACAGTGTTGTCCCTCCCTTCTCATTTCTGCTCTTTCATTAGCTGCAGTTCCTGGACTTCAGCTCATCCTTGTCCTTAACCCCTGACGTTCCCAACAATTAAGCCGTCTGATATCTCCATTCACGTATTTGTGGAGCTAAACACCTGTGGAGGAGTTCAAAAGCATTAGGTGACCTCCATTTTTAAATTATCCTCTCTTCCCTCTCCCCTGCTACGCCCTGCCACCACCAACCCCCATAATTTTACTTTTTTCATAATTTTTGCTAACTTTGCAAGCTAACAATAATGCATCTTATAAACAATATCCCAAAGATGAACAGCAGTGACTTGGGTGGACCATTCCAGTGCCTCTCTCCATAACCTGCCCCCCTATACACGCACATGCACACTTATCCACCAAGATCTGCCACAAGGAGTCCCTATTCAGAATTTCCAGACTTCAAAAAGTAAGATACATTGAAATGGAAATGGACTGCCTTCAAGTTGATCCTGACTTATGCCAACCCTATGAATAGGGTGTTCATGGTAAGCGGTATTCAGAGGGGCTTTACCATTGCCTCCCTCTGAGGCTAGTCCTCCCCAGCTGGCTAGGGCCTGCTCAGCTTGCCACAGCTGCACAAGCCAGCCCCTTCCTTGTCTGCAACTGCCAGCTGGGGGGCAACTGGGCTCCTTGGGACTATGCAGCTTGCCCACGGCTTCACAGGTAGCAGGGCACATAACCCCTGAGCCACTCACTGCGGAGGTGATCTTTAGCTGGCCCTTGACACCCAGGAGACACAAGTGGGGATTTGAACTCACAGACTCTGGACTCCCAGCCAGGCTCTCCTCCCCACTGTGCTATACCAGCTGTTAAGATACATTAGGGGACAAAAGAAGGCCTTTTCTGGTGTAGCCTGATGTTCTGACTGTGGACTAAATATACATGCCTACTTAAGCCTGTCTCTACAGGCTTAAAAGGATTGTTAAAAGAAAACAACTGCTCTCTTCATATAGGACTTTCAAGATGGGCAGTAAAGTCAGTTTGATTATCTTTCTCTTGGTTCATGACTTTGTATTCTGATAGTTGATTTAACATATGTGTGTTCTAATTCTTTTCTTTTTTTGGATTTTTATTTGGAAGTTGGCAGCTTTGAATGGTAGGAAAGTGGGATATAAATGCATAAATTAAAAAATTAAAATACCGTAGAATACAACATTATCTCCAAGATTCAAGCTGACACTATTAAAGAACAATTCATTTTAAATCTTTATTGGATTAGTTTTAGCAACTGCTTGGCTGGACTTCTTGTGGATTTTGTTAACTATTTAAAACTATGGTATTTATTGAAATTGTTTATTGTAGTTTTATGCTTTTATGTAAGCCAACTTCAGAGTGCTTTTTACCCTGAAAAGTGATCTTAAAATATTTGTTTGTTTAAGACTACATGGTTTTGACAGCGAAATTTAAAAGATTAGACAAATACATGGAAGATAAGGCTATTAATGGCTACTAGCCACGATGGCTATACTCTGCTTCCACAGCAGAGACAGCATGCATCTGAATATTAGTTGCTGGAAACTGCAGGACAGGGGAGTGCTCTTGCACTCAAGACCTGCTTGTGGGCTTCCCATAAGCATCTGGTTTGACTCTGAGAGAACAGGATGCTGGACTAGATGGGCCACTGGCCTGATCTAGCAGGCTCTTCTTATGTTCTTAAATTGGACCACTATTCTATACCATTATTTCATAGTGAGGGTCAGGGAACATACTGACCAATTTGACTCTGTTCTCAGAAATGGCAGCATCACAGCTCTGCAACGTCTGGAATTAATCCAAAAACCGCCCCAAAGAGTAACTGTAGTTTAACCAAGGTTGATTCCTGAAGTAGATCTATAAGGAAAAAACTTCTACTCTTCATCATCCTGTATATTTATAAAACTGTTAGCCCCTATTGTACATATTGTATATGTACAATGAAACCCAAGTAGTTGTTAGTGATCATTGCTGATCAGGGGTAGCCAGCATGGTGCCCTCCAGATGCTGCTGGACCACAACTCCCTTCATTCCTGACCATTGGCCATGCTGGCTGGTGCTGATGGGAACTGGACTCCAGCAACATCTGAAGGGCACTACATTGGCTCCTCATTATACACACAAGGAATTATAACCCCACAAATGGTAAGCAATTAGCAAACTTCTGCAGCTAGGCTGTTAAATGGAACAGCATGCCAAGAACATATTACACCGGGTTCTGAAGGAATTGTACTGGCTGTCAATATGCTACCAAGCCATTTAAAAAAAAAAAGTCCTCATGAAAATCCAATAGCATTTTTGTGCAAGTTTATTTTAATATATGCACCTTTAATTTTGCCTAATATACAAATTTTTGTAAAGCAACCTTCAGTTATATACAAAGCCGTTTTGCATGGTATTTTCATTAATATATGCATTTTTATGCACACTTAACCCTAGTATGTGCATTTGTGTACACATTACTTGACTGGAGAACTGCACTGCAAAATTCAGAGAAGTGCCGATTTCGAAGGATGCTTGTGTGTTGGTGCTGCTGTCGTCAGTCATTCCGTATGCAGCACCGCAAGAGGAGACATTCTTGCTACAGGAACCCTGATTATTGAATGCCCCCTTCCCTCTCAGATATGGTTGGGGCAGACTTTTCTGAGCTTTCAGCCCCAGCTAAAGACTCACCTGTTCAACCAGGCCTTTGGTTGAATTTGGCCACCTCACTGTTAAATGTGTATGATGATTCTGTTTATTTTTATTTATTTATTTATTTATTTATTTATTTATTTATTTGATTTATATCTCACCCTTCCTCCCTGCAGGAGCCCAGGGCAGCAAACAGAAATGCTAAAAACACTTTAAAACATAATAAAAACAGACCTTGAAATACATTAAAACAAAACAACATTAAAAACATTTTTTTTAAAAAGCTTTAAAAACATATTTTAAAAAAGGGTTAAAAACATATTATTAAAAAAAAACATATTAACAAGCAATTTTAACACAGATGCAGACTGGGATAGGTCTCAACTTAAAAGGCTTGTTGAAAGAGGAAAGTCTTCAAAAGGCGCCAAAAAGATAGCAGAGATTGGCGCCTGCCTAATATTTAAGGGGAGGAAATTCCACAGGGTAGGTGCTGCCACACTAAAAGTCCGTTTCCTATATTTTGCAGAATGAACCTCCTGATAAGGTGGTATCTGCAGGAGGCCCTCACCTGCAGAGCACAGTGATCGACTGGGTATATAAGGGGTAAGACGGTCTTTCAGGTATCCTGGTCCCGAGCTGTATGGGCTTTGTACGCCAAAACTAGAACCTTGAACTTGGTCCAGTAGCAAATGGGCAGCCAGCGCAATTCTTTCAGCAGCGGGGTGACATGTTGGCAATACCCTGCCCTTCGCTGCTGCATTTTGCACCAGCTGCAGCTTCCAGATCAACCTCAAGGGCAGCCTCACATAGAGCACATTCCAGTAATCCAGCGTGGAGGTTACCGGTACGTGGACAACAGTGGTCAGACTATCCCGGTCCAGAAACGGCCGCAGCTGTCTTACCATCCAAAGCTGGTAAAAGGCACTCCCAGCGAAGGAGGTCACCTGGGCCTCTAGCGACAAAGATGGATCCAGGAACCCCCCCAGGCTATGGACCTGCTCTTTCAGAAGGAGTATGACCCCATCCAAAGCAGGCAACTGACCAGTTATCTGAACCTGGGAACCACCAACCCACAGTGCCTCTGTCTTGCTAGGATTCAGACTCAGTTTAATGGCCCTCATCCAGCCCACCACCGAGTCCAGGCAGCGGTCCTGGGCTTGCATGGCTTCTCCCAATTCAGATGTTACGGAGAAATAGAGCTGGGTATCGTCAGCATACTGCTGACACCTCACCCCAAAGCTCCTGATGACTGCTCCCAAGGGCTTCATATAGATGTTAAACAGCATGGGGGACAACATGGTACCCTGTGGCACCCCACAGCACAACTGCCAGAGGGCCAAAAGACAGTCACCCAATGCTATTCTCTGAGACGGACCCTGGAGATACGATCAGAACCACTGTAAAACAGTGCCTCCAATACCCATCTCACCAAGTCAGCCCAGAAGGATACAATGGTCAAAAGCCGCTGAGAGATCAAGTAAGAATAACAGGGTTGCACTCCCCCTGTCCTTCTCCCGATAAAGGTCATCAATCAGGGTGACTAAGGCCGATTCAGTTCCATAACCAGGCTTGAACCCAGACTGGGATGGGTCAAGATAATTTGTTTCATCCAAGAGTATCTGCAATTGCTGCGCCACAACCCTCTCAATCAGCTTCCCTAAAAAGGTGTTTTTGATGTGTTTTATTGATATAATGTTTTACTGTATTTTATAGAAATTGAACCCTGTTTGGGGACTACTGGTAGTGAAAAGTGGGTAATAAATGTTATAAATGAATAAAAATAAGATACATACGCAACCAAATAGCACAAGAGTTTTATCGCCTTTGTATATGGGTGTTTAGAGCCAGTCTTACTGATTAGCAGTGGTGGCAATCCTGTATCAGTTGACCTTACATTTTCTATGATTTACTTCTCTTGAAATGTATATTTGACTTGAAAAGAAAAATAATACCACCAGAGGAAAAAAACCTACCAGAGTCATCCTCTAGTCTTTGGTGGTATATATGCCTGAGGCTTTTCTTGGAATCAGTCCCTTACCTCTTTCATGATCAGTTAACAACTGGCAAGGAGGATTCACTTGCATATACAATGTTTGCATTAGTGCATAATTCACAGGTTGCAAGAAGCAACTAAGCCAACCTGCAGCATTGTGCAAATTACATATATATTGGACACACAGCTGAGCTGTGCATTCTGTAGCACAAAAGAGGCACAATTGCTGGTTCAATCACAATGCTGGTATCTACCGTTCATCATGAGCAACACGTATATTCTGCATCACCTTGTTCCTCTTTAAACAGGGCCATTCTGTTCTGGAATGGTTTACCCCAAAGCAGAATTGACTGACGCAACTGTAAGCACAACTGTGGAACTCCAAGCAGCACAAGTAAACAATTGATTCAGCTGAATTGTCATAACTCTTTCTTTGCACACAGTAGATGACTTTTTGATTTTTTTTTTGTCGAACTTGCCTTATACATTATGGGTTATTGATCTATAGGTGGCCATTTCTTTGCATGACTGGTGTGTGGGTGTGATCTATATGCACCAGTGACACATGCACAATATACATATGAGGTTTTTTTCACATTTCAATGATTCTCTCTTGCTTTGGACAAACGCCAGCACAGTCACAGCCATAGCCTAAGGGTGATGATGACGATTAGTGAAGTCCATGGTGGGGGCCAAAAACATTTTTGCGTGCAGAAGGTCTCCAGTTCAAACCCTGGCATCCCCAGTTAAAAGGGTGTCCAAAAGCAGGTCTGAGACTTGGGAGAGCTGCTGCCAGTTAGAGCAGACAATATTGGCCTTGATGAACAAATAGTCTTACCTGATCTAACAAGGTTTGGGAACCTTTTTCCACCCAAGGACCGCATTTCCTTCTTGGCAACCTTCTGAGGGCCACATGTCAGTGGTGGGCGGGGCCAGAAGCAAAAGTGGGCAGTGCAACAAAGGGAAGTCTTGAAACAGTAGGCTAGTTTCTACACACACACACCTCTCTATCCTCCATCCAGACAAGCAAGAAGCATTATCATCGTTCAAGGGCACATTCCAGCCAGGCAAAAACACATGGAATATTGTCCTTCAGGGATGGGAGACCATATCCGCGGCCCCAGCAAAAGAAAACTTACGGGGGCTCATAGTTGCAGACGACCAAATGCAAGTCAGTGTCATTCAGAGCTTCCAGGGTTTCACAGAACACCGTCCCGCAGCCAACACGCTCACTGTTTGCCCAGACCACCTACAGCGGTAAGAAAGAGCCAGTTCTGTTCGCTATTCCAGACAGAAAAAGAGCTGACAGATACCGCCCTAGCCTTTAACGCTCACATTGACACCATTTGTCCATTCAAATATTGCAGACAATCCAGATCATCTTTTTTTCCTTCTCAATGCATTGCTTTCCTGGTTTGTCCTACATCTTGACCCTTGTTGTTGAGCATGTTTTTAAATTTTCTCATTAGTAGTGATTTTATGAGCTTCCATTGCTGCAATGATAGTGCAGTTCAGGTGTGAATTAACATAATACAATCATCACTGGGAGGTGACATTGGTTGGTAATGTTTAGTCCTGCCTCTCTCCAGTAGGTGGGTGATGAGAGATTGCAACCCCATCTCTCTCTCTCTACATCACCTGCCAACCATTTTTCTATTCTACAATTAATCACTTAAGATAAAAGACATACATGCTCCCCATTTCATCTGTCTATCTATCTGGTGTGCTGTCCTGCTGTAGCCCTAGTGCACCCACACTGTTTTAGAGATGGAGGTCATAGAAGCAAATCTCATCTCCTTCTACTGAGCAACAATATCAATGGGGACATGAGCTTTTCCAGGAAAAGGGGTGGGCAAATGAGGTTTCCAGCAACTACAACTTGCAGGATCAATGGGAAGTTGGACAGGGAAAGGGGCTGATGTCTCCCCACTAGCCTTAGTATGCAGGAGGCATAACTAAGGGAAGGGGATGCTTTCCTTGTTATAAGTTTCAATATGTACTATGTACATAGTATCAGGGTGTACACCCATGCTCTTTTAAAAAGAAAAAGAAGAACTCCCAGTCCCTGGAGCAGCTAAAAGTTACAATATGTACTATGCACATCAGTACCAGTGTGTACATCTATGCTCTTTTAAAAAGAAAAAGAACACCTAGTCCTTGGAACAGCAATGGTGGCAACAGGTGCTCTTTATGGGAAAGAATTCCCATTGCATGAGGATTGGATATTATTTATTTGTTTTATTTATTTATTATTTGATTTACATCCCGCCCTTCCTCCCAGCAGGAGCCCAATAGATATTATAAAACTAGCTGTAGTATAGCATTAGAAAAAACAAACTGGATTTTTCTGTTGCTTAGAAATACCCATAGGTGCTTCCCAAGAGCAGTGGTGTAGTTAGGTAATTTTATACTCTGCTGTCTTGCCTGTGGATTAAAACTGACGCCAAGAAGCCCTTCAGCTGCTAACCAAGGTTTATGGCACTTAAAACAATGGAGCCCCATCACAATGCAGTCTGTTTTAGTAATGGCATGGGGGTATACATAAGAAAAGCCTGCTGGATCAGGCCAGTGGCCCATCTAATCCAGCATCCTGGTCTCTTAGTGGCTAACCAGATACCTTTAGCAAGCCCCAAAGCAGGTCCTGAGCACAACAGCACTCTACACACTTGTGATTCCCAGCACCTGGCATTCAGAGGCATATTGCTTCCGACAGTGGAGGTAGAACATAGCCATCGTGGCTAGATCCATTTCCCAGGCTTTGCCCTAAGCTCCCCGCAAGGTGATGTCATCAGTTACCTGTGTATAGTGACCACACATCTGCCCCTCTTCACAGGTTGATGTGGTCATATTGTAATACTGGTACTCACTGTACCAGTTTTCCACTGCTGTCTTCAAATCCAGATTGCCAGACATAGCAAAGAGGTTCTCGCCTCGCCGGCCCCGCTCCTTGTTGTGTTCCCAAATGCATTTCATTGCATAGTCTTTGGCAAAGGCTTCCAGTTCTGAATCCCAGCTCTGAAATTAGGACAAACCGAGATGTCATCATCACATAGAAAGACACTTTGTATAGGCCAACTGCAGGAGTGAGTACTCGCCCACTGGAAATTGGTCAACATCTCTGGCTTGCTTAGCAATAGGTAGGCCTGGTGCTTTGTCCAACATGAGCAAGACATCATCACAAAGAAAAATGGGAATCAGGAATCTAGACAGCTTTTCCAGTGTCAGCTGTAAATATGTTTGTTTGTTTGTTTGTTTGTTTGTTTTAGTTAGTTAGTTAGTTACTTACTTACTTACTTAGTTACTTACTTACTTACAACAACAACAACAACAACAACAACAACAATAATAATAATAATAAAATTTTATTTGTGAGTCGCCTATCTGACCGACTGAACGGCCACTCTAGGCGTACATTGCCACAATAAAATACAATATAAAACCAAAACTACAATAATTAAAATTAAACAACATTAAACTAAACAACATTAAAAACTGACCCACCCCCGGAGACCCCATAGGCCTGCCTGAATAGCCAGGTCTTCAAGGCCCGGTGGAAACCTGTCAGGGAGGGGGTATGGCGAAGGTCGAAAGGAAGGGAATTCCAGAGGGTGGGGGCCACAATAGAAAATGCCCTCTCTCTGGTCCGCACCAGCCTAGCTGATGGGACCGAGAGAAGGTCTTGTGTGGCTGATCTTGTCAGGCGGCATAATTGGTGATGCTGGAGGTGCTCCTTCAGATAAACTGGGCCGGAACCGTATAGGGCTTTAAAGGTCAACACCAACACCTTGAATTGGGCCCGGTAGACAACTGGTAACCAGTGTAGATCTACTAACACCGGGGTGATATGATCACGGCGACGGCTGTTCTTAATCAAGTGCGCCGCCGCATTCTGTATCAGCTGTAATTTCCGGACCGTCTTCAAGGGTAACCCCACGTAGAGCACATTACAGTAGTCTAAGCGAGAACAGACCAGGGCATGTATCACCCGTGGGAGCAGATGAACAGGAAGGTAGGGTTGCAGCCTCCGTATCAGATGTAATTGATACCAAGCCGCCCGGCTCACTGCCGAGACCTGAGCCTCCATGGACAGCTGGGAGTCAAGAATGACCCCAAAGCTGCGGACCTGGTCTTTCAGGGGTAATCTTACTCCATTAAACACCAGGTCTATGTCTCCCAACCTTCTCTTATCTCCCACGAGCAACACCTCGGTCTTGTCGGGGTTCAGTTCAGCCTATTCCTTTCCATCCATTCACTTATGGAATCCAGGCATTTGGACATGGTATCCACAGCCAACTCTGGTGAGGACTTGAATGAGAGATAGAGCTGAGTGTCATCCACATATTGGTGACACTGCAGCCCAAATCTCCTGATGATGGCTCCCAGTGGCTTTACATAGATGTTGAATAGCATGGGGGAGAGGATAGATCCCTGTGGCACTCCACAATTGAGAGGCCAAGGGTCTGAAACCTAATCCCCTAATGCCACCTGTTGATGTCTGTCTGAGAGATAGGAACGGAGCCATCGTAAAACAGTGCCCCCAATTCCCAATCCCCCCAGACGATCTAAAAGGATACCATGGTCGACGGTATCAAAAGCCGCTGAGAGATCCAGGAGGATGAGGAAGGTATATTCTCCTCTATCCAACGCCCTCCTCATATCATCCACCAGGGCGACCAAGGCTGTTTCAGTTCCATGTACTTACTGCTCTCTGGGCGGTTTACAGCAATTAAAAACATTAAAAACAAATATACAATTTTTTAAACACAAAAAACAATTTAAAAACACAATTAAAAAATTTTTTTAAACACATGCTGAAATGCTTGGGAGAAGAGGAAAGTCTTGACCTGGCGCCGAAAAGATAACAGTGTTGGCGCCAGGCACACCTTGTCAAGGAGATCATTCCATAATTTGGGAGCCACCACTGAGAAGGCCCTGTCCCTTGTTGCCATCCTACGAGGTTACCTCAGAGTAGGCACCCAGAGGAGGGCCTTGGATGTTGAGCGTAGTGTACAGGTGGGTTCATGTCAGGAGAGGCATTCCATCAGATATTGTGGTCCTAAGCGGTATAAGTCTTTATAGGTTAAAACCAGCACCTTCAATCAAACTCGGAAACATACAGGCAGCCAATGCAAGAGGGCTAGAATCGGTTTTATATGTTCGAACCATCTGGTCCCTGTTACCAATCTGGCCGCTGCATTTTGCACAAGCTGCAGTTTCTGAACCATCTTCAAAGGCAGCCCCACATAGAGCGCATTGCAGTAATCTAACTTGGAGGTTACCACAGCATGGACAACTGAAGCCAGGTTATCTCTGTCCAGATAGGGGCGTAGCTGGGCCACCACCCGAAGTTGATAGAAGGCATTCCTTGCCACCGTGGCTACCTGATCCTCAGGTGACAGAGATGGTTTTAGGAGAACCCCCCAGCTAAGCACATGCTCCTTCAGGGGGAGTGCAACCCCATCCAGGACAGGTTGGACATCCACTATCCGGTCAGAAGAACCACCCACTAGCAGCACCTCAGTCTTGTCTGGATTGAGCCTCACTTTATTAGCCCTCATCCAGTCCATTGTCGCAGTCAGGCACTGGTTCAGCACACTGACAGCCTCACAATAGAGCTGCGTGTCATCAGCATACTGATGGCAATGCACTCCAAATCTCTGTATGACCGCACCCAATGGTTTCATGTAGATGTTGAACAGTATGGGGGACAGAACTGACCCCTGCGGAACTCCATACTGGACAGTTGAGGGTGCTGAGCAATGTTCCCCAAGCACCACCTTCTGGAGCCGACCCACCAAGTAGGAGTGGAACCACCGCAATGCAGTCCCTCCCGCTCCCAACTCAGCCAGTCTTCCCAGAAGGATACCATGGTCGATAGTATCGAAAGCCGCTGAGAGATCAAGGAGAATCAACAGAGTCACACTCCCCCTGTCTCTCTCCCGACAGAGGTCATCATACAGGGCAACCAAGGCTGTTTCCATGCTAGAACCAGGCCTGAAACCTGACTGAAATGGATCCAGGTGGTCTCATCCAAGAGTGTCTGGAGCTGGCCTGCCACCACTTGTTCAAGGACCTTGCCCAGGAATGGAACATTTGCTACTGGCCTATAGTTATTAAGATTTTCTGGGTCCAGGGAGGGTCTCTTCAGGAGTGGTCTCACTACCGCCTCTTTCAGGCAGTCAGGGACCACCCCTTCTCACAGAGAGGCATTAATCCCTTCCCTGGCCCAGCTGGCTGTTCCATCCCTGCTAGCTTTTATTAGCCAAGAAGGGCAAGGATCCAGCACAGAAGTGGTTGCACGAACCTGTCCAAGCACCTTGTCAACGCCCTCAAGGTGTACCAACTTAAACTCATCCAAGAAATCGGGACAAGGCTGCACTCTGCATACCCCACTTAATTCACCTGCTATAACACTGGAGTATAAGTCCAGGCGGATACTGAAGATTTTATCCTGGAAGTGCCTAGCAAATTCATTACAGAGGGCCTCAGATGGTTCTACCATGTCCTTGGGGCCAGCATGTAATAGCCCCCAGACAATTCTGAAGAGCTCCGCTGGGTGGCAGATTGATGATTTGATAGTGGCAGCAAAATATTGTTTTTTTTTCTGCCCTCACTGCCCCTAAACACAGCTTACCATTGGCACTTGCCAGTGTGTAATTGCATCCACCAGGAGTTCGTCTCCATCAGCACTCAAGCCATCTCCTATATTGTTTCATCGCTCTCAGCTCTGGGGTATACCATGGAGCCATACGAGCTCTACACAGGAGAGGAAGCTCAGGAGCAATCATGTCAACCGCCCAGGTCATCTCTGTATTCCACAGTTCAACCAGGGTTTCTACAGGAGTGCCAGCCCCATCAGCCAGAAAACTCCCCACAGCCCTTTGGAAACCATCTGGATCCATTAGTCTCTGGGGGTGGACCAACTTAATAGGTCCCCTATCCTTGCAGAGGGGAAAAGCCACTGTAAGTCTAAACTTCAGCAAACAGTGATTTGTCCATGACAGAGGGACTGATGTAAGGCCCCCCACATTCAGATCACCATCTCTATGTCCAGTTGCAAAAACCAAGTCTACAGTATGTCCTGCTACATGTGTTGGGCCAATGGCATGTTGGGACAGTCCCATGGTTGTCATGGAAACCATGAAATCCTGAGCCGCCCTGGATAAGGTGGCCTCGGCATGGATGTTGACATCCCCCAGAACCAACAGTCAGGGGGATCTCAACAGTACACCCGAGACCACCTCCGTCAGCTCAGCTAGGGAGTCTGTTGAGCAGGAGGTGGGCAGTACACCAACAGAATCCCCAGTCTGTCCCGCTGACCCAACATAAGGTGCAAACACTCCAGTCACATGGACAGGGTGCTTGCAGAGGGAGATGAAGCTCCTACAGACCACAGCACCCCCCGTCCCCAACCCTCACGTCTACCCTGATGCTGAACCAGGTCCCCTGGCAGACATAGCTGGGAGAGACTGACTCCTCCCTGCTCACCCACCCAGGTCTCTGTTATACATGCCAGATCGGCTATATTACATTATTACATTTATATCCCAACTTTCCTCCAAGAAGCTGTACATGGTTCTCCCACCTCTCCATTTTATCCTCACAATAACCCTGTGAGGTAGGTTAGGCTGAGAGACTGTGACTGGCCCAAAGTCACCCAGCATTTGCATTTATACCTAAGATATTACCTATCCTAATTAGCTAGCATACCCACTGCCACCTCATCCTAATTTGTTCAGAAACTCCTGAGAAGCCCAAGCCATTTGTAAGGCACAGTCTTAAAAGTTTCTGACTACTGGAGAACATTTAACCCCCTTAGCTGCCTTTGCAACTACCAGCCAAAGACAAATCTATCTGCAATATCCATGGATAGTGAAAATATTGCAGCAGCACTCTCCCTGTTTTACTGCTTGAAACATTTTAGGCACAGGGAGTGTAAGATGTTTGCTCAGCCTCACACACCACTGAATATTAATTTACACACACACACACACACACACACACACACATATATGTAAATGTAAAGTAGCAAAACATTGAGGTTCAGTTGGGTCTTTTAGACACAGCAAAACATTTAAGCCAGGGTGCTGTAAAAACTGGTAGACAAGCATTGTGCAGAATGAAGCAGTCAAATTCTGGGCCAACCACTTCAGACTGCCAGTTGGAGATTCCATTTTTTTAAAGGCTCCAACTTTTGGTATGGAATAGATTAGTGATAGTACATCTGCAAAAAAAAAAAGGATTAGTGTTGTCCTTGCCCTGATGAGCTAGCTTACTACAAAAATATATTTTTATCTACTTATTATATATTCAAAGCATTTATATCCCATTCTTCAGCCACAAATGCTCCCAGAGTGGGTGACATGTCAAAAATGACGCAGCCCCTGCCCTCACGGCACAAGAAGGACATGACATAAAAGGAAAAAGGAATTCCTTTTGATTCCCCAATCAAGAGGAAAACAAACTAAGGCACACAATTCTAACATTACAATGGCCTTATAATAACCAGCTGGGCTGGAAATGGGCTTCTCAATGTTCAAAAAGCAGGCCTTCTCAGACCCCAAAGAAATAGCCTGGTATCCCAGCCTTCCTGAAAGGGGCTGTAATGAAGCTGGAAGCTGTTGACATTTTAGGGTGAGGCCTGGAATCTGCCAACTTATTACCCCTGCCACTGGAGGTAGACTTACAGGGACTCATTTGATGCCATCATAAACATGCATACCCAGAGCTGACGGTTCTGCTGTTCTTTCTTACATGCCGGTTCTGAAATCCTCTGTGAGAATTTTATGGGGAGGGGCATTTAAAAATGTTTCCTAAATATAATGATCTAGCACGTTGGGGTGAGGGCTGTAGTCCAGAACTCTCACAGCCCACCACCTCATTTGGTGTAACATGTCGGATGGTTCTGTGGCCAGTAGCAGAGCTGGGTATAAAGCCCTCTCTCCCTTACAACCCTGCTAAGAGGAGCAGATAGTAAATAAATATGAAGAACTCCTCCCTGCTGTGAAGAGAAAGTTATGCCCAGTTTAACATCTGTGCTTGGTTAGAGCCAATGCAAACATCTGGAAAGGTTGTTACCTAACAGAGATCAACAGCTGCTTGCCAACAGATCCCTCCAGTGCAGTGATAGACAGTCCCTTCTTATCCAGCTGAGCTCCACAGGCTACTTTAGCAGTAGTTGCTAAGCAGGAAGAGACAAGAGCTTTTAGGTATGGAGAGAGTGGATAGAGAATCTTGCTGTACAAATCGGACATTACTTTTTTTCTTCAAAGGATATGGCATTGTCTCTGCGCTCCTACCCCAAACAGACAAGGCACAAACCCTGACTAACAGGTTCTGAGGCCCACACGCTAAGAGCCATTTGCAACAAGGAGTGGTGTCACCTATTTAGCCAGGAGGAGGAGAAACATTTACTTTGATGGAAGCACGAGAAACGGTCCTGGTTCTACTCCATTTCCAAGCATGAAGCTGTTCTTGACACAGAATCAGCAGTCCTGGGGTGAATTGCCCACCCTGTTCTAGCCGTATCATTTTGTAGAACTCAACACAGGGAGTTCCCCTCTCTTCTTTCCTATATGACAGGCAGGATTCACATGATGAGAGCTACCAAACAATACAGACAGAGGGGTAGGAATCCCATCCTACAGCTAGACCAGCTCTCCGTAGATTTGTATGACTATGGGGTTTCCCCACATGGAATAGCAGAAGAGTCCTCCTGCTGGATCAAACCGAAGGTCTGTCTAGACCAGCACCTTGTTATTCACAGTGGCCAACCAGATGCAAGGCATGAAGGCAATGGCCCTCTCTTGCTTTTGTCCCCAAGCAGCTGCCCTGGCGCCTCTGACCCTATATAGCCATTGTGTTTAGTAGCCACTGACAGCTTTATCGTCTATTAATTTGTCTAATCCTCTTTTGAAGCTGTGTAAATTGGTGGTTGTCATCACTACTACACATCTTGTGGGAGTGAATTACATAGTTCAACTATCTGCTGCGTGAAGTAGTACTTCCTTATGTCTACACAGATTCTTCCTCCCTTCACCTTCAATGGATGACCCTAGTATTATGAGACAGAGAGGGGAAAAAAATCTCCGTCCACTTTCTCCACCCCATGCATACTTTTATACACAGTGGAGACTGGTGGCTCTGATGTCAGTGAGGCAGTAAATCTGCTCCAGGGTGTAGTCCAAACTTTCAAGGAGCTTATTAAGGCACTTCACCTTGGACAGTTCCTTGAAAGTTCAGACTAAAACTCGGAGTGGATTCACTGCCCCACTGACATCGGAGCCACCAGTCTCCACTGTTTATATGTCTCTGTCATGTCCCCCATTACTCATCTTTTTCTAAACTAAATAGCCCCAAATGTTGGAAACTTTCCTTATAGGGGAGCTGCTCCAGTCATTTTGGTTGCCCTTATCTACACATTTTCCAGCTCTACTATATCCTTTTTTTTGAGGTGCAGCAACCTGAACTGAGCACAGTCTTCCAAGCGTGATTACTATTTTGGAAGTTTTGTTTTCTAGTGATCCCTAACATGGAATTCATCAGTGGCAGCCGGCAGCAGAGCACAGGATTGTTCACATGGTTTCCCACCACAGTGTGGAGCTGCCAGTTATCAAGAGGGGGAAGGGGAAAGCAGTGGGGAACTTGGTGAGGTGTGGTGTGGGCGCAGCTGGAGCTGCAGATTGATTCCCCCACTGCACCTGCACTAAGCTCCCTGCTACCTTGCCCCTCCCCCTCTTAGCAATGATGCTTGGCATTGGGAAGCCAGGTGAGCACCTCTGGAATTTACCTTTTTCATGTTAGGGATCATTAGGAAAGGGATTGAAAATTGAAATTATTATATTTATATAGTAGTAGTAACAGTTACATTTATTTGTTGTTTACTATAAAAATGTCTCAGAATGACTTACAGTGATACAAAATGACTTACAGTGATACAAATTTTAACGTGCATCAAAAATATTACTACTACTACTGCTACCACCACCACCACCCTCCCTTCACTCAAAGGTCCCAGGGCAGGTTACAACAATTTGAAACTCAATTAAAAACAGTTAAAAAAAACCCTAAACAACATCACAGAAAATAGGTTCGGTCCTAAAAATATACATCTCAGGTGTCGAAGGCCAGGGTAAAGAGGTACATCTTCAGAATTCGCCGAAAGTTGTACAAAGTTGCCAGACACACCTCAGTGAGGAGGAAGTTCCACAGATTAGGGGCTGACACAGAGAATGCCCTCTCCTGGGCCATCTCCCCCCGAACTTCTGAGGGTGGCAGAACTACCAAAGGGCCCCCTGTGATGATCTCAACACCCAAGATAACATTAATTGACTATAAGTGCTACTCGTGCAATAACATAAAAAGGACAAATCCTACCCCACCCTACTAAAGTTAAACACCAAATATAGGCTTGGATATAATCATACCCTATAACTACAATTAAGGTGTGGGTGGACAGGAACACCTCTGTCTAGCACCTAAAAGTTGGTAACAATGGCACCAGGCACATCTCTCTGGGGAGGGCCTTCCAAAGTCAGGGAGTCACCACTGAAAAGGCTGATTTTCATGTTGCCACCCTCCACAGCTCCCTCAAAGGGGGCACATGAAGAAGGTCCTCAGAATGATGATACTTACAGAACCATCAGTATATGCCAGAGGTGGGGAACCTTTTTCAGCCCAATGGCCGCATTCCCGCATGAACAACATTCTAGGGGCCACATGCTAGGAGTGTGCAGGGCCAGATGTAGAAGTGAGCAGAGAAATGGATGTGACTCTTACTTGTGCAAAAGTCAGAGGTTTCTATACACACACCTCTCTCCATCCTCCGTCTAAGCATCAAGGACAAATGATCTCAGTCCAAGGCCCCTTCTAGCCAGACAAAAGCACTTGAGGAGGGCCGGTGAAGGCTGCTGTCCGACCCAGAGACGAAGGAACCAGACTGAGACGAGGTGTGATCTGTTTCTCATTTTATTAATGTGATGGTCACATCCAAAGCGGTGCGCTTCATAGACCTGTCTACCCTGATTCACTCCTTTCCCTAGCTATTCTACCTAAGCAGTCTCTGCAGCATGTGAGTAGAGTTGACTCAGCACTTGAGTCTTGGGAGGCACCTGCTTAAGTAGGGAAGTTCTTTGCATGTAAACGACAACTCCAATGGAATTTCACCCTCTGAAAGTCTCTCTTCTTGTGCCTCCTCGCACAGGGCGAGGGGGGGGAGAGACTCAAATGGCCCATCCGACAGCAGGGCTTTGCTAGGTAACAACGCGGGCTCTGAAAGTGGGATGCTGATTGGCGGGGAAGCATTTGAAGAGCCAGGCGGGGATTCCTGCATGGCCAGGGTTGGCGTGAGCGGTCACTTCCCAAATGTTCAGGCCGGGGACTCACAGGCAGGGCTGGAACTGCCTCAATGGGGGTGCCAGCCTTGGGAGTCTGCAGGCTGTCAGAACCCTCCCTTCCTCCAATGCCCCCAGGAACCTAGTCCTCATCTGACTCCTCTCCCTGCATCTGGGGCACAACAGCTATAGTTAGTGAGGGCCACTGAAAAGCCTGGAGAGTCCAGGACTGAGGCTTCCCACTCCTGGCATATGTATTGTGTTTCACAGGGCAGATCCACAGCATACATTTAAAACACATCCAATGCACATTTGAAAGATGTATTTTTCCTCACAGAATCCTGAGAACTGTGATTCTCCCCTCACAGAGCTACAAATTATCAGCATCCTTAACTATTACTTACATATTTATTTATTAAATTTATATCCCACCATTCCTCCCAGTAGGAACCCAGAGCGGCAAACAAAAACACTAAAAACATATTGAAACAAAACAACTTTAAAAAAACAGGCTAAAACACATCATCTTTAAAAACATCTTTTTAAAAAAAGGTTTAAAAACATCTTTAAAAGCAATTCCAATACAGATACAGACTGGGATAAGGTCTCTACTTAAAAGCCTTGTTGAAAGTGGAAGGTCTTCTGTAGGCACTGAAAAGATAACAGAAATTGCACATGTCTGATATTTAAGGGGAGGGAATTCCAAAGAGTAGGTGCAGCTACACTAAAGCTCTGTGCGGAATAGACCTCCTCATAAGATGGTATCTGCAGGAGGTCCACACCTTGGGGGGCTTAGTGATTGACTGGGTATATAAGGGGTAAGACGATCTTTCAGCTGTCCTAGTCCCAAGCTGTATAGGGCTTTGTACACCAAAATCAGAACCTTGAACTTAGCCTGATAGCTAATGGGCAGCCAGTGCAATTCTTTCATCAGCAGGATGACATGTTGGCAATACCCTGCCCCAGTGAGCAGTAGCACCGCCACATTTTGCACCAGCTGCAGCTTCCAGACCAACCTCAAGGGCAGCCCCACATAGACAGCATTACAGTAATCCAGCCTGGAGGTTACCAGTGCATGGACAACAATGGTCAGGCTATCACGGTCCAGCAACAGCTGCAGTTGTCTTGCCAGCCAAAGCTGGTAAAAGGCGCTCCTAGCCAAGGAGGTCACCTGGGCCTCTAGCAACAAAGAGGGATCAGGGAGCACCCCCAGACTATGAACCTGCTCTTTTAGAGGGAGTACAACCCCATCCAAAGCAGGCAACTGACCAATTATCTGAACTTGGGAACCACCAACCCACAGCTCCTCCATCTTGCTAGGATTCAGACTGTTTATTGGCTCTCATACAGCCCACCCCCAAGTCCAGGCACCGGTTCAGAGCTTGCACAGCTTCTTCCAATTCAGATATTATATAGAAATAGAGCTGGGTATCATCAGCGTACTGCTGACACCTTGTCACAAATCTCCTGATGACCACTCCCAAAGGTTTCATATAAATATTATACAGCATTGGGGACAAGATGGTACCCTGCAGCACCCCACAGCACAACTGCCAGGGAACAGAAAGACAACCACGTTATCAAATTCTTCCAAGTTACACAGGAAGTGGATTGGACTGTGAAAGTCCAACCCAAATTGTGTTTGCATTTTTACAAATTTGTAGGGCAGTACAATATCTCAGAGAGGAGGTCAGATCTCCTGCTCCCCTGGTGCATTCACTATAGCTGCCCAATTTCCTTGCTTTTTAAAGTTTGATAGAAATATGTTGGCTATAGGTACGTTCTCAAACCACAAGGATTTTTGCCTATTAGTGAATTTCTCTGCTTTTTAATCCAGGAGGTAAGAAAGTTGATATAGTTCAGACAGTCACTTTAAATATGTTTGATTTACTTCACAATTTTAGTGAAGTTTCTTATAGTAAATCATTTTCTTTTGCTTCTGTTTCTGTGAATATGTGAAGGACAGCAACACTTTGCAACACTAAAAAAAAACTCCAAAAACAATTGTGGAATAATGATACTGACTATTCTGCATAATAGTTTCCAATGGACATGAGGAGTGTCTCAGTTTGCACAAAATAAAACAGTGGGAGATGAAATATATTCTAGCAAACGTCTAGGTGTCCTCTGTGTTTTTAATTGACCATGCCCACCTTTCCTTAAGTGGAGTAGTGTAAGCATAGCAGGCTGAAAACATGCATCTTGGGCAGGCCAAGTTTGTTTTTTCCAACAGCCAGAGTCATAGCTTAAGTAGTAACATATTGTAATCAGTCTGATTTTACATCAAACTGCCATTTCAGATTCAACTGTTAATGCACGCAAAATAGAAATAGAACATAACCTCCAGTTTGAAACACAAAAGGCTGTCTTCACCATCATATGACATTGACCAATAAAAAGGCTTTGAAATTAATAAAATAAATTTGACACAGATTTCTAGGATGAATAATGAGAGAAATATAATTTTCTAGGTTAGATTTTCTGTAGAACAAACAAAAATGTAATTCTCCATCTTTGGAGATGGCAGGTGTTGCCACCACTCCCCATATGCTCAGAGGCACATGTCACTAAAATCTTCCAAGCTACACAGGAAGTGGATTGGACTGTGAAAAACCAACCCAAATTATGTTTGTATTTTTACAAATTTGTAGGGCAGTACAATACCTCAGAGAGGAGGTCAGATCTCCTGCTCCCCTGGTGCATTCACTATAGCTGCCCAATTTCCTTGCTTTTTAAAGTTTGATAGAAATATGTTGGCTATAGGTACGTTCTCAAACCACAAGGATTTTTGCCTATTAGTGAATTTCTCTGCTTTTTAATCCAGGAGGTAAGAAATGGGATCCTGTGCAGGTTTGCTGAGAATGGATTGATCATTTGCATGCTTATTGAGTTCCGTGGGATTTACTCCCATGCCATCATATTTAAGATAGGTAAAACTAACCATGGGGATGGAGGCCTGGAGTGGGCAGGGGAGGAGGAAGAAGGAAGAGGGGAGGAGAGGAAGAAGGGATGAAGCAGGGAGAGGAGAGGGGAAGGAGGGAACAGGCAGATCTGATCATTTGCATGCTTATTGAGTTCAGTGAGATTTACTCCTGTGCAATCATGGCTAGGATAGGTAAAACTGGCGATGGGGGAGGAGGGGAGGAGGGGAAAGTAGAGGGGAGGAGGAAGGGGGGAGGGGAACAGAAGGAGGGGGTTGGAAGGGGAAGGGGAGGGAAGGGGCAAAAGGGAGGTGATGGGGAGGAGGAGGAGGAGAGGGCAGGTTAGATCATTTGCATGCTTATTGAGTTCAATGGGATTTACTCCTGTGCAATCATGATTAGGATAGGTAAAACTGGCGATGGGGGAGGGGAGGGGAGAGGAGGAGGAGGAGGAGGAGGGGAAGGAGGGGATTGGGAGGGGGGAGGGTAAAGGAAGGGGGAGGGAAGGGGCAAGAGGGAGGCAATAGGAGGCAGGAGGAGAGGTCAGCATTGATCATTTGCATGCTTTTTGAGTTCAGTGATATTTAATCCTGTGCACTCATGCTTAGGATAGGTGAAACTGACCTGGGGGAGTGACAGGAAGGGAAGGGGGGGAGTGGGAGTGGGGAGATTGCATGGGTAGGAGCTGTGAAGAGGGGAAGCCCCTCTTCCTTCCAAAAGGAAAACATCATTTTTTAGCATTTCCCCCACCTTTTTATTCTACAGCAGGTACATGTAGCCTACCACCCACATTTAAAACAAAGCTGTCCCTGGCCACATCCACACCAGACCTTTATTTCTCTTTAGACAGTCATGGCTTCTCCTAAAGAATCTTGGGAAGTGTAGTTAGTGAAGGGTGCTGAGAATTTCTAGGCCCCAATCCCCTCACAGAGCTTCAATCAGAGCAGCTAACTGTTAAACCACTCTGGCCACTGGAGCTCTGTCAGGGGAATAGGAGTCTCCTCTCAGCCCTCTTCACAAACTACACTTCCCAGAATTATTTGGCTATATAACTTGGTGGGTGCTAAAGAAAGATTTTAGCTCCCCATAACTATTTTATTGTAATATTGGTGGTGTTTCAACAAGGAAGGGAAAGTGCTGAATAAATCAAAGTATTGAAGAGAAGGAATCTTCTGTGATTTTTAAATAAATAATTGGAACTTTTTTCTGCCCAGGTGGGATCCAGCAGTAGCACAGGCAAGTTCTCTTGAAGCTCATTTTGTTGCGTGAGGTTGAGGATGCCAAGAAGTGTGAGCAGTTACAGGGAACAGAATAGGAATGTTTACTCTCCTGCACATTTTTCGATGTAAACTTTAAAGCTCCCACAGGAGCGAACGGAGACAAAGCACACAAATGCTGCAGAATGTGATGGTAGAAACAAGGGATGCCCAGATTTGTCCATTTCAGTTTCTCTCAGTTTCTCCTTTTTCCAATATTAAATTCAGTTCTCCACATTTCCACGTTTGTGAATCCTTTTTAAAGTCCTCATCAGCATTTTAGTGTGATTTTTCTCTTAATATACACATTTTTGTATACAGTTTTCCTAATACAGTGAAACAGTGGGGGCTGGGGGCTCCATGTCGGTGGGGCAGTGGTATCTGCTCTGAGTTGCAGTCCGAAGTTTCAAGGAGCTGTTGAAGGCACTGAAATCTGTTCCTAAGATAGGTTCAGGACCTTGGACAGCTCCTTGAAATTTTGGGCCGAAACTCAGAGTGGATTTCACTGCTCCACTGACATGGAGCCACCAGACCCCACTGTAGTGAAAACGCATTGTGACATGGGGGGGAGGATGAAGGATGCACCTGCATTCTAGGGCTTCTGCGCTATAATGAAAACTGCACTGAAAGGGTTAAAGCAATGAGTTCTGGTTCGTAGAGAAGCAAAAATCCTCCACCACTGAAGCTGAGGAACGGAACGGGAAGGAAGAAGCAGGAAGGTAACAGAGAGAGAAAAACAAGTTAACGAAAATAAAAATAACATTCCATAGACAGTCACAAAAGAACTTGGAGAAGGCTCTGGAGATAAGTGTCCCTTAGGAAATAACCACCAGGAAGAAAAAGGGCAGGAGGGAGGGGGACGTCAGGAAAGAGATTTTTTTAAAAGAACACTGAGAGGAAAAAAGACTCAGAAACACCCAGGGGAAAACTGAGGATTCACTGGGGACAAAGCGCACAGAGGATGAAAAAAGAGGTATAACAAACAGAAAAGTAGGGTGTCCAGTATTTGACTTGGGAAACAAGGTCAAACCTGCGATACATCTGAATACCTAGTACAGTGAGATGCGTTACAATGAGCTTCCACTGTATACTGCATTTTTGTATGTAATTTTCACTAATACATACATTTTATGCACACTTTAGTTTAGTATATGCATTTTTGTAAACATTGCTTAGCTGGAGAACTGCACTGCAAAAATCAGAGAAATGCGAAATTCAGAGACTATTACTCAGCCCCATGGCTTTTGAGCTGTGGGGTCCCACGGGGTCTATCCTGTCTCCTATGCTATTGTACATCATATGAAACCATTAGGAGCTATCATGCAGGGATTTGGAGCATGGTGTCATCAGCTTTATCTCTCCATTCTATCTGAATCAGGAGAGGCTGTGAAGGTGTTAAACCAGTGCCTGGAATCTGTGGCTGAATGGAGACCTCAGTAGTCCATGCTTTAACGACCTCTATCTAGACCACTGCAATGCATTCTACATTGGGCCTGCCTTGAAGACAGTCTGGAAGCTGTAGCTAACACAGAACGCAGCTGTCGCATTGGTGAAGCAACCTGAAGAAACCATGTGCCACTTGTTCTGAAAGGGCTACACTGACTGCCAGACAGCTAACAGGGCCAATTTAAGGTGTTAGAATTAGTATACAAAATCATAAATGGCTTGGACCCAGGTATCTAAAAGAAACCACCTCCCTGCTGCAATATCAACCATCTCAGGCCTTACAATTGGCAGAGGAGGCCCTGTTGGTGGTGGCACTGCTGAGTGTTGCCTGCCTCTCAGTAACAGCTCCCCATTTACGGAATGCCCTACCTGATAAGGTGTATCTGTGTCTTTCATTATTAACATTCAGCCAAAATTTAAAAACATTCCTGTTCAGCCAAGTATTTGATGGCTGAAATATTCTGTTCCTGACAACCATGAAATTATCTAATATTTTTTAAAATTAATTGTATTATTTTGCTGTTTTATGAGTTTGCTGCCCTGTGCTCCCTTGGGAGGAAGGGTGGAAATTTAATAAATAAATCACACACTTGGTTTCCTGTGAGACAACAGGCCTCCAAGAGGGTTGACAATAAGAGAACCGTGCAAGAAAAGTAACATTCCTCCTCCCCACCCCACTCCATACATTCTTTGAGGAAAGGGTGACTGATGAAGCTCCTGGGGAGTGATGTTACAGCTGCTGCTCTGGCCATTTTTCAAAGGTTAGATGGTCACCCCTGGAAAAATTGACACACCCGCAAGGCTGAAATATGCTGCCTAGCAACTAGGGCCAAACAGCACACTGTATTTCAGTTCTTACTTAGGTGGTAGAGCATCTTCTTCATCCCAGACAAGTGCAGCTTCAGGTGGTGTCTAAAGAAAGCTTGGAAATGGGTGATGATGTAAAATGCCCATTTGTTAGATCAGGGTGTAGGGAACTGGATGTGCCTAGTGGCCTGGATCCTGACCTCCCCCACCGGCCACGTTGCCATGCCCACCTGCCAGTTACCTGACAGCATCATGACAGCTTCAAAGGGACTTGCTTGTCAGCACATATCAGCTAATTGGCACTGACAATGAGCCGTACTTTGCCATTTTGGATTCAAACTTTGTCTGCAAACAAACGTTTTCCCTCTGCAGGCCGGCAAAGCTGTCTGCAAAGGAAGAACGTCTGTTTTCACGTGCAATTTACATCTAAATTATGCCTGCACATGGACAACTTCAGAATGCCTTGCTATCAGTGCTAATGAGATTATCAAGACTCTCAGCAAGCCCTTCTATCCAAGGAACAGTGGGGAGAGCACTTGAAGCTCCCAGTTGGTCCTTCCAGCTGCAGCTGTACCTGCCTCACCTCTGATGTCATGTATGTTTTGATCCGAGTTGGCGGAGGAGGTCTGAGGGTTTTGAAGATTCACCTCATGCTTTGAGTAGGGTTTGTCTCCAGGCTACGTTCAGACCAATTCCCTCAATTTACTTAACTCTAAGGTAACGACAATGGTGTCTGGGTCTGCTTCCACCATCTCTGGTGGTGGCAAAAAAGTTTTTAAAAGGAATGAAAGATCCCACCATCATTGCTAAAAAGTAAGCCCACCCCATAAACCTGGTGGCAATGCCAACTCACCACTCCCAAACAGGATTGTAAAATTGGGGGGCATTCAGGAGACAAGGAGAGCCAGTGTGGTGTAGTGGTTAAGGTGCTGGATTACGACCTGGGAGACCAAGGTTCAAATCCCCACACAGTCATGAAGCTCACTGGGTGACCTTGGGCCAGTCACTGCCTCTCAGCCTCAGACGAAGGCAATGGTAAACCCCCTCTGAATACCACTTACCATGAAAACCCTATTCATAGGGTCGCCATAAGTCGGAATTGACTTGAAGGCAGTCCATTTCCATTTTCAGGAGACAAGACTAGCTCATAATTCCCTGGGAGAAGGTATGATTTTTAAAACCTGTTCAAGTCTGTTGTGTAATCACTCCTTTTCTCATGAACACTCTCAGTTCAGAAGCACTGGCTTTGAAAGGATGGAAGAACAGACAGGCAGACCCTGGAACACATAATTGCTCCCTTTATGGGGCAGAGACCGCCTCGCTATACGTTCTTGGAGGGGTTGAAGTAGCAGGTCCAGCTTGGGTTTATTATTCCCTTTTTGTGAGGCAGAGCCAGACTATTTACAAGGATCCAACAGCTGGTTTTCTTGTTCCATTAAAATATAATTTGGCAAGCACAGCTTAATGTATATAAATATTCCCAAGGCAACCAGTTCTGCTGAGCCAAACAAAATGGAAAAGTGTGACTTCGGGGGGGGAGGGGTAACAGAAGAAGCCGATTATAAATCCTGGTCTTTTAAAATTAAAATAAAAAAGGAAAAAAGCCTGAAGTACATAGAGGAAATCTTTTGGCACCCACTTTTTGGACAGATTGAAGGAGCATTTCCAGGAGATTGAATCAGCCATGCCATACAGGAAGTGGGCAAAGGTAATTTTAGGAAGTGGTTCCATCTAGCATAGGGACTAGCACAACTAACATTGTTTAGTCACCGCGGTTGCCATGCCACCTGAGCAAATCCAGTTTTGGACCAGCAGCCCCTTCCTCATTGGTAATGCAAGTATAATCAAACATAAGATACCTGTGGCACATCTGATACCAGTGGCGGCTGGTGACTTCATGTCAGTGGGGCAGTGGAATCTGCTCTGGGTTTTAGTCCAAATGCTGTTCACTCCTTGAAAGTGAAAACTAAAACCTGGAGCAGATTCCACTGCCCCACTGACATGAAGCCACCAGCCACCACTGCCTGATACTCACAAAAGCCTTCAAGCTGGAAACAACCTCATAATACGCACCCACAGGTCTCCCCCATGCTTTACGCTAGAAGTGAAAGAAAATATATACATGTCACAGTCACCACATTTTGTTCCACTAAGAAGCAAAAGGACCCATTCAAAACTGTAGCTTTTTCACACTTTCACAAAACGCTGCAGCAGGCCAGATGCAACAAATTGTTCTGGTAGTATTTACTCTGCAGTGGCTTCCTGTTCATGCTCTGGCAAGGTTTTAAAAGTACTGGTTCTTACCTTAGGTGAGGTTTAAATAGTTTACAAGGCCTATCACAGGACTGCCTGCTTCTGCATGTTCTCTCCAGGGTGTTCTGATCAACATCAGAAGCCTCAGCTGAGATGCGGTGGGTGGGTACAAGAAGCAGAACCTTTTCAGCCATGGCACCAAAAAGTTGAAATGTCCTCACTGGGGAAGTCTGTCTGCCGCTGTATGCATTCCACTAGCTGGTTAAATGTGGCTTTTTCAGTAGGAGACTGATGGCTGACAAAACACCTTTCTGCGGAGATTGATTACTCTCTTGTCTGATTATACCAGTCTTGATTGTAATGTTTTATTTGTAGATTTTAAGTGTCTTGCTGTTTGCTGATTTGAGCTCATGAATGGAAAACACAGCGTATCATTTAAAAAAGAGGATAATCTGCTACAGAAAATCACTTAAGGAAATAGACTTCATACCATATTTCTTGATCCACCTGAGCCACCCCCTTCCCCAACAGTAGAAGGGCATACCTAATTAAAGGGATACAAACTTTTTGCAACTGATGTTGGCAGAAATCTTGAAGTAGGGATGGGTGACCTACGGGCTTCCTGATGTTGCTGGATTCCAGTTCCCAGCAGCCTCAGCCAGCATGGCCATTGATCAAGGATGATGGGAGTAGGACTCCAGCAACATCTGGAGGGCCACAGGTTAGAAAATCAGTCTTACTAAGTTATCCTCCTCCTTGATCAGACCTGGGTTGTTGTTGTTTTTTGTTTGGATGGCACCCATTCAACCACTCACCACAGATGGATCTCAGCAACTAGCTTGTTTTAGGAAAAGCTAAACGCCCCACCAGAAGAGATTTAGTTGATGGAACAGCAGGACAGGGCTTTTTCAGTGGCAGCATCCTGGTCATGGAGCTCCTAGCAAGGCTAGACTAGCCCCCATCCCTGGTGAGTTTTAGCAGGGGGGCAACAACATTTAGAAAAAAAGGAAGACCAAACAAGAGATGGATTGATTCCATAAAGGAAGCCACAGACCTGAACTTACAAGATCTAAAGAGGGTGGTCTATAACAGATGCTATTGGTGGTCACTGATTCATAGGGTCACCATCAGTCAAAATCGACTTGAAGGCACATAACAAGCTTTTGACATTGTTTCAACTCTGCTTTTTGTTGCTATTCTTAATGTTTTGGCTTAATTCTTTTTTGTTGTTTTAAATTCCATTTCCTTTTCTTCTAAAACCACCCAAAGGTGACATAGAATATTTTAAAATGAAACTACTTACTAAATACATAAAATATCAGCATTCTGCAATTGGTAACTTTAAAATCTCGATTCAAGCTCCAACCCCTTTTAAGGATCAAGTGTATCAGAATGTGTATGGATACATTTGTGCAATTAAGAAAATTCTGTATTTATAAGGAAAACAATTAAAATCTTTCAGAAGGAAATGTATATGTGTGAGAACCATGCAAAGATTAATACAGGCACAGTGGAGGTATAAAAGTGAAATTAAAATTAAATACAGGAGACTGTGAGCCTAGAAATGCCCAAGACTTACAGTGCTTATTATGTGGAATATGAAACCAGCATATTTCACAATACAACAGGATGTAGCTAAAGTTTGTTTTTCCAAATAGCATTTATTAAACTTTAACTCTCATATTGCACTTATACAGTTATGCTTAAGAGAGGGTGTTCATAAATGCATGTTCAAAGCTCAACGACTGCAGCATCAGATGATTGCCAGTACCTCAAGTACAGTATTTTGCAATAAGGAAGGACAGTTCACATACTCAGCTATGGGTCTCCATGTGACAAAACAAAGAGTAAAATCATAACATATGTGTAAATCTGCCCAAAGGAAGCATTGTCCAATAATAATAATAATAATAATAATAATAATAATAATAATAATAATAATAATAGTTTATTCCTGAAGGTATTTACTATGGTGTCACTTTAAGAAGTGTTAACTTAAGAATTTGTGCTTGACCTTGCTTTTCATTCTCCCTCCCATTCCCTTTTCCCATGTGTCATACCTTTTCAGATTGTGAGCCTGAGGGCAGGGGCCATCTTAGTACTGATTTTTGTAAGCTGCTGAGAGCCTTTTTTTTGCTAAACAGTGGGGTATAAATGCCATAAAAAACTCTCAATAACATGAATGTAAGGAACTTTCTGGAGCATTCTGTTTTATGAAATACAACAGAAGTATTGGTTCCCATTTGTTTGGCACTGGTTAGGCCTCACCTTGAGTACTGCATCCAGTTCTGGACACCACACTTTAAGAAGGATGCAGACCAACTGGAACAGGTTCAGAGGAGGGCAATGATCAGGGGACTGGAAACAAAGTCCTATGAGGAGAGACAGAAAGAACTGGGCTTGTTTAGCCTTGAGAAGACAGGGGAAAGATATGATAGCACTCTTCAAGTACTTGAAAGGTTGCCACACAGAGGAGGGCCAGGATCTCTTCTCGATCGTCCCAGAGTGCAGGACACAGAATAATGGGCTCAAGTTGCAGGAAGCTAGATTTTGACTGAATATCAGGAAAAACCTCCTAACTGCTGGAGCAGTACAACAGTGGAACTAATTGCCTAGGGAGGTGATGGGCTCTCCAACATGAGGCATTCAAGAGGCAGCTGGACAGGCACCTGTTGGGTATGCTTTAATTTGGATTCCTGCATTGAGCAGGAGGCTGGGTTCAGTGGCCTTATAGGCCCCTTCCAACTCTATGATTCTATGATTAATCATTGCAAAAGCTGAGAAAAATGATAAACCCAATAGGGCTGGCTATTGCTTGTCATCTGATTACTATCACTCACATTCCATCTGTAAGCTTGTCTAACTTTAAAATGGAAATGGCCTGCCTTCAAGTCAATCCCGACTTATGGCGACCCTATGAATAGGGTTTTCATGGTAAGCAGTATTCAGAGGTGGTTTTACCATTGCCTTCCTGTGGGGCTGAGAGGCAGGGACTGGCCCAAGGTCACCCAGTGAGCTTCATGGCTATGTGGGGATTAGAACCCTGATCTCCCAGGTCGTAGTCCAGGTTGTTTTTTAAAAAAAGTTTTTAGTCTGCACAGAAAATTACATCATAATGGGGGCAGCTGCCACCTCCAAAAAGTAGAGCTGCTAGAAGTCGCATCCACCCAAGCAGTTCCCATCACCTTGGCTCCCCCTACCCAGATCATCTCCTACCTGGCTCCACACATGGAAGCACCACCTATCAGCCATGGTAGCTCAATGGGCTAGCCAAGTTCAGAGACAGGATATAGTCAAGTGATGTTATCCCCATGCCCTGGTTGTAAGCTTCATTGATGCATTTGGCTAGCCACTGTTGGGGCCATCCTTGATGTGATGCAGGATATCCCAATGGATTAACACTTAAAAGCAGGGACCAGGGATGGGGTGGGGAAACAAGCATACCTGTATTTCCTCCCTCTCTGGCCAAATACCAGCTGGGGGAGGGCAATTTAGATCTGATAATGGGCACAGGAAGAAAGTTTAACCCACCTCCCAAGCACTATGGCTCAGATCCCCTCCCTTCTTCACAGCTGCTTTTGAAATCTAAAACAAAACAAAAGTTGGGAGATCAGTTGACAGCTCTCCCACATCACATCTACTTTGACTCTTAGAAACAGAGAAGTGACTACATGAAGTGACTTGCTGAAGACCAAAAACGCACAAGGCAGAGGTGTAGTTTGACGTTAATACTCCATATTTTCCCTTTCAAATTTCCCCCACCATCAAATTTCCCACTTGGATACACTTGCCCTCTAAATCAATTCTACTTCTATTTATTTACCTGAAAAGACTCACTTCTTTTAGCCCCTATCAAAAATGAAAGGGGGCAGAATCCTCTTTTTTCCTCACCTCACTTGTGGTCCAAAGCCTTCCCTCAAAGCAGCCAGATTATCTGTTCCATTTCCTGGTTCCAGTTTAAAGAGGTGGGGCTCAGATTTAAAAGAAGCAGCTGCAGTCCAATCACCAGCTACTCAACATCCCAGGCAGACCAGCCTGCCTCCACCACAAAGTATTCTCCATCAAAACATTGTGCAGGTGCCAGTGGGATGCTTCAGCTTCCTCTATAGGGGCAAATAGGCAATGAGTTGTTTTTGCTTTCCTGAGCCTAAACAAACCTGAACCACCATCTTAAGAGGGGAAGAGAAGCAATTAGCCCAGCAAAAAAAAAAACCTTCTTAAACCCCCAAACAAAACAAACCTTTTTAAAAAATGGGCAGACATGGGTGGGTGGGTATTATGAATCTTGCATCAGTGATGGCGCAGGCACTATCCAATAGATGCCTGTGGTAGCTATATAACCATATTACACAGAGGATCTCAGTAGTGGTGGTGCTGCAGGAAGGAGAATCATATTTAATCAGCAATGGCACTCAATCATCAATTTGGCAAGTTCCCAGCAACAGTAGCACAATTGAAAGGGAAGAGGTCTGTTTTGTATCCCCTGCAACTAATGAGTTACAAATGTGTAGCCATATCCCCCCCTTTTTTTTCTTTGTTAGTGTGCATTGAAGCCCAAATGATGCTCTAGTAGAATTGTGGTCCAAGTAGCTGTGTGTTCTTAGTAAAAACGCTACGGGTGGGAAAGAACAGAGGAAAAGGAACTTGTCCAGAAATTACACAATAGCTCAGAATCAAAACCACACGCAGAATTCTGGTGGCTGGGTCCAGTTTGTCTTCCTTAACTTACACTAATTCACAACAGGATGTTGATAAAATGTAGATGACCCTTTAATTTTAAAAAGTTCCAATAAAATGCTCAGCGCTACCTACAAAGCCCAAAGTAGTTACGGAAACTGAACTCTGAAGTTAATGATACACCTTACACACAAATAGATCCCAGTGGTTATAATAAACATTTGTCTTGTAAAAGTGTGCCAGGAAGGTTTACAGAGGTTGTCAATCTAGTAACTGAATTCAGGTAGATCTCAAGCCTCACATTTCTTTAGCTCACCAGTTAGATGCAGACTCACAAAAGAAAACTTTAAACATGTGTTTTATTAAAACCAAACAAACAAAAAAGTTGCAATTTCAAGAGAAATATTCAGAGCAAGATGGAAAGCCTCTGAATTTCCATATTACAGCAAAGTCCAGGACTATCCACAGCTCACTTACCATTTTCAGCATGTCTGCAGCTGGAGGGGAAACCTGAGAACGATACTGATTGTGCAGGTCCACAATCAGCTTCTTGTCCTCATTTGTAAAGGACCAGCTCAGCTCCATCGCTGTGAGCAACAGGAGGAGGAGGAGGAGGAGGGGGGGAATTTGCAGGCCTGAGCTCAGCATTGTGGCACTGTCTTGTTTTAACAGCCCACGGGTCTGGCAGACAGCTTTAAATCTCTTCCCAGAATAAGGAACACCCAAAGCCCAAGATTGCAATGAGGAAATTTATCTTTTTATTAGAATGCCTTTCAGAGCCATGGAGGGAACACACCCATCTCACATAGTATCATTGATGGAAGAAGAATAATGGTCCTTAAGGGACGGCCATGCCCATTCGATGAAATCAATTGTCTACATAAAACTGATGCATCCACTGTTTCTACAAGAAGAGGAACTTTGGAGTCCATGGTGCTGTAACCTGATACTGAAACACACCAGTCACCCTAAACATCCAGCCCACTTGTGCATCCAATCTCCCTTCCCCCATTTTCCTCTCCAAACATTTTACATGTAAACCAAACTCACAAACTACCCTCAAAGATGTCTTCACCCATTAGCAAAATTCTGCCAGACAGTGTGACTGCATGCGATGGTGCAGCCAGAAAATTAAAAAAAAAAAACAGGACCAAAGCCTTCCTCAGACTTGGATCAGCCCTGTGATCCTTTCAGACCATTGTCTATCGACAGAGCTCAAACTGAGGAAATTGGTCAGGGCTAAACTATATGTCCAAACAACAATTAGCCCCTTGTGAATTGTAGTGGAATGCAAATTATAAATAATGCAGAGCACTGCATTCAAAAAAATATTTGTGGCAGGTTTGCTTCAACAGCAACAATGAATGATCGCAACAGCAAAATAGATGAGAAAAATCACATGATGTATTTATCCTGCGTTGGCATCATCTGTAAGTTGAACATGAAATGAAAGGATCTGCATACCAATCTGTCAGGACAACTCAACATGAGGATCTATGACCCATGAGTTTGTCACTCTACCTTGGGCAAAAATGTTCCAAAGGACATAATGTCATATATAGAGCTGGACCTTTTGGAAAACATCTGGTGAGAGAGAAGCAGTCCCTGTAGCTAATGGTGCTTCCAAATGGGGTTTGCTTTATGCATACTACTTGTGAAGTTGTTACATTATTTATTTATTTATTTATTTATTGAATTTATTAGTCGCCCGTTTGGCTGGCTGTTCAGCCACTCTGGGTGATGTACAAAATAGGCATACAATACCTAGACATTAAAAATCTAAAAACAATGAAGATAAAATCTAGTCCACCCCAAAAGCCTGCATGAAGAGCCGGGTCTTCAAGGCCCAGCAAAAACTCATCATGGAAGGGGCATGGCGGAGATCATTTGGGAGGGAGTTCCACAGGGTGGGGGCCACAACTGAAAAAGCCCTCTCTGGCACAGGATCCAGATGTATTTCCACAAAATAGTTCTTGGTGTGAAATACCACTTTTCCCAGAAGTACAACTGTAATAACTTACTGCAACTAAACAAAACAAAAAAAGAAAGCTTTTTCTCCCAGGCGAACATAATTGCAATTTTGAATACTATGTAGAACATGGCTGCGTGCCATGGGCACTATTAGATATGCCTGTGATATCACAGTTGTGCAGTGTTAATGGGTTTCTAAACAACAACAGTTATTATACAAGTTTTTAATCCTTTCTAGGCTATGCTCTGCACTATACATTCAAGCACTGGAGCATTCTTCCCTTAAAGCCAGCAATGCTAACTTTTCCCTCATAGCAATGCCCCCAACATTTTGTGAATTCTCCATCTTCTTACACACTCTTTCCACATTCTTTGAAGGCTGTGTGCTCCCCACTCCCTCAAGGAATGCACATCTGTACCAAACATTTTTAAAAGATACAAACATAGGATATGGGACAGTAAGGTTATTCCGCTACAGAAAGGCTTCTTCTTAAACAACATAACACTGTTTTGGGCTCCAACAGTTTATACATTAAAATCTGTTTTTTTAAAAAGATTTTTTTTAAAAGTCAAAGCCTTCCTTGATTATCTGGAGTTTTGTAAATTATCTGGAAAGGCCCTCATCACAGAGTATTTTTTTTATTTTTTGGCCTTATACCACAAAGGTTTCAAGGCAATTTACAACAAATATAAAGATGCAAAATATAAAAATTATACACATTAAAGCAATAAAAAGCTAAAAGTAATATACAGATACGAAAAATACACAGAATAAGGATGTTGGAATTTACCTGTAACCAGTCAATATGTTTGGTGGATTATGTCTTTACCTAGAATGGGACTGACGTGAAATAATAGCTGGAGGGTTTGGGATATGATTTGCTGAGGTGCTTATAACCTTAGGGCTATCTGTTGTAATATTATGTGACATTGGTATCCCCCATTCATATCCCCCTGCAGTTTACTGCACTGTATATAAAGTCCTAACAGGTTTGCAATCCAACTGACTCCTATATGTAAATTGTAAATAAGTAAGCTCAGTCCTGCCTATAGCTGAGAATTACCTATTTTTCCATTCTGATTTGTAGAGTATGCAGGGTAGCTTGAAAATTTGCCTAGTGAAGAGTCCTTCTTATGATTTTATGTCACACTAAACATAAAGCTGTTTCAAGCAGAAATGAAATATCTAAGAGCTGGTAAAAACTCATGGGGAGACTGAGAGTTCACCAGAGCTATAGTTAAAAGGGAAACACCGGCACAGCTGGTCAAAATAAGTTCCATTTAAAATAATATGTGTATTATGTGCCTTCAAGTCGATTACAACATATGGCCACACTATGAATCAGCAACCTCCAGCAGCATCTGTTGTAAATCACCCTGTTCAGATCTTGTAAGTTCAGGTCTGTGATTTCCTTTATGGAATCAATCCATCTCGCTTGGTCTTCCTTTTATTCTGCTCCCTTCTGTTTTTCCCACCATTATTGTCTTTTCTAGTGAATCAGGTCTTCTCATGATGTGTCCAAAGTATGATAACCTCAGTTTCATCATTTTAGCTTCTAGTGATAGTTCTGGCTTAATTTGTTCTAACACCCAATTATTTGTCTTTTTCGCGGTCCATGGTATGCAGAAAGCTCTCCTCCAATACCACATTTCAAATGAGTTGATTTTTCTCTTATCCACTTTTTTCACTGTCCAACTTTCAAATCCGTACATAGAGATCAGGAATACCATGGTCTGAATGATCCTGACTTTGGTGTTCAATTATACATCTTTGCATTTGAGGACCTTTTCTAGTTCTCTCATAGCTGCCCTCCCCAGTCCTAGCCGCCTTCTGATTTCTTGACTATTGTCCCCATTTTGGTCAATGACTGAGCCAAGGTATTGATAATCCTTGACAAGTTCAATGTCCTCGTTGTCAACTTTAAAGTTACATAAATTTTCTGTTATTACTTTCAACTTCTTGATGTTCAGCTGTAGGCCTGCTTTTCTGCTTTCCTCTAACTTTTATCAGCATTCATTTCAGATCATTACTGGTTTCTGCTAGTAGTATGGTATCATCACTTCATAAGAAAGTTCATTAACTTGCTTCTGTCCAAGGTAATCCCTAAGGCAGTGTTTCTCAACCGGTGTGCCTCCAGATGTTGTCAGACCACAATTCCCATCTTTCCTGACCATTGGCAATGCTGGCTGAGGCTGATGGGAGTTGTGGTCCAACAACATATGGAGGCACACCAGTTGAGAAAACACTGCCCTGAGGGAATGGAATGGTTAAGGCTGTAATCCAACACATGTCTACTCAGAAGTGAGCTCCATTGGATTCAATGGGACTTATTTCCAGGTAACTGCATATTGGATTGCAGCCTAAACCTGTTAAACACAGGTGTTCTTAAAAAAAAAAAAAGCTGTTGGGGTAGATTTCTCTCCAACCAACAATCATTTTGTCTGGGTGACAAATATATCACCAACAGATGTACCCATTGTTAAGAAATTCACCAAGGAGGCACAATGTAATAGACTGACAAATTGACTCTGTGGAAGTGCTCCCTTGCTGCTGCTGGCACATCCGGCTTCTTATGAATCTTTTTCAGTTCATCTGATGTACAAGTCTTCAATGTGTACTTCTTGGGCATGCTCTGAGAATGAGCTGGGTCTCAAACTCAAGGGGGAAATCATCCACACAACCCACTTGCTACCTTAGTGCTATAGACTGCAAGTGACACCAAGGGCATTAGACTAAGCGCCAAAAACAAGTTGAAGCAATGTTGGAGCCAGCTTGTTAGATGAAGCAAGAGGACTCATGGTGAGTCCAGAGAAAGCTGTAATGGCAACTGTCCGAACAGACAAGAGCCAGGTCAAAGGGGGCCAAGAGACAGCTGCAGAGATGGCCTGCTCCCACAGAATTGTTAAGTCTTATGCCATGCCTTCTTGGTCAGTTTCTGACAGTGGAGCAAGAGTCCATGACATATTCCTCACCCAGGCAAACTGGCTGTGTCTAGGAGGTGTTTACCCCACAGCCATGCTATTTTTTGAAGAATGCCTATTGTGCTATATGTGATAATGCACAGAGAGCATGAAAGAAGACTTAGAGGGTTTATCCATGATCAGCTATCGAACAAACATGACAGCAGTTCAGAGAAAGCTCTGGGTTTCCTGGAAGATCATGCAAGTGCTTCCTTCGCAGTATTACACTGAAGCAGGGCTTTTGACTATCCCCATGCTGCGGACAGCAACTCAACTTACCAATATACACACACTGCTTTTGTTCTACCATGCTCCAGACCAATTTCCAGATGATGAGTACAGGGATTAAAATGCAGAACATCAAGGATTTTAACACAGTATTTTAAAAACCAATATAGCACTACCAACAGACTGCACTAAGTTTATTGGCCGATAACCTAGAAGAAATTATTCAGAGTGAAAGCAGCTCAGGGAACATTTTGAAAACTTATAAGCTGCAAAAGAGAAACTGGAGATTCAAAAAGAGCTGCTTAAATCCTTGGTTGCAGCATTTCATCAGTATGCTTTTGCATCAGTGAAGACTCCAAAAGGGGATAAACAAGCAGGTGAGCAGGCATTCCAGTAGGAATGGAGAGAAAACACAAGGATGAAGAAAAACAACAGATCAACTGAGGCAACTTTAATCACAGCAGAAGTGGATCCCCCAAAAGTCCAGTCTGAAAAGCCCCTGCCTAACCACCTCTGATCTATTCCATCCCACAAGCTTACAATACAATTACCCAACGGCATCTGCACTTCATCCATTTCCCATGAGGTTGCAGAGTCCCAAATCATTATTTATTGGATTTATTGGACACTTCCGCCATAGAACAATTACAGAGCGGACAACAAATATAGTACACCAGTGTTTCTCAACCGGGGTGAGAGGGAGGTGCACATGAAGATCTCAGGTGGGTGGGGCTGAGTGTTTCAAAAAAAGTATGTACAATATAAGTAAAAAATCGATATTAAAATATAAGAGTATGAAATGTTATGTTTTCAAAGGTGAAAAGATCATATGCAGATTATTACGTGATCTGCACTACATCACAGGTGTGCTGTAGTTTGGCATTATCTCATGATCATTAGTTATTATTAAATGTATATCCCTTCCTCCCAGAAGGAGCCCAAGGCAGAAAACAAATGATAAAATAGTAAAAATATCTATAAAACATCTTAAAAACAAAGCATCTTTTAAAAAAATCTTTTTAAAAAAATCTTAATTCCAACACAGATACACACCAGGCTAAGATCTCTGCTTAAAAGTTTTGTTGAAAGAGGAGGGTGTTCAATAGGAACTGAAAACACAACAGAGACAGCACCTGTCTAATATTTAAGGGCAGTGAATGCTAAAGATATGATCCCACCCAAAGCAGGCAATTGACCAAATATTTGGATTCAGGAGCCACCTACCCACAGTGCCTCCAGTTTTGCCCTCATCTAGTCCCCTGCTGAGTACAGGCACTGGTCTAGCGCTTGCATGGTCTCTCCAGATTCAGTTGTTACCAAGCAATAGAGCTGGGTATCATCAGCGTACTGCTGACACCTCACCCCGAATGTCCTAATGTCCACTCCCAATGGCTTCATATAGATGTTAAACTGCATCAGGGCAAGATGGTACCCTGAGGCACTCCACAGCACAACTGCCAGGGGGGCAAAACACCATCACCCAATGCTAATCTCTGAAACCAACCCCTGAGATAGGATTGGAGACACTGTAAAATGCCAATCTCACCAAGTCAGCTCAGAAGAATACCATCGTCAATAGTAACAAAAGCTGCAGAGAGATCAAGAATGAATAACAGGGTTGCATTCCCCCTGTCACCTGACCAAGGCCGATTCAATCCCATAACCAGTCCTGAACCCAGAATGGAATGGGTCAAGATAATCTGTTTCATCCAAGTGTATTTGCAATTGCTGCACAACAACCCTCTCAATCACCTTCCCTAAAAAGGGGACATTTGTGACCAGGTGGTAATTGTCACAAACCAGTGGATCCAAGGTGGGCTTTTTCAGGGGTGGTCCATCACCGCCTCTTTCAGAGAGGCTTCCCACTCACAAAGACAAATTGACCACACACTGGATTGACTCATTCATACCCCCTTCAGCAAGCTTTAATAAGGGTCAAGAAGATATTATGCATCATTGCAAGCACCTTGTCCACATCATCAGGCCACATCAACTGAATTTGCAACAGACATTGCACTGGATGCCTCACTGGGGACTACAGTAAATGTGGATGGGGTGACAAGATTGCTACAGAGGCCAGCAACTTTAACCTTGAAGTGCCTTGCAAACAATTCACAGTAGGCTTCTGAAGGGTCTAAAATTCCTTTTGCTAGAGTAGGTGTTAACAGATCCCAGACAATATGAAAAGATTCCACTGAATGGCTACTTGATGATGCAATGGAGGCAGAGAAGTGGGCCTTCTTTGTCACCCTTACCACCACACAGTACGCAGTTGTTTCACTCATGCCAGGTCAGCCTCACAGCATGTCTTTCACCACTTGCGCTCTATCCGGTGTCTGGCCTGTTTGATCACCACTAGTGTACCAATGTGCAAAACAGGCTCCACAATACTGGAGAGGGCACTCAGGGGCAACCGTGTCAATAGCCTGATATGTCTCATTGTTCTACACTATGACAAGAGCTTCAACAGGACCACTTGTTCTATCTACTGGAAACCCCTCCAGGGCATTCAGGAATCCAGTGGATTCCATTAGTCTCTGGAGGCAGACCATCTTAGTCTGCCCACCACCCCTGCAGGGGAAGATCAGAGCCCTAAATCAAAACTTCACCAGGAAGTGATCTGAGCATGACAATGGGGTAACAGCCACCACCACCACCCCAACTCCAGACCATCCCTTCTTCCATCTGGAGCAAAAACCAAATCAAGGGTGCATCCTGCTCTATGTGTTGGACTAGTGACAACTTGAGATTGCCCTATGGTTGTCATGGAAGCCCTGAAGTCCCAAGGCAGAACACTAGAGGCGGCCTCAGCATGGACAGTGAAATCACCCAAGACTATTGTTCTGGGCTCCTCCAATACCACAGCCAAGATGGCCTCTGCCAGCTCAGTCAGAGAAGCTGCTGGGCAGCAGGGTGGACTGTACACCATCAGCAACCTTAGTTTACTGTCTCTTTGGCCACACACCAGGTGCAGGCCCTCACAGCCAGCTCTTAAGACGGAGTGGTTTCCTGGTGAGAGATGGAAGTTCTGTGGACCACAGCAACCCCTCCTCCCCTCATCCCTGCAGTCTGTGCTGCTGATGTTGCACCAAGTATTCAGGTGGGCAAAGCTGGGTCAGATCAACTCCGCCCAGCTCACCCACTTGGGTCTCAGTAATACACACCAAATCAGTAACTTGTGTTCACCGCCCAGAGAGCTATTGCTAGTCGGGCGGTATAAAAGTTGAATAAATAATAATAATAATAATAATAATAATAATAATAATAATACACTCATCCATGATCAAATCATGGAAAAGTGTGGTCTTATTCATACCAAGCTGGCATTAAACAACAGCACACACAGGCCTGTGGGCACAGCACATGAGCAACCAGGAACCTCTCCATGGGAGGAGTGAGAGTGAGGAACAAGATGTAGATAGCCTTGCTCTCATCTTCCATAGTGACTTATTATTACTACTACCACTACCACCACCACCACCCATGGCTATACTTCCCTCTTCCGATTATCACTGAAACTGGACTGGCATCACATATGTCTCTCCTTCCTGAGATTCCACCTAAATGTGATATAAACAAAAACAGCCCACCAACAAAACCTACCAGAACCAGTTATCACAGTACTCTAAGAGAATTGAGAACAGAATTATTAGAACTGTACCAGACCCACTCAATATCTTTCAAACTGGGCACATCTACTCCCCCTCCAATCTCACACCCAGGGAGGGCCAGCCTCCTGTCAGTTGCAGAACACCCCCTCCACATTATCTTGGAAGCTTGTGAGAAACCCTTTATCACTGACATTCAGTGCTTGCCATAGTATTTCCAAGAGGAGTTTTTGGAACTCAAGTTTGATTCAACTGCTAAAGATGATTTAGAACAATTCAGCTTGGAAACAGTACGGTTGAAATATCTCCCTATATACCCCCAAACAGGAGAGCAGGCTCTGTGCATCATTATTCCATTTTCATGCACATATCTTACAAAGCTGTTTTTTCTGCTTTTATGGATATTAAAACAAGCAGCGCAACAAACTGGATGTTGAAAGAGACCTTAGATGTGCTCTGCCTTCCATGGTGCCCAGAGTCCAAAACCTTGTGACAAGCATACAGCATCAATGCTCACATTAATAACATGCTGACTCCTTGAAATTTGAAAATACATGTGGATTTTTCAAAGTTTGATTAAATATAATTTTAAAAAATTGGTAGTACTTTGATTCATTTTTATTAAGCCTAAAATTGTATTTATCATTTTATTTATCATTAAAAGTCATGATATTTCAAACCTTTTGAAAAGTCAAATGAAATAATTACAGCCGCCAGGTTTGAAGGGGTGTTTGGGATTTTTATGTTAGCTAAAAGGGAGCATGGGTTAAAAAAGGTTGAGAAATATTACAGTACATAAAATCAATACAAAACAACAGTTGATTCTGGTTTGTCTGAAACATTTATATGCATCTACCTATGCTTTTACACCGAACAATAACGAAAAGTGGTTTGGGAAGGTGATTTTTTTTCATTTCAGAATCCTACCCACAATAGTTTGTTTTGGAACTGATATTTGTAGCAACAAATTCTAGAAGACAGATCAACTACCCACCCACAGACTGACAAATATGTCTTTTACAGGGTCTGCTAGACAAATATTAACTAAGCATACGAAAATGTGGCTCTCATTATTATTAAGTGCTTTAACATAGAAATATATGGTCCAACTATAACAAGCTGAGTTGTAACTAGGGAAAAACAAATGTGCCTACGTAACAGCTGCATGTGCTTCACATTTTGACACATTGTAGACTTGAAGCCAAGATGACAGACTTGCAGTGAGGCCCTGTATTTCTGCACATAAAACTTTTAGGAACATATGAACGGTCCTACTGGCTCAGAGCTGCAATGCAGTTATCCCAATATGTCCCCTCAAAGGACAACTAAAGCCAGATGTTGCAGAAGAATGCCAAGACCCACAGCGGGCAGATGTGGGTTAATCTAGCTATAAGATGGCTTCATTCAATTGCTCGATATTGTCTCAAGGCCAAAAAACTTTCTTTGGGATAATTAAATGCTCCAGTGCTAAACATTTTTGATTGCTGTCTAAACAACATATCCCTCTTTCTACACTGCACATTCTAATATACTGTTCCATTTAAAAACTGCCTACAGAAATCTGTGAAGATGCTTGGGCTTTACTGGAGTATCAAAATTCCAAGGATACCTGCACGTGATGGAGAGATCTGAAGTTTGATACATTTAACACACCCTGATTAGAAAAATCTAAAAAGTCTGGCATCTATCCATCTCTCTCTCCTCCCTGCAAAATGGGCTATTCAAAACCAAGCCCAAACAATGTAGTTACTTTCCAAGCAAATATGAGAGAGATGACATTTGGTGTACGCATATGGTGAATACACAGCTACAATAAGCTAAAGAACACAAGTTTCTCCCCAGCAACTGGAGGGAAAGAGGTATTCTACTAAAAATGGTATGAGCTTTCAATCTAACTAGAAATTTGGCACACTCATAGCTTTACACATGTTTCATTTGAAAAGGTTAAAAGTGGGACATTGACACCTAACAGTCAAATCCTGGGACATGAAAACTTCATCTCATACTGGAGATCAGCATTCCAGCCTTGAGAAAGCCAAAGGGAGCCGTGGGGAGAGAACGTTGGACGGTGGGAGTCCCACTGCTCCTTCAGAGTTAGATCCAGAGGAGGGGATCCTTCCAGTGGGAAGAGTTATATATGTTTGCACAATGCATGTTTAATTCATTCACAAGGGAATGCCTTCTAATTTTTCCAAGTTTTGATCTCTAAAACAGAGACAGATTGATGCTCAGAGCTCTAAAATAGAGACAGATTGATGTTCACAGTGCTCCTGGATCCAGTGCTGTGCTTGAATATTCAGGTTGCAGTAAGGTTCAAGCATTCTGTTCCCATGCGCCACTGAGTGAGAAGACTATAACCGTTTATGGCTGATTCAACCTTAGTGATGACAATAATTTATACCGTCATAATTTTTAGGTTTCGATTACTGCAATACACACCTCAGGTTCAATTAGAAACGTGAGTTGGTGCACAATGAGACCATATGTCGCCTGATTTCTGTGGGCTAACAAGAGCACAATACACTGGTGCCCCAGAGTATAGGGTTCTTATTGTCTTTCAGATACAGTTCAATGTACCTAAATAGTGAGGGTCCCATACTCTTAATTTTCATTCAATTACTCACTTTCTATTAGAAGAACAAGTATTTTTCCAGTTGGATACCATGACAGTTAGACATATACCAGGAGAGGGGAACAGGAACTGATCCATTCTTCCACCTGTGTGGGCCACTTTGACAGGTGAGCAGAAATGCCCACCTACAATCACACAACATCACCATAACAACACATGGCTTAACTTCAAAGAAAAGAATTGGGAGTGGGTTCCCAAACCTTTCCTTTCTTCCTTTGCAGTTGCAGCTGGAATTTAAGCTGTGTCTGCAAAGGCTGATCCCTGCTTCAGGGATTGGCTCTGGATGGAGCCTGCATATGGTGCCAAATTTAAAAGGGACCAGTTGGAAGTCTCACTTGCCAAAGAACAAGCAGGAGTGCACTCTGATGTTCCCAACTGTTCCTTTGCCGATGTCAGGTCTGACATCAGATGTAGGGCATGGCTAGGGAAGAATGATCTCATGGACCATATCAGGACTCCTAGTGGGCTTAATCTGGCCTATGGGCCAGAGGTTTCATGTGCCTGTCATGAACAAAGTGGTCTCATTTTTCAACAAAACCAACAGAAATTACAAAACACCAGCTAGTTTTGGTGTACAAAGCCTGCACAACTTGGGACTAGGATACCTGAAAGATCGTCTTACCCCTTATATGCCTAGTTGATCACTGCACTCTGCAGGTGAGGGCCTGGGTAGAGGCTTTATCCTAGTCTGTGTGTGTGCTGGAATTGCTTTTTAAGATGTTTTTAAAGATTTCTTTTAAAGATTTTTGGTTTTAATATATTTGTAAATATTTTTTGTTTTAGTATGTTTTAAAGCCTTTTGTTTTTAAAAATGTTTAATAGTGCTTTTAGTGCTTTTGTTTGCTGCCCTGGGCTCCTTCTGGGAGGAAGGGTGGGATATAAATTTAATAATAATCAGTCATCATCATCACCATCCTTTGCTGCACCTTATCTGTTAATGTACTCATTTCAGATTTATCTAAATCTTTAAATCACCTATTCTTTAATAGCAACCATTTCCAGAGGGCTACTGGTAGCCATTCTTGACCAGAAGACCTTCAAAAGGTAGACTCCAACATAAAACCACTTACAACTAATCAAGAAGCTCAATTCTACCACCGTGGCCTGAATCAAGGTAACAGGTTTTACGCTGCTGCAAGTGTTAATCAACTTACCAATGCCAGGATGTTTGTATCACCACAATGGTCACTATAGTAATTTTACATACATTCAGGCTTTAGTATAATTGTTATGATCTGCACTGTTTTGCATTTCATTTCCCTCTGATCTCACTGCTTATGGCTTATCGTTTCCCCCTCCCAATACTGTGTATATATACTTGCCAACTAAAGATTACACTTCATGCATTTGATGAAATAAACTCTAGTCTCCGAAACCTTATTCCATAATAAATGTGTCAGTCTTAAAGGCAAGGGAGGGAAACCTGTGGCCCTCTAGATGTTGGACTATGAATCCCATCATCCCTGTCCACTAGGGATGGGATCCGTTAGCTGGTGCTGCTAGAAAGTTTTCTGTCAACCAAACAGGCAGTATCGATTCGAGTTTGTTCTTTGTCCACTTTCTGCTGCTTTTACGAGTCCAATTTTTCCCCTCTACAAAAATGTTGATATTAATATTGATGTTTTCTTCCAAAACTATTGATATTAATATTGATGTTTTATTTCAAAATATTGATATTTTGAAAGGAAATATAGGTAAATAAAAGAAAATACAAGTATTTTGAAAGAAAGAAAATATTGATAATTTGAAAGAAAATATTGATAAAAGAAAAGGAAAGCAGTTTTGCCGCTGCCTCTTTTTCTGCTATGACTGAGGCTGGTCAGTTTTCATGTTAGCAAGCAGAGACCGGCTGAGGAGGAAAGCAGTGGGGCCCCCACCGCCTGGAGTCAATGTGGGAGAGAGGGGGAGGGGGGAGAGAGAGAGAGATGTAATGCTGTGCTATGAGTAAAACCAATACAAGAACAATACATTCAAGGAAATCTTCAAAGGGGAAAAAAACAGTGTCAGGGGAAAGCCACTGCTGCTCTGCAAAGATGAAGAATATGTGGACCACTGAAAAATCCAGTTCTGAATCTGAATTCAGCGGAATTCTCACCCATCCCTACTGTCTACTGGCCATGCTGGCTGGGTCTAACTGGAGTTGGAGTCCCAACATCATCTGGAGGGCCACAAGTTAGATAATCATGCTTTAAGATGTGATAAGACTGTGTTGTTTTCTCTTAATAGTAGATATTGATGCCACTTTCTTATGGCATGCTAGCATGATTTTTGCCATATACACATTTTGCAACAATTGCCAATTGTTAGCTATCCTTAAAAAGGATCAAAATAAAGGACAATACATCCAATTTAAGTCAAATATCTGTTCTTTGAAGAATGACACCTTCAACCCAAGTGTAATTTAGACAAAGGAGCAGCCATTAACCTGAGACATATCTGTGTGATCACTATGACATTTTCAGGATTTGATTTTTAAAATGTAATGGGGTCAAATACCATTGATATATTTTTTCACTCCTCTCTTACACAATATAAGGATCAATTTATTAATATATGGTTGTTTCCCTCAGTTCTGAAACTGAAATTTGTATAATAGCAACAAGCAATTCTTCAAGCATTCCTCAAATTGGATTTGATTTCTCAAAATGGCCCAAAAACATTAGTTCCTGCATTGATGGAAAAGCAGCATACAAATATACAATCAAAACCATACAAAATGCCACACCTGAAAATACCAATAATGATACCAGGATGGCATCCATCCCTATGATTTCAAACTCTCTGCTTTGGAAGCCCTCTCCTCCCTTATATTCCATTATAACATTCAAATTTGGATGTCTTGACCATGTCATCTGCACTCTCTCCTCTTCCTCTTTTTGACCCCAACCTTTACCAACAAAACCCCACGTTCTACAGAGCCACAAACACTACAGTCAAAATTAGGCAATCTAATAACCTTTATGTAACTTGGCTTAGTTTTCGAAATGTATGCTTCCTTGGAAAAGAAATTGGGCATATATGTATTTATTTATTTATTGCAGAAGTGCCCGAATTGCTTTGTCTTTTCAGAACTGCGCAGAAGGGTGTAGTGAGATTTCTAAAACATATTTCCACACACAGATTTCATTAACCTAAAATGAGGTAGCACAAAGAAAACAGTGGCTCTTGGTAATGTCACTGTTTCTTTAATAAAGAAAAAGAGCCAAATGGGAAAAAGTGCATCAACAGCTGTATTTAACTGCAAAAGGTAGAAACTGACCCCTCTCATCCCCAAACATACAAATCCGACTTATACTCTTTACAGACATTTCCCAAGTATTTACAAAAGGTTGCAATATATTAATCTATAATTATTCATAAAACTGCATAAACTGCATATTTACATTCTTTCATATGAAAAAAGTTCCATAATTTAGTGTATACGCTTGTCCAAAATTGTTAGTGTATATTTATGTACACTCACTTTCCCTGTTACCCCTGAGCCATTATAATGAATAACAGTGAGCCATTTTAGCCATATTCCCTGAACAGACAATGTTTAAAAAAATTAAAGTCATTTGTTCAAGTCTCAAAAGCAACAGGAAAGCCCAGCATTTCCCACATTCAATGAAAGAGCAAATTATATAGTTCTCTTTTTAAAACCCATCATTTTCAGTCTTCCCTGAACTATATATTTCCCTACATAAAATATACAAAGAAAAAGAGTCCAATACTCTGATATGCAAATGCCTTCCATTCACTGGCTACAAAGCAGCTGAATTTCTTGACACTTGTGATTTGGCCTTTGTGAGTACTGAGTGCCCAAGGTCTGCAGTGGCAGCTGATGAATAGTAAGGATGCTCATATTCTGGCAAAATAGTTGCTCCAGGAAGGCCTAATCCCACAAGCCCAATTCATAAGAACAGTCTTGCTGAAATTGGCTTGCCCCTTTCCTTTCAAATCTAAACTCTCCAGAGACTAAAAAACACACAGTCAGTATCTTCCCCCATTCTGCATCAGGAAGAGTTGTGCTCTCCCTATAATTGTGAAAAAAGACTGAGAAAGCAGCTTGGCTCCCGGTTCCACTTTGCTTTAGAAAAGTTGCCCATGGCTTTTTAAAACTGAAGTCTGACAGTTGCCATTTTGGAAAATTTTATTTGGCAATTTGAACAATATATGGCCATGGAAGTGGATGTGCCTAAGCAGCTGGGCAAGCTTCTATTTGAATGCGTTATGACCAATAAGCTTCTCTCCATCCCATTCACCTCTTCCTGACATTATGTCACATCAGTTCAATTCAACCAAGGCAATCTGATTTGCTCATAAGGAAAAAAATTACTAAGAAACAGGCAGATGAGCTTTACTTCTCAGCTTGCCAACTTTAACAACTAAGCCTGCCAACCCGTGGCACCATGATGAGCCCCTCCTTGTGATTCCAGTCACAGGATTTAGGAATGTGCTGTGAGTTCAGACAGTCATTGATCTCTGTAAATATTGCAGCACAGCAGAAGAGACAGCTTGCGTCTTCAAAAGATGCAAAGAGTAGAGCAGGCCAAGATATATTACTTAAGATCACAGAGGGAACCCAAAACATTTTGGGCAGGAAAGAATCAATGGCATGCAATATATAGGATTCCAGAGGTGTGAAAAATTGTAAGAGCCAATACTTGCATTTATTCATTGTTGAGATGCTCTAAAAATGTGTCACCAGGACATTTCATTACAAATAGTAACAACATTTGGAATTTGTCCAACTTCCTAGGATTTTCAACTCATGCCTGCTGCACAACTTTTAGAAAGTATTATATTCTGATTCTGCATCACAAACACCAATGGCTTTGAGGAGGGTTTTGTTCTTGTTTTGTTAAGAGTGACTTGTCTGCTGAACAGAGTTCTGACTCTTAATACCATCTGTGTGAGATAATTAGTCATAGGCTCTAAATTTTGGTTCACAACAAACTTGATCTGGGTAGTTTCCTTTCCATACTGTTCAACCATAAGAGAAGGAATAACACCATAACTTCTCTGGTCATGATAGAAAAGGATGGGGACAGGTGCTAAAACATGCTTCAGAATGGTGGTTTGCATTCCAAAACCAGACAAGAACAACTTGGATCTAATTAAATGCTCTTAATCAGCTGAAAATCAGAGAACTTGGAGCTCTGATTCCTGTTGGGCAATTACTTCTTTTAATTCCTTACAGCTTGTGAAAGAGAAGGAGAAAATGTACTGAAAATTTGAAAACAAATGATGTAAACTCCAGAGGGAATGAGGTTTGGACACGTGCACAGCACCTCCTAGACACAGATCTGGAAACCTATGCAAAGACAAAGTGCACATGGAAAGACAGTCCATAAGCAGGACAGATTCATTATCTTCTGTCCAAAAGACTATTTGCTGATCAGCATTTGGGAGAGGGAGAGAGAGAGAGAAACCGTTTTTATGGGAAAACTTGTGCAGCACATATATAAACTGGCCTTTAAAAATATTGCTCTCTAGAGAGCCTGAGTTGACTGAAAGACTGATTCTCCCCTGCCCTCTGCCAACTATTCAGTAGTAAGCATCCCAAACACAATTCCCTAAAACATAGGCATTTCACTATCAAACCTTTGTGCATATGAGTTTTGTTCAATCTTTGTCTTAGTCATTTGAAATTCTGCTTTCGATTTGTTTCTATTTGCATGACTTGTATGAAAAACAAAGAATTTCAACACACCACAGTTCAGGTTGAACTGTATTCTCTGTGTAGATCTACAATAAACCTTGGTTGACAGATACTTAAGAACTCAGAAACCTGCTAGCTTCAAAGTGTAAATCGCAGCAGCAGAAAAGCCAGAGTAAACAGAGGTGTCATGAAGCTTCTCTTAACTTATGTAGAATGCAGTCTTTCATACATTGCCCAATTTAACCAAGCAATCTTGTAGCAATATATGTCTATACAGAAGTCCAACTGAGTTCAATAGGGTTTACTCCCAGGTAAATGTGATAGGATTGAAGCCTGTGTCTTAATTAGTTTTATGATTGTGATATCCTGTTTAACTTCCTCTTATTTTGTTTAATATGAATGAAAAAGCAAACATGTTTCTCCTACTGAACCTGCTATTATCACATACCTATTTAATATGACACTTGGCTCTAATGTACAATTGTTGCTTTCCTTTGCAGAATCAAGCTGGTTTATAAAAAGTACAAAAGTTTCATTATACAGGAACGGAAGAGGAACAAAAAAAGTCAGCCATCTGGTTATGGGAAATGCTGAATAATGAAGCAGATTAAATGACAACCCTCCAAAAGTCCAAGCCTCCATAACGCTGCCACTAATTTATACACTCATCTTTTAACACACATACACCTAATTACATTGTCATAAGCTAGTCTCTCACTACAGGTCACTAATCAGTTTTGCATGTTTGCAAAACAGAATATACATGGTTAAAAACAGGGTGGGGCACATGCAATTTGTGTATCTGCACAGCTTCCAGTAGGATGGGACCCTGACTCCTAACTTGCTATCGTCATACAATTAATATATCCCACCTAAATTTTCTAACACAGATAGAGAGATTGTTCAAATCCCTTCTGAAAAATTGACCTACATTTATAATGAACAATTTTTTGGTTCTCATTTGGAAAGTTATATTAACTTGTTTGAAACAAAAGAATCCCCAATAGCACATAAAACATGTATGCCCTATCCCTCATTACTGGACTCTGACCTCAACTTTACACATCTGCAAATTATATTAACATAGCAAGAACCTAAAAGAGTCACTCCTGGGAAACACTACAATAAATGTAGATAGCACATGTTTGAAACTGATCCTCTCTAAAGGCACTAGACAGATGAGACCACCAGCAGCAAGAGGAAATACACAAAGCTTGGAAGGAGCTCAAGAATAATCACCATGCATTCAAAGGCATGAATTAAGACACAAGGACACACTAACAAAACACAGGATTGGGAAGAGGTCAAGCATATAAATGGCACAAGCTTTTAACAATTGGCTTGCTCCAATCTTGCCCACAAAAGCATCCACACATCAGCATCTTTGAAACAAGAGCTGGACAGTATTCAAGCAACATTTGCATGTAAAGCTTTAGTCTTCCAGAGTTTCCTAGGCTCAGGTGGCCATGATCAAAGGAGACCAAAGTAATTCAATCTAGACAACTAAAAAATGCCTTGTTTTCAGAAGAGTAGCACTTAGCATGTTCTGAAAGGTAAAAAAAAAAAAAGACGGCCTCCTAGCACATTTGGCTGCTTGGTGTGATATTAGTCACTTTGAAAAAATCTTGGAATTGGCATTAAACTGACCCAGACCAGGGAAACAGCAAGAACACATATACTAACATTAGTGAAGAAAGATGGGGGGGGGACATGTAGAGTCCATCTCTCCTCCCATACACGTTGAAGGATAACCAGTGTTTTGTTAGGGAGAAAGACGTAGCGATTTTAAAAAAACACACAACTGGAAAGAACGGCTGAATATTGCAATAAGTCATCACAACGTGGCTAGGTGAAAAAAAGTTTTGCAGCTGTTGGTAAAATTCTTATTACCCAAACTAACAAAGAACTAAGATGTGAGCAAACTCCATCTCCATGGGACATTTATGTCCCTGAGCCTCAGATGACATGTCAGTGGTTTGCCACTTTTGCAGAAATGATTCAGAGACATACCAATCAGCAGTCCTTACATTACCTCCCAGGATGGCTAGAAAGAGATATTTAGTGAAAATTCCAACTGTAGTGTAAAAAGGACATTCCATCCCCCTACCACCAAAACCCATCTGCTTTCAAGAAAAAATCTACCCAAAAATAGAGAGAGAGAGGGCTCTTCCAATTCCTATCAAGACGTTCAAGGGAAAGGCCAAAGTTATCTTGAAGTTCAATAGAAAATGCCCTTGCAAAGTGTATGGCTTCCTTCACTGCATATGTGCACAACAGCGGGAAAAACACATCCCTGGAAATTGTGGCTAACAATCCTTATCTCTTTTGTACTCAGTTTCCTTTGCCTTGGATCCCAGGTCTTCTTATTCAGCAGTGAGCTCCTCTCACACACTTTTTAAATGGCAGATCCATCACAAACAACAGTAGGTTCTGATCCCCTGGAGTTAAAGCTTGTTGTCCAATAATCCACATTTGCAAAACCTTTAGGAAGAAGAAGGAGAAAACATTAGATCAGAGATGTGCATTACTACCCTTTGTAAAGACAATGTTCTTGACAAGCTCTTCTCTGTGTACTGAACTTACGTTTCAAAACTATTTGTAACTGTCAGGGTGGTATCAAGTGCTGTGTGTGCCAAGTTCTGTTCACACAACATGACTTCCTCTCCTCTTCCCGTGTGCCCCCCAAACCTGCACCGGATGGTCCCTCAACTCTCTGGAGCAGATTTGGAGGGTGTGTGGGGAGCTGCAGGGGAGAGCAGGGGGAAATTCTGTTGCGCAAGTGGGATGGCAACCCTCAAACCTGACAGTTCCAATGGGCATTTTGCCCCCACTTCCATCCCATAGAAATTAAGTTAGAAACAGAATTTCTCTCTTTCAAAAAACCCTCTCTAACAAAAGAGAGACATTCTGTATACTTTTCCTGTCCCATACCATAGATAACAGGGCATATTTATTATCACATTACACAGGCCAGTTCCTTTCTTTATTCAGAACCCTAAAGTTTCACAAAGACTCTGGTGGTACCATAAAAGACTAATGAACATACAGCATATGTGCTTTCATAGACTGAATCTACTTCATTAGAGGTACGCAAAGAAAACAGTTCCTGTCCTATAAATGTTCATGACACAAAGTATTTCTTACTCCTTAAGATGCCACAAAACACTTTATTTTTTGCTGCAGCAGTGTGCAGAGAAATCAGGAAGATTTCCTCTCCAGAACACTGAGGTGTTAGCAGTTCAGCCAGAAGGTGAACCAATCGGACTGGAAGAGATGAAACAGGGACAGTGCACTGAGGATACAGTGCCGCTAGGATAAAGGCAAGGCAAAAGATGTCTCAGGTGCGAGTTCCAGCTACCACGAAAGGGAAGAGAGAACAGGAAGGGAGCAGGAATGTCTGAGTGAACATGAGGAGGAACAAGCAGAGAGCCAGGTAGTAAGCAGCAAAAAAAACCTAGGGAAAGTAACAGGAGATGAGTATAAGATACTGACTGAAGGAGGAATAAGGGAAAAGAGCATCACTTGTGATGAATTAAGAGGGGAGAGATTACAGCTTAATAAAAGGGGATGACAAGCATTACCAAGGAGGGAAGAAACAGAGAAGAGAGGAAGGAGGCCGAAAAGGTGGGGGCAGCACAGCACATCCTAGTGATGGGCTAAGGAGCACGACTATCAATAAAAAACCTAAGGGTGTGCCTGAGGATGAAAAGAGCCCTAATCTTGAAAGGAGGAGGGGTTCACTAGGTGCCTCTGAACATAAGAGACATGCTGAAGGCACTTGGGACCCACAAGGAAGTAGAACAGGAATCTTCACAAACAGATCACCATAGCGATTCTGCTAGAGCACCTCTTTATCCATGAGCCCTTCTCTGTTCATTTCCCTACTCTACACTCTCTTATTTGAAACGTAGCAAGCAAGTGGAGTGTTCAATCAAGGTGGGTATGTTCAGCACCATAGCACCATTATGCAATATGTCCCATCCTTTAAATAGTTCTTTGCCTTTTAACTGCTACATATCACTGAGTGCAGGCTTCCCACAATGCAAGGCATCCTTTCAGAGTGGGAAAAGCCAATTTAGAATACCACATTGTATCTATAGAGTTCATATTTTTCCTCAAATAGCCAGGGTGGGCAAAACATTTTCTCCTCTGCTGCATAATAAAGCTTAGAACATTTAGTTGGGCATAATCATCAAAGCTACAAGGCACGGCTTGCCTTTTCCCAATGTAGTGAACAGCTCCCAGAATGCAACAGGGAACCAATTTGCTACAATGTCACATCATCTAGGGCTAGTATCAATGCTCACCTATATCCCCAGCTTCCAGCTCCACTATAAATGTTTTGCACTGTTCTCTACACATCAAAGAAGGGATAACATTCAAGGTAAGCTGACCACTTCCGACCACAAAGGCACTCTGCAGCTTGTACGTCTGAAAAATAAGAAGAGGAACAAGCTTTAAATTACCACTGTGTCCTTTCAGAGCTTTATTGGAAAGCAAAAGAATAAAGAAACATTTCCCTGCAGAATGAACCCAGGGGAAGCAAAGATACAGAAGGACCAACTACTCCAGGGCTGATCTTTAAATCCAGCCAGGGTAGAACAGACTACACTCCGTAACTGTCATCTTAAGCACCTTATCCGAGACCCAGGAGCCACTAAGCATGAGGTATATTTGGACAATTGCAGAAAATTGTTCCCTGGGCATGCATCCTTCTCAATAGAAGTGACCCCTGCCACTGGCTGCCTATTACTCAGGAATAGCCAGGGTTCGAGACAGGCAGCGGATGTTACAGGGAATTTCTCCTCCTGTGCTCCTCTGACTGTAGGGCAACATGGATACAAGATATGGTCACAAGTACTGCGTGTTTGAGATTGCCCCCCCACCAAATCCAAGGGAGGTGTGGAGCAAGCTGCTATACGAGGACAGACTGAAAAGAACAGGGTGTGTATGATGCATGTACACTACTGTGCACATGTATCACAATCCCATCTCCCAAAGCAAGATTTCACCACCATTAATCATCTTTGCATAATACAATATAGGTATGCCCTTTCAGCTGAGAAGCCAGAATTATCCAGCTTGACAGTGACCTGGCTTATGCATCATGTCAAACAACACTATTAACTATGGTTTACAGTGAATAAGCAGAGCACTCGTGCACCAAGTTCCTGCTGCACTCTTCTCTTCCTCATGCCATGGATGAAATAAGGCAGAGACTGGCATGTTGTGCCACCTGAACCCAGGCTTGTGACTTGTTGCCTCCAAACAAACCATACACGGTAAGACAAGAACATACTTTTGTTACTACTGTCAATCACCAGTTGTCGTAATGATGTCAGGTGATTTGACACCTGTCAAAGTTCAAAGGAGGTCACTGTAACTGCCATCAGCTGATTGGTGGTTACAGCAACCTCCTCTGAAGACCCACTTTCAGCAGCAATCAGCTAATCGGCACTGTGGATGTACCTTCAAAGAGACTCTCTGTAAATGGCAATCGGCTAATTGTTCATTACAGACAGCCCCTTTGAAATCTCTGTAGAGGGGGAAATGCTTCGTTCAGAGCAAGCAGTTTGCTTCCTTCATGCTTCCATAGAATGCTTTCCTAGAAAGAAAAAAAATTCTCTATTTTTAAACTTGGATATTTCCCGATGTCCTTTTCAACGGAGCATTTTTTCCTCTCCCAGGAAAGCAGTTTGTATTCAAAGCATTCCTCCCAGTGCTTTGAATACACACAGCTTTCTCAAGGAAAAAAGAAAAAAAGTTCCATTTTTAAAATGGAGAAAATTTTGTTCTCTCCTTGGATTTAACTCTGTAAGAAGTACTTTGAAACCCAAGCCTTTTCTTCTTACCCCCTCTCTGTATTAGAGACTTGCCAAAGGGGAACTCCCTAATGCAGCCGATCCCAGCTGATTGTCTCTTCAAGCAGTAACAATCAGCTGATTATCAATCAATCAAAGAGCCCTGCAATGTGCTTTGAAGACCTGAGTTGTTGGCCCAGCTGTGAGTTTACCTGCCCTGCACCTGAAGTCATATATAACATTAGGTGCAGGGCAGGTGGGCTTGTCTTACCAAAATGGTCTGGTAAGCCACATGGGGAGGTCTAGTGGGCCTAATTAGGCCTGTAGGCCAGAGGCTCCCCACCCGTGGGTTACAGATTCACTCCGAAACAGGACATAAAGGAAATTCTCAAGTTGCATTTGCCCGTTTTGCTTGTTCTCTTAAGACACAACACACTTGAAAAGTCACATATAACATCTGAATGCTGGTCTTTTGAACAAGGATATGTTTAACCTTATCCTCAACAAAGAGTATATTGAGAATACAAAGGACATCTCCAGTCCTCTGCAACCAGAATACAAGATACAAAAGTTAAAATCATCCTTTGTACATTTTAAAGTTGTCCATTTAAACCCTTCAAGCACTGTACAACCTGGGATACTCACAGCTTAAAAACTGGATCTCTTCATATGAGGCCATTCATCAATTGAGGTGTAGTCATCAGCCCCTGTTGTACCATCCTGATGATAGGTTTGGATGGCAACAGAACCAGAGGCTGGGCTTTCTCAATAATAGACCCCAAAATGTAGCAGAGTTAACATGTTGTTAATTTTCTGGAGGGGTTGCAAGACCAATTTCCTTTGCAAGAATTTTGGGTAAAGTTTTACTGTGGATGTTTTGATGCTCGGCTTTTTGTTTTGCTCTTTATGTATGTTTTATATTGATATAAAGTGCTTTGAACTTTTGGAGAAGCAATACATATTTTAATGATCAACTGACCTTATCCTGAAGCCTTGGATGGTGGATAAGAAAACAGCTTTTCAGAGAAATAGTCTTTGGAAACAGCAGTGAAGAGAAGATGGGGAAAATCTCCTGCAGAATCTGAGTTTTATTCAGAGGGTTTTGCCTATAGAGCATTTCAGAGAATCAGACTGTACTTGGTGTCTTAAAATAACGTTGCTGCCAAGTCCCTTCAACAGATCTTCACCTCTATCATCCTGAACCACTATTATTGCCTCCATTTTGCAAAAGTGTCAAAAAAAGGGGAAAAAAGCAGAAGCTAACAGAGAATGCAGTTTTGCCAGAGCTTGAACTAGAGACTCGAGACTCCTTGGCCTATGTTCAGATCACCTATTCCTTCCCAAGAAAACAATAACGTCAGGGAACCAAAAGGCTGATGCAACAAACAAATATGTATTTTTAAAAAATGTCAAGTTTATTTAATGAAATGCTGATGAAGGGAAATAAAGGGAAGGCGTCACCTAGTCCAACATTAACTAAAACCACATGGGAAAGGGTTTGGGAATCCTAGCCTATTCACCATTCCAAGAACAGGGAGGGCAGGGATGCATTTCAGAAATCCCAGTGCAGGGATCCATCATGATTCATACTTTGATATTCTGTGCACCCAAACTGTCCATCACAAGTTCACAAGTAAGAGCAGCACTGAATGATAAGACCACACTGTATTCCACAAATACAGATTGCCCAAATATGACTCAAAGCGTAAAATCTTTAACTCCTACCTCTATGCGCACAATCACATTCTCTCAAGGTTATGATTGCACCTGAAAGTTACTATTGCCACAGAAACTACCATGTAGCAGTCTTGTTAGCTGCAGCCTCTGGAGTGAGCAATTTAAACAGGTGACATTGTTGCCTTTGAGAATGTACCTTCAAGTGACTAAGTCTGTCTGTCTGTCTGTACTTACTCTTGAGCAATTTGGTTTTAATAATAATAATAATAATAATAATTTAATTTTTAGGCCGCCTATCTGGCCAAAGCCACTCTAGGCGGCGTACATATTAAATTCAATAAAATACAAAATACAGTAAATACAATAAATACAATAAAATACAAATAATCATCAGTGACAGAATAGCAGCAATTGTAATACATAGCAGCGGGGATTGAGTATATAATTAGCCCATCCCGATAGTCTCAAAGGCCTGACCAAACAGCCAAGTTTTTAATGCTCGGCAGAAGGTATCCAGGGAAGGGGCATGTCGAAGATCGAACGGGAGGAAATTCCAGAGAGTGGGGGCCGCCACCGAAAAAGCCCTCTCTCTAGTCCCCACCAACCTAACTACTTTTGTTGGTGGGATTGGGAGAAGGCCCTGCGTGGCAGATCTTGTCGGGCGGCATAGTTGGTGACGCTGGAGGTGCTCCTTCAGATAAACCGGGCCGAAACCATATAGGGATTTAAAGGTTAACACCAACACCTTGAATTGGGCCCGGAAAACTACTGGAAGCCAGTGTAGATTAAATAATACTGGTGTAATATGATCACGGCGACGGCTGTTTGTAAGTAAACGAGCCGCCGCATTCTGTACCAGTTGAAGTTTCCGGACCGTTTTCAAGGGTAACCCCACGTAGAGCGCATTGCAGTAGTCTAATCGAGAGGTGACCAGGGCATGTACTACCAGTGGGAGCTGATGAACAGGGAGGTAGGGTTGCAGCCTGCGTATGAGGTGTAGTTGGTACCAGGCTGCCCGGCTCACTGCCGAAATCTGAGCCTCCATGGACAGCCTGGAATCAAGAACAACCCCCAGACTGCGGACCTGGTCCTTCAGGGGCAATTGTACCCCATTAAACCTCAGGTCAACAGAACCCAGCCTACCCGTCTCCCACAAGCAGTACCTCGGTCTTGTCAGGATTTAGCTTCAGCCTGTTCCTTCCCATCCATCCACTCACGGATTCCAGGCACTTGGACATGGTCTCCACAGCCAACTCTGGTGAAGACTTAAACGAGAGATAGAGCTGTGTGTCATCCGCATATTGGTGACACCGCAGCCCAAATCTCCTGATGATAGATCCCAGCGGCTTCATGTAGATGTTAAATAGCATGGGAGAGAGGATAGAACCCTGTGGCACTCCACAAGTGAGGGGCCAAGGGTCTGAAACCTCATCTCCCAATGCTACCTGTTGGTGCCTGTCAGAGAGAAAGGAACGGAACCACTGTAAAACAGTGCCTCCAATTCCCAGTCCTTCCAGGCGATCCATCAGGATACCATGGTCAACGGTATCAAAAGCCGCTGAAAGATCTAGGAGGACAAGAAAGGTGAATTCTCCCCTATCTAATGCCCTCCTCATATCATCCACCAGAGCGACCAAGACTGTTTCAGTTTCATGTCCAGTCCTGAAACCCGATTGGTATGGATCCAGATAATCCGTTTCATCCAAGTGTGCTGACAATTGGTTAGCCACCACTCGCTCAATGATCTTGCCCAAAAATGGTAAATTCGAAACAGGGCGGAAGTTGTTCAGAACTTGGGGATCCAAGGAGGACTTCTTTAAGATAGGTTTTATAATTGCCTCCTTGAGGGCCAGTGGCATCACACCCTCCACTAAGGATGCGTTTACCACCGCCCTAATCCCTTTGCCCAGTTTCTCCTTGCAATTCACAAGGAGCCATGATGGGCATGGATCAATCAGACAAGTGGTAGGCTTCACAGATGAAAGCACCTTGTCCACTTCCTCAGAAGGGAGAGGCCGAAACCGATCCCACTGGACCGGATTGCAAATGGTCAACTCTGGTTTTGGACTGTGAGATGTTATTTTTCATAGTTATGGGCAAAACCAACACCCAGAATTCTTTGGAATAACGCCTCAAACTGCAAGGGGGGACAGATATACTTATTGATTATTATTTCTGCAGAAACTCTGGGGGTTGAGCAAATTCCAGTCAAACAGGGTCTTACCTGAATCCATTAGTCACCCGAGGCCATAATTGACCTTCTTAAAGGCCTGTAAGCATTATTTATTTATTTATTTATTGTTGTTATTAACATTTATTATCCACCCTTCACCCAAAGGTCCCACGGTGGGTTACAACAGTTTCAAAAATACATCATTAAGAAAACCACATCACCACAAAAAATGGGATAGGTCCTAAAAATATACATCTCAGGTGTCAAAGGCTAGGGTAAAGAGGTGTGTGTCATGTAATGGTGACACTATTTGTATGTATTGTAGGGCCTTCCAAAAAACCTGTAATCTGCACAGTGTGAACTGGATCTTCCCCACAGTCCCTGCATAGTTATTTAGGGGAAGGTTACAGGCCTCTAAGCCACAGCACATGACTCTGTCATTGGGTGCACCAGCATTTAAGAGGCTCTGTGAAGCAACAGTGAGGTCTCTTCTTATGAATCCAGAATCAGGGGGAATCACAATGGCTTTGTTGAGTCTCACATCCCACCCCGTTCCCCATTGTTTTCTTCTGTGTATTTCACCTGGGTAACTCACACTCCAAATTTACTGTCAAGCCATGTCTGGGAAGAAATTTGTTGGCAAACCTATTTTTAAATGCTTAGGGAATCCTACAACAAAACACCCTTTCAGAATCCCAAAGCACATGTGCCACATCATAAATTTGACTGGACCAACTTTCTATTTAGGTCAAGATGGAGCATTACACATTAGAATAAGAAGCCTACAAGAACAGCAAGTCCACATTATCTTTCTAGTGTTCTCCACCCCCACCCACCCAACAAACCTTTCGGATGATACATTACTGAGAGTTCATTGGGTCACTTCTAGAACGAGGGAAAGTACAGCTTCAGTGAATAGCTCAAACTCACCGGAAAATGTGAAATGGAAGTCCTTGCCTTGGATGACTGCTCCATACCTCAGCTAAATCCTCCTGTATTATAAAATCTGTCAATTCAGGGTTCAGAAACTGAAAATGCCTCATTTCAGTATAAGACCGATACTGTCCTGTCTTACAAGAAAGAGAGGAGATGAAATGGTATTTTTATGAGCTATCGTTTCTCACATACTCAAGGGGTAGGTGACATTCTGGCAGGCATCCCACACTAAACAGTTACCTTGATCAAAAGAGGTTGAGGTTGCAGGAGTCTTTCTGATAGCTCCCCTTGGTCAGCGGTGGCCACAAGGTTTTTCATGGAACAGCAGCAGGAGCAATTGGCAGCCAGAGAAACATTCCGTCTGCAATCTAAGCCCCACCATTCTTGACACTCTTTGAAGGAAAAGAACATAAGAGGTTTGTGAACTCTGAGATTTCACTTAAGCAAACAGCAACAGATTCCAGGCATTACACTTGTCATCACTATCTCTGATGTGGGCTATCATGAGATTACAAGTACTTTCCAAGGCTAATTAATTGAACAGGAACCTTTAAACCTGATACAGGCAACACCAACCATCCCATTTGAGAGCAAATAAGTAGTGTATTTCACAGCTCTGTCTCAGGAGGAGGGCACACCAAGAACACTTCCAGATGGCCATGGCTGCACACCATGCTACTTTTGGACCTTTGCAGCCTCTGACAACATTAGGTATATGACTAAGAAGCATATGCTCTTTCTACTCAAATGTAATAAGTGGTTTTTCTTGCTGAAGAACTAGCATGGCTTCCACAAGGGTAAGACCCATCTAACTAACCTTTTAGAGTTCAACAAGTGCCAATAAGCTTATGTACAGGGGTGATCCAGTTGATACTGTGATCTTAAACTTTCAAAAAGTCTTTGACAAAGTTCATCACCAAAGACTCCTCTGTAAGCTTAGTAGACACAGGATAAGAGAATAAGTTTTATTACAGAACAGGAGCTTGTTAAGAAACAGGGAGAATGGAGTAGGAATAAATGAACAGCCCCCACTGAAGGGATGTAAGAAGTGAGGTCCCCCAAGGATCAGTACTGGACTTTGTGCTTTTTAACTTCTTCATAAAAAGACTGAACTTAGGGATAAGCAGTGAGGTGGTAAAGTTTGCCAACACCACCAAGTTGTTCAGGGTGATACAAACAAAAAGGGATTACAAAGAGATCCACAAAGATATTTCTGAACTGGGTGAATGGGCATTAAAATGGCAAATGCAATTCAATGTAAGCAAGTATAACTGATGCACATTTGGGGCAAAAAATCCCAGCTTCACATATACGCTAAGGGGTCTGATCTGGCAGTGAGTGAGCGGCAACTGTTAAGAAGGTGAATTCCGTGTTAGGATCATTAGGAAAGGGACTGGGGGAAAAAAACCTGCCAACATCATAATGCTCCTCTACAGACTTATGATGCAGCTACACTTTGAATACCGTTATTGTAGAGCTGGAAAAGATTAAGAAAAGGGCAAGCAAAATTATCATTGGCCTGGAGCAAATCCCCTATGAGCAAAGGTTATAATATTGGGAGGGGGGTGTTTAGAAAAAAAAGAAGTAAGGGGGGATATTATAGAAGTGTATAAAGTTATGCATGGTGGGGAGAAAGTGGAGAGAGGAAAGCTTTTCTCCCTCTCTCATAACGCCAAAAGTCAGAGTTGTTCAACGAAGTGGAATGTTGCAAGATTCAGGACAGACAAAAGGAAGAACTTCACACAGCACATAGTTAAGACTCTGGAATTCACTACCACCAGATATAGCGACAGTCACCAACTGGATGGCTTAAACGGGGCTTAAACCAATTCATTGCAGAAAAGGTTTTCAATGGCAACTAGCCATAATGGCTATATACTACCCTCTAGTATTGGAGGCTGTGTGCCTCTAAATACCAGTTGCTGGGAATCACAAGCACAGAATGTGTTGTTGTGATCTGGTCCTGCTTACAGGCTTCCCATAGGCATCTGGCTGGCCATCGGGAGGGGGGGGAGGGAGGACACTGGACAAGCTAGGCCTTTGGTCTGATCCAGCAGAGCTCTTCTTATGTAACAGGAGAGTGTGGTTTAAGCAATGGCAAACCATGTTTGAGGATCAGAAATTCTGTTTCTAATCATTTTAATAGGTAAAAGGAGCAACACCGACTGACTCACTCCAGTGAAAATCAAATTTCAATACTACCTTTGGGGAATCCATCCCCTTTGATGAGTGAGACTTAGCTTAAATGCTCATGTTACAAAACCATACAACACCGCAAAAGTAGTAAGCTGCTATCTTTTATTGGGTCAACTTTTTGTTGATGTAGCAGCATGGAAATGACATAGTTGACACAGAACACTTCATCAGACAGAATCACCAGGAGGCTTATTTCCCACTTGGATCTCTCTCCTCCTTTTGCTAATGGGTAACTATAATCATGTTATACAGAACTCTTTCTCAAGAGGAGAAAAAGAGAAGAGTTTTTCACCATTACACTTCTGAGATTCTCTCCAGAGACAGAATAGCTTGTTAATCCAACTCCTAACGCTACATTTCATGTGCTACCTCTGGTATGTGTACTAGAATGACTTGCTGTGTGCTTCTATATCTTGTGGTGCTAAACACCGCAGTGTGACTTGTTTGTTATTGGAAAGCTTGCACCAGAACCTTCTTAAAAGGATACTTGATCATAGCATTGTATTCCTCTTAAGTATGTGCGTACACCCACACCAATGCTTTATGTTTGAGGGAGGAAAACAACTGCTTCAATGTGCACCTCCCAACTACACGCAGGCTAAAAAACAGAAAATTTCATCAATATACACACATGGCCAATGCAGGTAGACAGAATTAAGAAACAAAGACAGGAAACAAAAATCCAGAATAGGAATAGGGAATCCTGTCCAGCCTGAGGGTTGCATTCCCTTCTAGGCAACCTTTTGGGGGCCACATGGCAGTAGTGGGAGGGGGCAGAAACAGAAGCGGGCAGAACAATTAATGGAAATGTTACCTCTGTATAGCAGCCTAGGTTCTACATGCACTTGCACAATCCCTCTATCCTCCAGCCAGGGAAGAAAAATCATTATCAAGGTTTAAAAACACATTCCACTCAGGCAAACACACTCAAGGAAGGTGCAAACCAAAGACAGTAAGAGGTATGTCCCAGGGAGACTCCCAAGGCTAGAGGGTTGCATTTGGCCCTCGGGTCTGAGGTTTTCCATTGCAGGAGGCTTACCCAGGCTGCATGACTGCGGTGTTTAGCACCACAAGATATAGAAGCACACAGCAATCAGTACCACTGTCCATTAATCACATCCACCAAACAGAGCTCAATTTATCTTTGCAGTTAATTCTGGGTATTTGCATTCTCAATTGCATGATTCAGGAGGTTTTTGTTTGCCATGAATAACGCACTCCAAGTTATTCCAAGTGGACTTAATTTTTTTAATCAATTTGAGATTTATTGTTGAGGGTGTTCCTTTATATACCAGAAAATGTGTGACCTGCATGAAAAGTGCAGTGAGAAAAGGGGCTGGGGGCTGGCTTGGATTTGGACAGAGACAGAAGGGATGACATAGAAGGATAGCAGACTGAGCAAAGAGCAGAGGCAATGCAAATGAAGGTGTTTACAAGCGAAATGAATTGGAGCTTTCCCTCCCCCCCAAAATTATACTCCTGCATTCCTTTCAGATTATCAATCTGTCTGTGGGCACACTCAAGGGTTATTCTGGCTTTAAATGTAGCAGACCTTGATCAGTTTGGAGATTCTAAAAAATACACCTTTTGCTTACATGCTGTAGTTAAAACATGTGCATTAAAGTTTCAAGATTGTACTGGACCAGTGTCACAGAATGAGCAAAATATAAGCAGCCCAGTTCCAGGTGTCCCCTCATGTGTTTCACAAGTCTGCATGCAGATAGCAATCCTCCTCAATTGTTTTGCGATGACAAGCAGTGGGTCTACACATCTGCACAAGCAGTGCATACAGGCTTTCAGTAGCAGAAGGTTACTGAGAACACAAGATGAGAAGACCATAAATCCTTAGAATAAGAAGTTAAGATACCACATCTCTGGAAAGACTGTCCTCACTCTAAAAAATAGGCATGGTATTCCTAACTCCATTTCATTGAACTTTAACTTGCAGTGACGTGTGTATATTTGGCTGCCAGTTTAAAGAGACCACAAGAGATCTGTAAGGCTGAGACTAACTTAAGAGTTATCATTCTAAATAAGCTGCTGTTGCCACAACCGAGATAGTGTAGCTAAAGTAATGCAATTTTGCATTTATCTGGCAGAATACAGAGACCATGTCATTTAAAATCCACTAAAGGAGGAAGATTTCATTGTGTTGTTACTAGGCAGCATATTTCTATGGGAAAAGACCAAGAAGGATATCTTCATCTTCATTATTTTTTTTTTTTTCAATAATTTTTATTCAGATTTTCATAAAACATACAAGACAAAATCATAAAACATTCAAAGACAAAAAACAAAATCAAAAATAGTTAAACAAAAAGAAAAAAAGAAAAAAAAAACAAAAATAAAAAATAAAGAATAAAATATTGACTTCCCATTTGTCAAAGATCAAATCAGTTATAAGTCTATAATATATAACAATCCTGTCTCTTAAGTCATATTATAAAATCACTTTCCTCCAGTAGTTATCTTACTTAATCATCAAATCTCATAAACATTACTTTATTCTTTCCACAAAAAGTCAAAGAGAGGTTTCAATTCTTTAAGAAATATATCTATCAATTTTTTTTTCCAGATAAGCATATCGATTAATCCATCTCATTACTAATTATGATAATCTTATTGTCATAACCATAGTCAAAATAAACATTTCAATTAATCCATCACATCAGAATCTGTTAGGTTCAATAATTTCAGTAGCCATTGTTCTATTATCTCTATTAGTTCCATTTTCCATCTTCCATCTTCAGTAGTCTTGTTAAGTCCAGTAATTTCAATATCCAATCTTCCATTATCAGTATTCCATAATAATCTTGCTGTCAAAGCCATAGTCATATAGTAAGAGTCTGATGGGGATTACCTCTATCCCAAATATTTTCTTGCCATCCATTCTGAATAGGTTGCTGAAATACTGCTGTAAAATCATATCTCTGTTCTTTTTTTCAAAATACACTGGGTCATCTCTTAAAAGTTTTTCCATTGTCACATGGCTGCAGTTAATTCCATAGATTTTCTCTATATTGGGCTCCATCACATCATTCCAGTCCAGAAGATTATCCATGCCATTGATAACTTTATCTCTAGAATCTTCATTCATTTCTTCAGAGATAACATTGAGTTCCAAACAATAGATTTTATTTCTAAAGTCCATAGACTCCAAATCTTGTTCCTGTTCCACGTTGGTTCCAATCTCCGGGATCTCCTCTCTCACAGGGACCCCTATTCCAGTCTCCAGGGTCACCTCTCTCACAGGGACCCCTGTTCCAATCTCCGGGGTCTCCTCTCTCACAGGGACCCCTTCCAGGGTCACCTCTCTCACAGGGACCCTTATATCTTTAATCTCCTGCTTCATTTTACTCAATTCAATTTTCATTATCTCAATCTCATCCATTATTTTCTGAAACATAGTTATTTCCAGATTTTCAGCCACTTTCTTAATTGCCATTTTAAAAGAAAAATATAGGAAAACCACTTCTTATTTCAGCAACAATTGGGTTAATACTCCAAACTTGGTGACATCACAGTATAAACAGAGCAGACAGCCTTATCTCTCCAATAGTTAAGTAAACAAAATGCAGTTCCCAGGATCGAAACAATTAATGGCAATCGTCAAGAAACAGATTCGTCAAAATAAAATAGACCAAAAAGAGAGTAGTCTCAAAACAGTATAATATTTTTCAAAATAAAAATCTGGAATAGAAATCCCTCTTCTGTGTATATCTTTAGAATGCAAATCCAGGACAGCTTTTTGCAACAAAAACAGAGATAAGCTATTAATTAGTGCGTAGCAGAGAGAAGTTATGGCTCCCCAGTGAGATGTCAAAAACTGATCAATCTGGCAAATCTCTTTTAAACAGCAACAATTTAAGTCAAGTAAAAGAAAAATATAGAAAGAAGGGTGCTTGCCTGTTAGTGCGTTCTCTCTTAGAAGATAAGATGAACGTTCGCTTTAACAGATAGAGCTTGCTGTTGAAAATCCGTCCCACCTTCGTCGGCTGGACCTCGTCCCATAAATTAATGAGATCTGGTCGTCCCAACAAAAATAGGCTTTGAGGTTAATCTCTTCGTTTCTCCCTACCCGGGAGAAGTTTAATCAGTCAAAAAAAAAAAGAAAAAACTGACTGATATATCTGAATAAGCTTCTTTTGAGGCAGGAGCCCGTCTCAAAAGCAGGCACAGGCTAAGTCACCCTTCCCGGAAGTCAATCTTCATCTTCATTAGACAGTATAGTCCAACTTTGGCCTGGTTCATGCATCACACTAAGCCAAACCTTGACTTAGCATAAATGTACAGGCTCCCAGAGAGGAGCTCGCAGCTGCTTTGCTCCTTGCCCAGTTCCTTCTGCTGCCATACCACGTGTTTTGACTCTGCTGTTGCTTTCCCCCCACTGACCAGTGGTGTAGATATCTCTACACGGGAGGCTCACCTGCTTCATATAAGAGTCAGTCTGTCACTCAATCCTGAGGTCAGACTGAATGCTGTATCATCATTACCCACATTTTTTCTTGCCTGTCCATAAAAGTCACCAGACGCTTTTAATAAAAATAACTATATAACTGGTATTTCAATCTATCTATAATGTTTAATATTTAATCACTTCACAGACAATAGCAAACTTCAACACGCTCTGAAGCTAGTTTTATAGGAAAAGTGCACCTTGAAGAGCTAAGGGAGTCCGGAAGTTAAGACACAATGGCCTAGATCTAGAGAACTCACAACTGCATACAGCAGAGCCCTTTCGTGGAGAAGATGGACCTGGCCACCATGATAGAAGTCCTGGTTGCACCTAGTCTGGTCAACTGGAATGCACTCTGTGTGACAGCTGCCTTTGAAAAGCATTTGAAAACTTTAGCGCCAACATTTTGTAACAGCTGAAGTACTGGTTGAGGCCTGTTTTTTGGAGCATCCAGTCAGTTTCCAAGCCACAAATTGTTTGTTGTTACCTTTAAAGACCTAAATAATTTGGAACCAGGTCATTTAAAGGACCATTCTCTCCTACCCACTTAGGTCTCCAATGGAGGCACTGCTCCACCCCTGACAGAAGTGCAGCCCGTGGGTATTCAAGCAAGCATCTTCACGGTTATTGTACTCAGAGTGTAGAATTCTCTGTCCTGGGAGGCTTTAGTTACTCTCTGTTGACATTTCAATACCTAATTGATAATTTTGTTTCAACATGCCTTTCACATACAGAACTGATGTTGTCGCCGCACCCCACTCCCACTCATTCCTATTTCCAAGTTGGCTCTAGTCACTAGACTAGACTGGTTTTGTTCTTTTGCTATTGATGCTGTTTTTCAGATTTGTTCATGTTTGTTTAATTTGTTGCTATTTTATTGTTGCGTTTTAAGCATTGTTTGCCAGCCACCTTTGGGGTCCCCCAGTGTGTGGAACATAGATGTTTTAAACAAACTAGTCCCAAAAGGGGATTTCAGAATGGCATTTCTCAAAATAGCTGCCACCTCTGACACATGCCAAATTGCTTTCACATTTTAAAGAGTTTCAAAAGGAGTTTGATACAGTATATGGCAAAAGTTACTGTGTTTCAAAGGCAAGCGTTCAAAAATCCCACTGGGCAAACCCAGTCCCTTCAGTGTACCTAAAGTATGTCTTTTGATCCTGGACCATGTGAAAAACTTTGCCCAGAATTATACAGAAATTGGACAGACAAACCAGAATTGGAAGTGGGGTCACACCAATATCATCAGTTCGCTGTTTTTTTTAAAAAAAAAAAATTCCATATGGGCTAGATCATACAACAAATAAGCTCAAGTAAAGTCACATTTAGAATGTTTTTTCACGTCAGGAGCTGAATAAGCTCAGCAACACCACATGTTCTCCGTGGGTTGGATCACATTTTGATTATCCAACCTGCAGTCTGTAATATGCATCCACCCTGCATAGCTGTGGTAACAGCCTGCACTGTTTCTTGGCCTGACTAGGTAGAAGTGTCGTGCCTGTACTGGGCTATCCCATGCCAAACTATTTACTTAATTCAAGAGGAGTAAAGTTCTCAGCTAACAGATGAGATCACTACAGGCGATGGGGCCTTCTTTAGATTTATGCAGTTGCACTAATTCAAAATGATACTGAGATTCTTTAAAGCATACTGACAAAACAAAGGTCTGTGCCAACAAAAAACAACAACAGTTGTACTATGTTCTACAACAGCCAAGACCGCTCCAAGCAGAGGTGACTTTTCCCTGCTCAGTAGACATATTCAGACTCCAAAAGTGACCATGCCGTGCTCACAATTGCTACCTCGCTGCTATTACTGCTCTGGCTTACAACTTAGTATTACACAAGCAAACAGAGAAGCACTGGGGCTAAAATATAAAGCAACTCATTGTAAAGGTGTCCTTTTTTTCTGCACAGGGAACAGTTTTTTATTTTATTCAACAAAATTTGTATCTCACTTGATTGTAACAAAACCTTTAAGCAGTGTACAAAAATATATCTGTACAAAACTAAAAACATATTTACTATTCAGTTAGAGAAACTAACGCATGATTTGGATTCACTCAAATGTAGAAACACAAGTCTCTGACTTCATTTAGACATTTAAAAAAAAACATAGCTAAAGCAAGTTTTGAATCCACAAATCACCAAAATTAACCCACAGAAACCTGGATAGTATGAATCCTTCTTTGAGAGTAAAAGACTAGGGTGATTAAGAAAACAATGCTATACTCAGTTCCCTGGGAGTAAGCACAATTGTACTTACATCTGAGTAGACACATATAGGGGATTTTGCTGTGAAGCAATGAACTGATACAAGTCCCCAACAGTTTCTATGTTAGCCACAGACTTGGTATAACCTGAATGGAGAGACCCCATCCTCCTCCCTTATTCCTATCTGTCACTAGAGGTTTTCGGAGAAAATGGTAAAGTAACTGTAGAACTTGTTGTAATGTACCACATCGTGACTCATTGGAAAAGGTTGGAAGATGCCGTTGCTATGATAACCTCATAAGGATATAAGTGTTAAATCCATTAAGTCATCTTTATGACAAGGATTCAGAGACTGGTATATGTATTCAATAGTGATTTCAAACTCTCAACTTTCATTTTTTGAGGGGGAAGTTTTAGCTCTTAAGATTGCAGATAAAAAGTGGCAGATAAGGAGTGGAAATTTTATTTGAAACGTATTTATATTTTTCTACTCTATGCTGTTGAACTGCATTTTACTGTAATATGATTTGTATTTTAACATGTTTTTTGTATTTTCCTTTTAAATGTATTTCATTGTGGCGGCCTATGGCTCTGAACAATAAAAGATTCATTCATTCAAAAAACTTTGAAAACTGGGCTTCAGCATGAACAGAAAAGGCATAGACTTTAGAAGTTAATTAAAAAGAAACACAACTTTTATAACCTCAAATTTCAAGTCACAAGAGTTCTGGTGCTCTCATCTTCAAATCACCCCAGCTGGCTGGAACAACAGACATGGTTCAGTGGAAACCAGATGTCTAAACTGGATTTTTATGCAATACACATGCTTGTTACATGGGCTTGGGGGGGGGGGAAGAGGGGAGAGGGAGAAGGGGACACATTATGTTTTACATAATGATAAGTATACCAATCTCGAAGCAGGGAAGGAAATGCTCCCTCTCAGCTTTGCGAAACTGAGCACTTAACATGCTGAAATTACCACTAGGGCTATGTGCACTCACATCTAAAAATCAACATTCTGGGTCCAAAATAAAATGGGGGGAGTTACTTATTGCACTTATTCCATTCCTAAATTTGCACTTTGTTCCCCCACCCCCCGGTCCCAATATTTTCAAAGAAAAGAATGTAGAGAAGGCGATCCAGCATAGTTCTGTGCTGTGTGGGACTGTGGTAGGAATGGCAAAGAGAACAGAAGCCCCACTCCTTGAATCTTTGGGAAGCCATGTTAAGATCTCTTCCAATTTCTTTAGGCTACTAAAGAATATAAGGAAACATTTTCATAAGCTGTTTCTACAACTAGAAACAAGATGTTAAAATACCCAATTCTGGGTATCTAGTCAACTTGCAAAGCATTGCTTAATAATTTATAGAGGATATGCAATGCTCAAGAAATTCTTTAATAGCTAATACTCTTAGAATATGTTCAACATTAAGCTTTGCATGGCAAACCTCATTTTAAGGGGGCTTCCCAACAGTTCCCCCAATAACCAACAATAAGCCTATATTTTGTGGCCAGGTAAATACAAAATACAACCCTAAATTCAAAATAAGGAAAGAGCTTTCTGCTTTCCAGTTTCCCACAATAATGTGGAGCTGGTTGGCTATGAGAAATTTCAGACAAAGAAATCTACTACTGAATGGCCAAAAATAAAGCCATATGTTTAAAAAAGAACTTGCACCACCCATCTCTACAAAACCAGCCTGGACATTTAAAATATGCACCTACACATATGCCTGTGATTAGGCCTCAGGTTATAAGTCAGAGGGCTGTTTACAATGAGATTCAGCACAGCATTATTAAAACCCAATAAGAGCAATGGGGCATCAATTATAGTTCACTCCATAATGGTGGATAGCTGCTGCAACTGGGCCAATATAAATAAACGTCACCCTCTTGAGGCATCAGTATTTTCTGGTGGGAAAGAGCTATGCAATCTGCAGAGGGAATCTTTGTGCATGCTCTAGACCAGACTCAATTGAGACTATTCAATAGATTTAGCCTGAGAAGGCCCTGAACATTGGCTGGAAGTCAAACATGTCTCAGGCTAAGATAGAGAGCCAAAAAGATAGATATTGTTGCTGCAAGTTTTCCCAAATGAACAGTCTTGCTAACCACACCCTTGTTCATAAATTAGGGCTTGTAGATACTGTTGAAGGGTTTTGAAATGTAAAAAGATTCATCACTGCTTCTATCAACCGTATCCTTTCAGACTTTAGTTGCTGTTTATCGCTGACAAGGCACATTGCAGATATACCAACTTGAAGTGCCTTATAGGCATTTACCTCACCACTTTAAACCACACGCCTCTGAAAATATCCTAAGCCTAACCCAAGAGTCTATCCTGCTCTTCCCACCACATTCCTATTTCTAGTTTTCCAAGCAATCTCAGAGAAGAAGAAACACCTGCCAGACTATGTCATCATTTCTGGCCTTTTATCTGGTATGCCAAAGGAATTCAGAAATGTGGGAGGAACTAATGTTGGCATATCTCCATACTACCATCACCTTAAAGAGACTTCTCCATACTAAGACCAAAAGGAGGACTTTACACGAACACACCCTGATGCCGAGAGTAATCATGTCCCCAGATAACCCTACTTCTGTTGGGTTTCACCCAGTACGTTATGTAGTTCACCTTGTTTTAAATCTATGATCTTGGAACAATAACAATAGCAATAATAGCAGCTTCCATAATTCTAATTTTGCCTGAGACTTTGAGTCAGACTGACCAAAATTTTCACAAGCAATTTTGGACTATGATACCCATGATATCTGATTCCAGAAAAATGTGCTTTCAACACTTTGGATGAGATGTTCGAAGATGAATATGCAGGGAGATAGCGCTAACTAAAATTAGGGTAAAGGCTGCTTACACATCATCAGCCATTGCATAATCATGCCTTCTTTCTGTTAACCTGGACAGAACCCAGATACTCCTTTTAATGGCAAGAAAACAGCAAGCACAGCTGCTGAAAAGTGATAAAGGACTTTTTTTTTTCCAGACATGGTTGTAGCAACTCCACATCATGTTCATCTGCAAAGAATGCGGACACGAAAAACTGACAAACCTGTTAATAGAGAACGCTAATCTGTTCCCCAATTTAAATGGGGCCAAAATGTTTTTGCAGTCTTGTTAGCTATCTTCATGACAGATAACTGAAAATTTCAAAGTGCTGGACAGGTAAACATACCTGATACATATTTAAGTATAGCTGGGGGAGCATCTTCTCCTGAATGCATCTCCCCACGTGTTAAGATAAAACAGGAGGTCTTTCTGCCGGTGCTACCACTCTCTCAGGTGAGTCCTGTTGCACAAAATCAGACTAACTTCCAAGTAATTAGGCACAGGACTGGAACTTCAGAGTGGCAAACTACACATCAAACACATGTGTGTAATGAAAAAACAGTGTTGCGTGTTCATTTAACGAAAAGCATATTGGAAGGCTACAATTTCAACCAGGGAAGTGTTTAGCCCTGGTTACCTTTCTTCATTCCAACAGCCTAATTTAGGTGGAAAAGGTTGTTTTGTTGTTGCTAAAAATAAATAAATTGGGAGGCAGCCCTTGCTAATCCACTGCAAATCAGCTAGATCTACAAGCAGATCCCAGTCTACCTTCTGCCGCACCTACCCCTTGTAAAGATAAAAGTCACCAAGGAAAAAGCATACAAGTTTATGCTCAACTGTTGTTGTTTTTTAGTTTGTGACAATCTATGTGCCACACATTCCTTGGAATAATATTTTCTTGGATTTTGGAGAATTCTTTTTAAAGAAAGCAACATATGTAGAAATGGTAAGGTTTTTAACCAAGCTGCCTGAGGAAGCAGCACATTGCGATGACCTTTCAGCTAGCTGCAATTCCGACAGTGTTACCCACACCCATGTCTGGTTTATATTAAGTCCTGATGGTTTATTATGTCAGAGTTAACTGCTCTGCAACCTTCCTGCAGCAAATGAATACCAAGTTCTGCTATAACAGGCTAGTCCCATTCTGAGTTTCCTTGGAGTGCCTTCCTCATTTTTGGCGACAGAAACCTAGATTGTTCCATTTCCTGACTTGCACATTTCACTCACTATAGCAACAACAAACAGAAGAGGTCTCCACTACCACCTTTCACAACCTACCTGCTGAAATCAGATTTACAGAGCTCTGAGCCAAAGTTCAGTGCAGAGTTGAAAACACCAAGCCCACAGTAATCCTACATAAACACTGCTGGGAATGTTTCAGGGCACTGGCGGCAGTGCTTGAGTTGTTTGCCAATGGTTTTTACATTTATTACCAGAGTTAATGGCCACATTGCCATTAGCGGCCTCTTGATCAGACTCTTTCTGTATGCTTTGACTGTTGAAATATTCCAAATGCAACTAAATAAATGTTTTAAATATTTAGCTAAGTGGAAAAAGAAACTACAGTTCACCAGGATTTTAACATTTTAGGAGCATTACCATATATCCCCAGTGACTGGTGATAACATATCAAGCACATACATGCAAATGACAAGTGCAAAGCCAGCAATGGGCGAAGTCTGATTCAGCTGCTGAAAAGATGAATGCAAGCCTTCTTGGAGTCCAGTTAAAACTATGGACAAATTTACCAAATTATTTTTTTCTGGCAGGGCTCCAGAAAAAGAAAAGCTGTGTGACAAGTAATCCATGCCAGAAAAAGCTGCACCTGCCAGTCATACAGCCAGAGGACTTCCAGGAAAAACCAAAAAACTGGAAACTCCGCTCTGGCGCAGGCTGCTCGTGCTAGGTCGAAAGAGGGTGCTTAATAGGAGCACAGAAAATCCTCACTTAGTCAGATGTGGCTACTCCAGAACCTCTTTTTAACACACTACTCTTGCACAAACTGTGCAACCGTGCACCAATTTCATGAAGTGCAGATTTGTTAAACAAGGGGCCAATGATAACTGGTTGCTTTTCACTCTTCAAAACTCCAGAACTAAACCACTTGCCCACCAGTAAGCAGACATCTCTGTGCTGTTTAAATTATTCTGCACAGAATTAGTCTCTGCCTATGCTAGCAGGTTGCCATGTTGCATAGTGTGATGTGTCAGAACATGCTCACTGGAGCCAATTTGCTAAGCTTTGTTGTAAAGACAAAATGGAATCTTTGAGCAGTCAGTGCTTACTGCAGGCAGGCTTCATAGATCTTGGTAGTGGTTTTCATTTTGCTCTTGTAAAAAGCAGAATTACTTTACAATGAAAGGTAGGGAGCCATTACTGAATATTTTTCTTTGAAGGTATTCTCTTAGCACATTATCATGTGTGCCACCATTAATGCATCCCATGTCTTCTCTATATCTGTTATGGTTAAGTAAATACATAAATAATTTTCTTACTGTCCAGCATATACTTCTTGGTAATGGGTAAAGGCAACAGCCGGATATGACTAATGAGGGAGCCCCAGGCATGGGCTCTGGAGAGCGTCATTTCAGGCGGCGAAAGGGTATGTGGATGCATCATGAAATAAGCAGTTAGTAAAACTAACCCCAGGGTAAAGAGGCCCTGCAAGAGAAGGGAAACAATAGATTAATCACACTATAGTAACCAGGCAAACATTCAGAGTAAGAACTTCCCCTTTCAGGTAATCACATGTGCGTGTCTGTTATAATTTGCTGAGGTGAGTAACTTTTAACACCAAAGTTTGCAACGTGAAATTATACAGCAGGGATGGTGACATGAATTAAAGTATACTTATTGTATATTTCCTCCTTCTTATATGTATCAATGCCTGAACACCTTTATGCACATATATTCATGCCACTTATTACTGATACTGCTATTGAAATATTTCTATATGCTTCTGCTCTGCATTTACTATAAATATTATTCTATCATTGTAGTCACATATATAACTGTATCTTTAAAACATATATAAGAAATGCTCTTAGTATTGAAAATGTCAGAAATGCAGTGTTTGAGATAAAGGAAGGAATGTTTATAACTTTCTCCATCTTTGCAAAACAAAGCAGTGTCTGTTACATTGTTTGTATGTACTATGGAACCAGCTAGTTACCCAAGGTCACGGATGACAGAGTGGTCTATGTTATGATAACATGCAGAGGATGTGTGGGTGTGAATGAATTTCTCTTCTAGGGCTTATGGCTGAAACTGGAGGCTTGGAGGCACTGAAAGTTATTAAGGCAACAACAACTGGAGGGTGTCTGGAATACATCAACCATAAACAAATGTTATAATTCTAATGTAAGTCTGAGTATCCTAAAAAAGATCCCATGACCAGTACCCTTGATAGGCACCAAGCTGGTATGAGAAAGAAGAGATGCGGTCCTGAGAACACAGATGTGCCAAGAGACTGACATCACTACAAGTGCCAGCTGACCAACTGATGGGTGAGATACCGGGGCTCAGTAAAGATATCAAAAGAACATCAAAACCTGACTATAAAGACACCCCAGCTTCACCAGAAGATTTGAGAAGTTTTCTACCATAGCCTACCACCCAAAACTCTGTGAGTGTGCCTCCTCTCCTTCTCCAAGTCTCTTCTTCCTCGCTACAGTACTGGTTGGCCACTAGTTCCTTGTGTGAGTGTGTGAGTATGAAAGATCAGGACTACTGGGCATATGTAATTTTGTATTCTACCATTCCTGCAACGGGTGACTCACAAGAGAACCTCTGGCTGTGCCAATTGGAATCTTTCAATAAACTTTTAAAACAGAGATAAAACATTCAAACATTTTATCTTGGCGCAGTCCCAACACTCCTTTTGCTTGTTCCCACTGTCTTCTGGCTTGATCACTCAGGAGTGGCTTTCGGTTCATTGGTAAGACCTAATTCCACAACACTACATGTCAGTTAGTGGAGAATACAGGGAACCTGAGGCCCTCTAAATATTGCTGGATTCCAGCTCCCAACATGGAGTCAATAGGCAAGGATAATAGGAGTTGTACCCCACCAACATCTGGACAAACACGGGTCCCCTGCTCCTAGCATACAGGTTGGTTATTGCTTATACTTACATGGAATTAAAGGATTTTAAAAATCCCAGATGAAGCAAATGAGCACATATACAGCTATTTTTTTCACATTGCAAACTTGTTTATTCTGTGGCAATGATCAAGAAAACTACATGGCTAGCTTTGCACCTACAATAGTACATCTGACCACACAGATCCACTGCTAGCATTGCATAGGAAGTTACTTTTGGAAATTAGGGGAGACTCATGGGGAGAAGGGGGGAAATGGGCACAATCCACTACTTGCATATACAAGCTTTCCTGCACACATTCTATGTCATAAATAGATTCCTCACATCTGATTGTTATTTCTTGACTAAAGTTTATCAGTTAAGGGTTTTTCCAAGTTCCAAAATTCAAAATCCAAAAACATGGGAGTGACATCAGCCTTCACCGGTAGCCCTAATCAGGTGTTAACAATCTGTAATTTTGTGGGAGGCATAAGGTTGTACACTGTCCCTTCCACTGCCAACCTTGCTGCGTTGAGTGGCATGCTCCAAAGAGGGCTGGTGTGTTCAAGTGAGGAACCTACTTGGAAGCCCCCTTCGGATCTTGCCACTCAGCGTGACAATACTGTAGCATTTTGCACCAAAAAATCTTCAATCTCATAATTTTAAATCATGATGCAGTTGTGATGTTCCTGTATTAATGTATATATGGTAAGTGCTGTTTGTATAGAAGATACATGGTAAGTGGAATGAAAGAGGAGGGGGGAGTAAATAAGCAGTAGAATGCTGGATGATTGGCTGAGTGTCTGGATGGCTGAGAGTATAAATGGAAGGATGACAGTTGAATCTGTGTGGACGTGAGTGGGTTGTTTTGGTGGAGTTGGGAGGTGGGTGTGAGTTGGTGTATGTCAGGAGAGTGTGGAGAAAGAGGGAGGTGGAGTTCGGATTAGTAATAAGTCAAATATCACAGTAATAGATGAAACCATAAGCTTGTAGATCATTATCAAAGTTATCTTGTTATTAATGTTATTTAATAAATACTATTTTGGTTTACCGAAGGCCTGATCCTTGGCTGGGGTTTCACAGACCAGAAGGGAGGGTAAGGTAATAACCAAGGCTGAAGGGAAACAGTAACAAATGGTGGCAGCGGTGAAGAGGAGAAGATAACATTATAAGTATCCAGAGCAACCTCGAGTTATGAGTTATCTGCATTGATACAAGGGGGTTGGGAACAGCATAGGCACGCAGTCACGAATGTAACCGGATAGAGAGACTCAGGCAAGGTCTCTGGGAACATTGGTTGTAGAACGTGACTGGTGGTGCTGCCTAGCAGGGGGATCTATTGAGATCTGTGCTAGAGCGGAGAGAGAAACCATAAAAAAGGACAGTCCGGACTGGTGGAGTCCCTGGTGGTGCCTAGTGAAAGGCAGTAGCCACGAGCAGGTAGGAACCTGACAGGGAGAGCCAGGGAAGGGCGTCACAGCAGTGCTAAAGACAAGGCCTTTATTTAAAGGGGGAATTGACTGGGGTGGGAAGACTGAGAAACAGACCTTAAAATGGACTTCATCTAGCACATTTCCCCAGGGAGAGTTCTACCTTTTGGGAAGGCACTGGGAATCTTGGCCTAAGAGGGCTTCATCACTGTCTGATGTGGCATTACCAGTGAAGAGTTTTCGAAACATGAATTACAAGAATGCCCTAGAGATTACTGTGCCATCACAATTTTTTGTGTAGGGTTTGGCAAGATCAGAGATAACACTTGACATCTCTGACCAGGCACCAAATGAGGGAAAAAATAAATAAAAACACTGTTTCTGGTAGGTGGAGCTCTTAACAGGTCACAGCCCTGGCAACTGACAACGTTTAGTCCAGGGATGGGGAACCTGTGGCTTTCCCTATGTTATTGGACTCTAGCTCCCATCAGCCCTTACCACCGGCCTTTCTGGCTAGAGTTGTTAGGAGTTGGAGACCAACAACATCTGGAGGGCCCCTGCTTCCCCACACCTGCTCTAGTCTCACTGTCTCCTGGCAAAAGCTGTTGCAGAAAAGAAGGATCAAAACATTCTAGTGAACCAATCATCAATGAGAGAATGCTACTTGTAATGTACATCACTCAGTACATGCTCTTGCCTACACAACAGTTGTATACTGCGCTCCTCATGCATTTAATAATACAGCAATGGCTCCAACACAAACATGCAATCAGCTTTAAGTAACCAAACTAAGTCAGGCATCCAGAGACTAGAACCTTTACCCTCTGTGCCAATTCTTTCTAACATTCCTCAGAGACAATAAGTATGATAACTAAAAATACTGCTGTGATTCAAGCAGTTTTCTTTATTATATTCTGTCCATTAGGTTTCACTCTATGGTGGTGTCAAACTGTGGTCCACTTTGTGAAAAGATATAGCGAAGGGCAAGATCATCCACAAATGCTTTACCTGATAGAGAATCATCAAAAGAGGGTAACGTGGGGGTCCCCTTTGGGGCTCATTTTTTTCCAAGAGTTGTCTGATGAATTTCTCAATGGCCTTTTCAGACATGCCACACTGATAACCAGTTTGTCTCACCAAGTCAATGGTCTCTGAGAGTTTATCATAAATGCTGAGTTCGCTGGCAGAAAGCTCCATATCCTCCGGTAAAAAATCCTATTAGAAAAAATTCAAAAATGTTAAGAAACAAAATGTTCCAGTGCCGTAAGGAAGATCACAAGAGAAGATAGCAAATTCTTAATCTAAGCAAGGTTTCTGTGTTAAAATGGCAAAGCTAGCTGTGAGGGCACATTAGCGTAACTCACTGCACCTCAACATTCTAAAATAGGGCTAGTTTATTCATCTCAGTAAAATGCATAGTGAATCCTATGAAAATATCATTTTGTTTTGTTTGCACTAAAATGTGCAAGTTGGCACCAAGAGGAATGGAAGTTACTGCGCAAATGGAATTACCTCACTCATGCAACAGAATTTTTCTTCCCTCTCCTCCCCCCGTGCCCCCTAAATCTTTGGGGGGGGTTTTCTCTTACCCTCCAGAGCAATTGAGGGAGGGATGCAGGAGGAGGAGAGAAAAGGGAAATTCCATTGCACAGATGGAAATTGTTTTATTTGTGCAATGACTTAGTTGGATTCAGCCCTAGCAATTTATTATGGCACAAGGTCTCATGGATAACAGTGCATCTGAGAAAGTGGACTGCAGTCCACAAAAGCTTACGCCATTATAAACATGTTAGGCTACAGTGCCACAAGACTCTTTGTTCTTCATCTATGAATACCACTTGATGGGAAGCGGTTGCCTTCATGCTCTGTTTGTGAGCTTCCATGAAAACATCTGGCTAGCCATGGTTGGAAGCAGGATGCTGAGCTAGAGATATTTTATCAAGGGCAGCACAAAAATATGAAAATTAAGCGTCAGACCTTCCATTATCAGAAATCAGAGTAGCTCTGCTGCTCCGAATGCAGTTTTACCTACGCCCAGCTTTTACAAATGAGGATCCCACTCACACAAGCTATTTCTGATCAAGGGACAGGAAGAACAATATGCACAAACAAAGTTATAGGTCAACATTTGAGCCTACAAGTCATTGTTTCTTTTTCTACAAGGGTATTGTGTTATTTATGAAACTCTCACCGGTTTAGAATCAAGGCCAGCCCATTCTTGAACAACAGAAAACGTGACAACAAGATGCTGAGAGCAGGAAATATCCAGAGGTTCAAGCTAGTCCTGAAGTAACCCCCAATGTCCTAGCATATGATGATTCTATACAATCATGTGCTAGAGTGAGAAATGCTCAACTCCTATGTAAAAAGAGAGAGAGAGTCCAAAATGGGCCAAGTGGCAAGAGGAGTTTTGATATCATTTTTTTCCGGCATAAGATGTGCTTCAGAATTCTTACTTTCTCTACCGCCTGAGATGTAGAAGAAAAAGAAAAAGCAGCAGCAACAGCAGGTCCCAGCGCACGTAATAGATATTTAAAATACAGTAATTTAACACACATTACATTCACAAGAATAGCGTGGGTCCTGAAAGCATTGCCAAAGGCCAGGGTAAATACGTCTTTAACATTCACTGAAAACTGTACAATGAAGGTGCGAGGTGCACCTCTGTGGAGAGAGAATGCCATAACTTAGGGGCTGCCACAGAGAATGCCCTCTTCCAGGTCACCCCCCCCCCAAAAAAAAACTTCTGAGGGCAGCAGAACTATCAAGAAGGCCCTGTCTCCTGATCTTAACACCCAAGAGGGCCTGTAAGGAAGGAGGTGGTCTCTCAGATATTTGGGACCTGAGTCATTTAGGGCTTTATACACAAGTTCAACCACCTTAAATTGGGTCCAGAAACCAACTGGCAACCAGTGCAACTGTTTTAGAACAGGTGTTATATGAGTTCTAAAAGCAACCCAGTCAGAAATCTGGCTGATGCATTTTTGACCAGTTGAACTTTTCAGATTGTCTTCAACGATATCCCCACATAGAGTGTGTTGCAATAATCCAATCTGGAAGTTACCAGAGCATGGAATACTGTGGCCAAGTTATCTCTGTCCGAACGGGGCCATACCTGGTGAACCAGCCAGAGCTGGAAATAGGCACTCCTAGCCACCAAGGTCACTTGTCCAGCAAGTGACAATGTTGTATCCAGGAATATTCCTTAGCTATGAACCTGCTCCTTCCTGGGGAGTGCAACCCCATTCAGAACAGGCCATCTTCCCATCTCCTGCAATCAATAACCTGGAACACATAACACCTCTGTCTTTTCAAGATTTGGTTTCAGTTTATTGAGCCACATCCAGCCCATCACTGCCTCCAAGCACCTGTCTAGCACCTGAAACACCTCTCCTGATTCAGATGGAACAGAGAGATAGATATGGGTATCATCCACATATTGATGACACTTCACTCCACAACTCCAGATGACAGCTCCCAGTGGCTTAATATAGATGATAAATAGTCTGGGGGACAAAATGCAATCTTGCGGGACACCACAAGAAAGCTCCCATGGTGTCAAACAGAAGTCTCCCATAACTACTTTCTGGAAACATCCCTGGAAGTAGGAACAGAACCACTGAAGTACCACTTAAGAACAGTGCCCCAAACCCCTACCTCACCTATATTGATAATATATACAACAGAAATTAAGAGTTAAAATTTTGTCAACAAGATATTAAGTCTAGTACTATTTCATCAAAAGGCCTAGTTAGACTCTACAGATTAGAGCAGTGGTTCCCAACCTGAGGGCCGGGACCCCCAGGGGGGCCGCGAAGTAATCCAGAGGGGGCCGTGAACAGTAAAGAAATGAATTATTTATTAATTTTTTTAAAAAAAGTCTTCACTCCCTCTACACTGTCTGCTTTCCACTGCCGTTGCAGATGACACCTCCCCCTTGCTCCAAACGAGAGGGGAGGCCTTTTGCTGAAGCGCCAAAGCGTCTTTCAGGAGCACATAGGGCAGGCATCTGCCTATAAAATACATGGCAGATGCCAAAGGAGGCTGAGGGTGGAGCTACCAGGAAGAAGAGGGCATTACTATCACTGATTCCCATCTCCTTGCACTGCCGCTACTGGCAATGCCCTTGCTTAGAATGAGAGGAGAGGGCTTTTTGTGAAGCAAAAAGAAGCAAGCCTGCAAAGAAAGGCTGCTTTCCCCCTTCCTTCCTGGCAGCCAGCCTGCCTCACTGGGGGGAGGGGGTCACAATTTTTTTTCAGCTTATAAAGGGGGTCCCATGCTCATAAAGGTTGGGAACCACTGGATTAGAGCACCAATTTTTTTCCAGGCAAGATTGGTTTGTAGTCCTAAGATCTTTCCTGCCCTATGGAAGCTCACTGGGTGACCTTGGGCCAGTCCCTGCCTCTCAGCCTCAGAGGGAGGCAATGGTAAACTACCTCTGAATACCGCTCACCATGAAAATCCTATTCATAGGGTCACCATAAGTTGGGGTCGACTTGAAGGCAGTCCATTTCATTTTTTCATGTAGAATTCAGAGAAAACTAAACATCTTGTATATGGCACAATAGCTTACTTGAGCCACCGAGATTCGAGTTACCAGATATATACATTGCTTTCTTTGACTTCTTTACACTATCCGTTACCATTGTTTACTGAATAAGGTGCTGCATGAATGCAGAGGGATGGGCAATATGGCTTTCAGATTCGTTCTAGTCCCACGTTTCTATAGCCAAGGGATAAGACAGTACAAAAGGGATAACTCTTTGTAAGAATACCCCATAATTGTTAAAGAGTTTAAAAATTTCAGCATACTCTTGTGCATGTTTATTCAGAAGTAAGTCCAACTGTTGGCTTACTCCCAATTGCACAGGATTCCAGCCTTAGAGGCACTATTCCTGAGTTTTAATTTAAATTTTGCATGTACACTGCATAGTTCTTGCATCCAGTCCTATGCTTTGTCATAGGATCACAGAATCGTGGAGTTGGACGGGGCCTATAAGGCCATCAAGTTTCCCCCATGGCAGCCATGATGTGACTGGCACCCCCAGCATTTTTTCAAAATGTGCCCAAAAGTTGGTGACCCTTGCTGAAAACAGACAAGGGGATGCTAACTACCTAACACCAGTACAAGCTGTAATGGCAGCAGCAATAGAACTTTACAAGCTGGGATAGCATTAGGCTGTAATCCTCTCACCCACCCAGTGTGTAATTTTTCCCCACAACTAACAAGTGTGCTGCGATAAATCCCCATTATGTCCTTTGCCTCAATCCTTGAACTCAGGGGTGGGAAATATGTGCCCCTCCATATATTGCTAGGCTGCACCACTCATCATCCTCACAGGGTGGCTGGGGCTGTGATGGGAGTTGGCCTAGAAGGCCATAAGTTCCCCACTCCTGCTGTAACACTAGGTAGGACTACCTGCATTCATTAGCTTAATTGTATCAACATCAACAAAAATAAATAAATAAATAAATTACATCAAGTTTTCAGAATCAAAGTTTAAACCATGCCAGAGTTAAAGGAAGCACATCATCAACCCTGCTAATAACTGAGATTTAAAGCTGAGATTAGTTTACAATAACTCATCTCATGGTCTTTTCAGTATCAAGCCTGTTTTACTTTCTGTACATCTGCATGAAGTAGAAATACCTCCTGAAATTAATAATAATAATGATGATGATTTATAATGCCCCTTCCACCATAGGGTGGCACCCCAAACATGTACAAGTAAAATAACAATACATAAAATAACATAACTCCTAACATCAACCATCGTCGTAAAAGGCACCTAAAGCCATCACCTAAACCAAATCACCAACGTTCATGAGACATAGCTTAAATGATACCTACACTAATTCACTGAAGCATTCACTCACCTGTATGAAATCAGCAACACACCTGGGGCTCTAATCCTAAATGCCTTCAGGCGCTATGTAGCACAGTTAAGACGGTAAACACTACCTCAATTCGTACAAATAACAAATGTGCACTCTTACCTCGAATAGTAACTTTCAGATTTCTACTAGACGGGGAAATCAACTGTTTTAGAACCCACTTACATTTGCCTGGGGGCCACAATTATTGTTACCCCCTAAAACACCATCTTTTCCCTTATTGACAGCCCTTGGCATTCCCAACGGTCGGAAAGAAAGTGATATTTACAATTCCCTTGTTCGCCCACCAGCGCAAAGCTACTGAAAAGTAAATCCCATTGAGCTCAATGGGCCGACTTTACTCCCAGGTAAACGTGAACAGGATTGCAGCCTTATCGCTCATTTGGTCGCACTTAAAATGAGTGACAAGGCAACAAACTGGGAGAGGCGCAAGGAAAGTCCTGGGCACTGACAGCAGCAACTGCCTGGGCTTTTGCCACCCACACCCCAAGGCTCCGCCAAAGGCAGCAGTCACCCTGGGGCTGTCTACCTTTCGGGCTGTCCCTTTCTCAAACACTTCCCTGTCATACACCTTGCTAGACTCCCCTCACCCCCCGTGACAAAAACCCCTCTCGACTGCTTCCCCCCGCCTTCGCTTGAAAGCAGTCCTCCCTCTCCCAAATGCCTCCACACCTCACCCCATGAATCGCTGCACAGATTCCTCTTACAAGAACGGAGAGGAAGGAGCATGGAACTGAGACTCTCCGTGCAGGCGAATCCAGCAGGTTGGGCCCAGCGCTTCCTGCTTCCGGGCTCGGAAGAAGAGCGAGGCTGCAGATACATCGCCGCACATTCGCCACAATGGCGGCGCCTTATCTGTAGGCAATCGCCTAAAGGTCATCTCACCTACCTAGGGAGTGATCTGGTCACCGCTTGTAAGAAGTCACAAACTGTCACCAGCTTGTTCTCACCAGCCTCGAGATGTGCAACTCGATCATGTGCGTGCTTACTCTTTGGAAGGTTCCACTGTAGTGTTCAGTGAGCCTTCCTCCTATAGGAACATAAGCAGCTGCCTTACCCTGAGTCAGAGTAAGACCCTTGGTCCATCGAGTCCAGTATTGTCTATCAACTGGCAGCGACTTTCCAGGGTTTCGTGCAAAGGTATTTCCGAGCCCTTCCTGGGGATGCTGAAATCCTATATGTACTGGGAGTAAATTGCATTGAACTCAGTGGGGTTACTTCTGATCAGACACAAATACACTTGCACTATTTGTCTGCTTGAACTCACTTATTTCTGAGTAAACATGTATATCAACTGGTGATAAGAATGTCTAAGATTGCATCTGTGTAGATGAATGCTATGCAAATAGAAATGGAATTAAGTCTGCTAAGTTCAATAGGGCTTCATTGTAAGTAAAAGCATTAAATTGCAATCTTACATGAGAAAAGTCTGCTGGATCAGGCCACTGGCCCATCTAGTCCAGTATCCTGTTCTCACAGCGTCACAGTGGCTAATGTAATGTCTATGGGAAGCCCACAACCAGGATCTGAGTGCAACCGCACTCTCACCTCTTGCAGTTTCCAGGAACTGGTATTCAGAAGCATACTGCTTCCGACTGTGGGGATAGAACATAGCCATCAGGGTTAGTAGCCACTGACCATGATTTAATCCTATTTTAAAGCTATCCAATTGCCAGTCATCACTGCCTCTTGTGGGAGTGAATTCCATAGTTTAACTATGTGCTGTGTAAAGAAGTACTTTTATCTGTCCTGAATTTTCCAGCATCCAGCTTCATTGGTTGTCCTGAGTGTTAGTGTTATGAGAGGGAAGAAAAACTCTATCCACGTCTTCTACACCATGCATAATTTTATACATTTCTATCATGTTGGCCCTTACTCGACTTTTCTATAAGCTAAAAAGCCCCAAAAGCTGCACCCTTTCCTCATAGGGAGTCACTTCATCCCCTTGATCATTTTGGTTGCCCTTTTCTGAACCTTTCCCAACTCTACAATATCCTTTTTGAGGTGAGGTGACCAGAACTGTACAGTACACAGTATTCCAAAGTGTGGTTGCACCATAGATATTATGATATGGGCACTTTTATTTTCAATTCCTTTCCTAATGATTCCTTCCCTAGCATGGAATTTGCCTTTTTCATAGCTGCCGCACACTGGATCAACATCTTCATCAAGCTGTCCACTACAACCTCAAGTTCTTGTGCCTGGTCAGTCACCAGCACCAGTTCATGACCATACATGTGAAATTAAGATTAATTTTTTCCTCTAACATGCCTCACTTTACACTTATTAACATTGAATTGTCATCCCTGGACTCATAGTGTAGCAGAGCTACTAGATGAAATGTTCAGACAAGAAATATGTTCCCTGGTGCTCTCATCTTTGCAGCGCTCTGAAACAAGAAACTTGGGCAACTGTTTTATTTTTATTCTTAAACCATATTCTTCTTCACTAAAAAGATGTAAAAACTGGGACTTCTGACTCTGTTGCTGCTGCGCTTGAGGAAGATGTTATGAAGCCTTGGTTCTATTCATACAGAGTATGAATGAGTGTGTGAGAGAGCCTCAATTTTTCAAAAGAAGGACTCAAGCCTTCTGGCCTAGAAGCCTTGCACACTTTGCTCACATACCCAATCCAGATTAGGGGGTGGCCCTGAGCGAGCTTCCTGAGCAAACAAGCAAACCCCAGTTCTACTGGTATGGCTTTGCAACAGCTCCCACTGGCATCTTGCCTAGTTATCTGTTCATCTTCCAATTTATTGCATCTGATCAAATAAACCAATTGTTCTCAAACCTTGTTTACCCTGGATTACTTCGAAATTGCTGAGGGTCTTGGCAGACCACTTACATGGGTTTTCTGCCTGCTATAATGGTCTGTGCTAGGTTGGTTCTTTTATTTCTTATATATTGTATGATATTATATTGAACATAAGAACATTCCACTGAAGTCAAACTAATACAATAAAATACAATAGCAATAAAAATACAAAAAACCCAGTACATCCAGAATATCCAGTGTGATGGATGTGCCATTTCCCATCTTCAACCACAAATCCACAGACATGCTATGGACTACGTGAACAAAGCTCTTGGATCGCAATTTGGGAACTCCTGAAATAAATTCATCCTTGGAAAGCTTACTTCACAATAGATTTGCTTGTCTTAAGATGCCATGGGACTTATTTATTTATTTATTTATTATTTCAATTTATATACCGCCCTTAGCAGAATAGCTCTCAGGGCGGTGAACAAACAAGATAAAATACAATATATCATAGTAAAAAATCACAAAAACATGTATAAACAAACAACAGAAAGCACAACAAAAACGAAATACAACACAAATTAAGAAGGCTACATGTTAAAAATAGAAAGATTAAGATGGTGGTAATGCAGGACATCAGCTATTACCACCATCTGCTCCACCTATACTGCCCTAGGGCAGAGCCCAAACAGTGCAACTCTGCACCTAGGATTTTGTTTCAAGAGTAAACAGCATTATTTATTTATTCTTTTTTATTTTTACTTGTGTTCCTTTGCCTCCTATTGGTGCCCTGGATCCTCTTCTCCCCATCCCATTATATCTTCCACCTAGAGACTGGGCCGTAAAGGCAAATGGGGTGCCACCAACCTCACTTGCTCTACTCTCTTATTTGCATTCAGTCCAGGGGGTAACCCTGGTTGCAGTTTCATCCTCTTTAGTCTCAGTGTTGCCCCCTGGAGAACTCAGTGGGGAGCAGGATGGGAACAAAGCTAGAATTAGTTGGCTCTGCCTGTCATTGGCTCTGGCTCCATCTGCTGTTGAGCTCCCTGTCTTCTGCCCTACCAGTCCTAATGGGCATCAGCCCCCACTGCTTCCACCCATGTTTCTTCTTCCTCACTCCAATCCTCATGCTGACCCACCCAAGACCTCACATCCTACTTTTAGATGGGTATTGGAAACGCTTATTCCCAAAGGCATTTTATAATTTATGAGATGCACAGCTGCTAAGTGGACAACATCCAGAGGGCACCATATTGGCTACCTCTGCCTTAACATCTTTATTTTGGATAAGAGGGCTCAGGGTTGGGGGATGCATGCCAGGATTTTTAAAAAAACAACAACAACACCTTCATTACACTATACAGGGAAGTGTCAGTATTGCCTTCTCCCATTTCCTTAATGACTTGATTAATTCATTTCTCTTTGTGTCAGTTTGAGGGCTTCAGTTCCATTGAATTTCTGAAGCATTTTCTACTCCCTGTTGGGAATCTGATGATTATAAAAAAAATAAAATCCTTGTCATATAAAACATTTTAGATGTGTGCAGCTGAATAAGCTGGTGTTTCCTGTAAGATAGTATGGTACATAAATCATTCAGCTTACAAACTCAAGTCCAAAGCTTTAGCAGAATCTAGACAATCAAGACATAAGCAAAAATAGTATTTTAAATGTAGCATTCTTCATCCTATTTATGCCCTAATTGTTGTTGTTATTTCTGAGTAGACACAGAACACTGTTTCAACTCTTGTTTATCGGCTGATTTATGATTAGCATGTAGTTTTTCTTCATACTAGTGGAATTTGCTTATAAACAGCTGTTCTCATTAGAAAACTAATTTCACCATTGTTGATTTTTTAAGTTGTTTACAGATTTAAAGAAATTCAAATTGGAAGAAATTCAGATTAGCCCAACCTTGTTAATACAACTGATGATGAATTTTAAATTGTGTTTGCTGCCATCTTTCGGAGAAAACGCAAGGAACTGTAAGGCACCCTCACCTTCTGCTATAGCTAATTGGTAAAGGGTAGCCAGAAGCAAGAAACACGCCACCTTCTGTGCATAACCAAAACAGCATTACAAGAAACCTTTTTTGCCTATGTGCAGCATCACAGTGCTGCAACAACACTGGAAAAACAAAAGGTGGTAGAAAGGAGAAGAGGATCCGTAATAAGACATTACAGTTTTGACATTATTATTGTTTAATTTAAATTCCACATGCTTACATTTATAATAAATAGAATAAATCCTTTAAAATACTACTTACTTTTAAAGTCATAAATGGGTTGGGGACCAGGTGCTTTACAGCAGGTGTGAAAAACCTTTGGCCCTCCAGATGTTGCTGAACTACAACTCCATCATCCCCGGCCAATAACTATGCTTGCTAGGGCTGATGACCTTTCCAGTTCAGCAACATCTGAAGGATCAGAAGTCCCCCATTCCTGCTTTAGAGAGCTTTCTCCCATTTTAACCTGCCTATACCCTTCCAACAATGGTTGGAAGGCCACAAGTTAGCCATCCCTGCTATACATGCATACCCGAGGGTAAGCACCACTGGGGGAAACAAGAAACCTGTTCTGAGTAAACATGTATAGAACTGTGCCGTATGGATAAAAAAATCCAGTCATTAGAATATGGTACAAATGGGTTATTAATGGGTTGTATACAATGCTGCTGTTCTGCTCACATAGCAGAATTCCGCTTGCACAACAGAACTTCCCCCTCCCCTCCAGTCTCAAGTGGGCACTCAAGATCTGCTCCAGGTGATTGTTATGTATGATAACTGCTTAGCTTACATTACCACTAACATAATTTTTTATAAAATACAAGGGTGCTGATTCAACACTTGCATGTTATACAGCCACAAGAGTGGCTGTATACTATAGCCAACACAGATTTTTCTCATCCTGCAATGTTAAATTGAAAATACCCCCCATACCATTCTGATGCTTCCCATAAGCTCATTTCAAAACAAAACCTTACAAAACTATAGTCCTGAACTCAGAAATGCTTGCTTAACAACCCTCTAAGTTTTCATGGCAATACACAAAACAATCAGAGAGAAATGTGAGTTCAAAGAGTAAAAAGAGAGAGAAAAACCAGAGCCCAATTGGACTTCTTTCTGTCAGTGTTCTCATAATGTGTTGAAATTAATTAAAACTCAGTCATGTTGACAGAGCACCTGTAATCCTATTACTGACCTTGCCTCATACTCTTAAACTGCAGAAGATGAAGGTCAAAGTTAAAAAAATGCCTGGCTGATTTTTAATTAATTTAAGAAATTTAGCATTGAAGTTGATGATAAGCCCGGGCACGCTCAGTAAAAACCAGCTGTCAGTGTTGTAAAAGCCAGACTCACAGCTGCTTGGCTTGGCTAATCAGGAGGCCACACCCCCACCAGACTTTTATTTCACTTTAGACAGTCATGGTTTCCCCCAAAGAATCCTGGGAAGTGTAGTTTGTGAAGAGTGCTAAGAGGAGACTCCTATTCCCCTGACGGAGCTCCAGTGGCCAGAGTGGTTTAGCAGTCAGCCACTCTGACTGAAGGTCTGTGAGGGAAACAGGGCCTCTCCTAGCAACACTCAGCACCCTTCACAAACTACACTTCCCATGATTCTTTGGGGGAAGTCATGGTTGTCTAAAGTGAAATAAAGGTCTGGTGTGGATGTGGCCAGGGACAGCTTTGGTTTAAATTTGAGTGGGAGGCTACATGTACCTGCTGTAGAATAAAAAGATGGGGGAAACGCTGAAAAACAGTGATACTGTTCACAGTGTTTTTCTTCTGGAAAAGAAAGGTGCTTCCCCTCTGCCCAGTGCCCACCCATCCAACCTCTTCCCTCCCCTACCCCTTCCTCCCTACCCCTCCCATTCCTGCCCTCCTCCTTCCATCCCTGCCCCTCCCCCAGGTCAGTTTCACCTATCCTAAGCATGTTTTCATAGGAGTAAATCCCACTGAACTCAAAAAGCATGCAAATGATCAAACCTGCCCTCCCTCCTATCCCCTCCCTCTTGCCCCTTCCCTACCCCTTCCTTTGCCCCTCCCTCCCCATCCCATCCCCCTCCTCTCCCATGGTCAGTTTTACCTATATTAAGCATGATTACATAGGAGTAAATCCCACTGAACTCAATAAGCATGCAAATGATCAAACGTACCCCCCTCCCTCCTATCACCTCCTTTTTGCCCCTTCCCACCCCCTTCCTTCACCCCTCCTCTCTCCCCTTCCAATCTCATTTCCCCTCCCTTCCCTCTCCTCCTCTCTCCCTTCTTCCTTCCTCCTCCCCCTCCCCTGCCCAGTCCAGCCCTCCCTCCGTCCCTCCCTCCCTCTTCTCCTCCGCCCCATGGTCAGTTTTACCTATCCTAAGCATGATTGTACGGGAGAAATTCCCACTGAACTCGCTAAGCATGCAAATGATCAAACCTGCCCTCCTCCTTTCCTCCCCCTCCTGCCTCCTCCCCTCCCTCCTCCTCCCCTTCTCCCCTTCCTCCCCTCCCTTCTCCTCCCCTTCTCCCCTTCCTCCCCTCCCTTCTCCTCCCCTTCTTCCTTCTCCCCTCCTCCTCCTCCCCTTCCCCCTTCTCCCCTCCTCCTCCTCTCCTTCCCATCTCCTATGGTCAGTTTCACCTATCCTAAGCATGATTGCAGGGGAGTAAATCCCACTGAACTCAATAAGCATGCAAATGATCAATCCATTCTCAGAAAACTTGCACAGGATCCCATTTCTCACCTCCAGAATTAAAAAGCAGAGAAATTCCCCAAAGTTTTTATTTGCTGTAACAAGAAATATGAATTATGACAATATTTAGTAAGTCTGAATATACTATTCGTTAATAGGCAAAAAACCCTTGCGGTTTAAGAACATACCTATAACCCACAGATATTTCTATCAAACTTTAAAAAGCAGGGAAATTGGGTAGCTGTAGTGAATGCACCAGGGAAACAGGAGACCTGACCTCCTCTCTGAGATACTGTACTGCCCTACCAATTTGTAAAAATGCAAACAGAATTTGGGTTGGTCTTTCACAGTCCAAACCACTTCCTGTGTTGCTGGGAAGAAGTTGGTAACATGTGTCTCTATGGTGAGTGGTGGCAACACCTGCTATCAGCCCAAATAACAGAAACAAGACATGTGCTGTGTTGATCTTGTTTTAGCAGGAAGGAAGCAACAATATTAAGAAAGTTGATATAGTTCAGACAGTCACTTTAAATATGTTTGATTTACTTCACAATTTTAGTGAAGTTTCCTATAGTAAATTGTTTTCTTTTGCTTCTGTTTCTGTGAATATGTGAAGGACAGCAACACTTTGCAACACTAAAAAAAACTCCAAAAACAATTGTGGAATAATGATACTGACTATTCCGCATAATAGTTTCCAATGGACATGAGGAGTATCTCAGTTTGCACAAGATAAAACAGTGGGAGGTGAAATATATTCTAGCAAACGTCTAGGTGTCCTCTGTGTTTTTAATTGACCATGCCCACCTTTCCTTAAGTGTAGTGTAAGCATAGCAGGCTGAAAACATGCATCTTGGGCAGGCCAAGTTTGTTTTTTCCAACAGCTAGAGTCATAGCTTAAGTAGTAACATTGTAATCAGTCTGATTTTACATCAAACTGCCATTTCAGATTCAACTGTTAATGCACGCAAAATAGAAATAGAACATAACCTCCAGTTTGAAACACAAAAGGCTGTCTTCACCATCATGTGACATTGACCAATAAAATGGCTTTGAAATTAATAAAATAAATTTGACACAGATTTCTAGGATGAATAATGAGAGAAATATAATTTTCTAGGTTAGATTTTCTGTAGAACAAACAAAAATGTAATTCTCCATCTTTGGAGATGGCAGGTGTTGCCACCACTCCCCATATGCTCAGAGGCACATGTTACTAAAATCTTCCAAGCTACACAGGAAGTGGATTGGACTGTGAAAAACCAACCCAAATTATGTTTGTATTTTTACAAATTTGTAGGGCAGTACAATACCTCAGAGAGGAGGTCAGGTCTCCTGCTCCCCTAGTGCATTCACTATAGCTGCCCAATTTCCCTGCTTTTTAAAGTTTGATAGAAATATCTGTTGGCTATAGGTACGTTCTTAAACTGCAAGGGTTTTTTGCCTATTAGTGAATAGTATATTCAGACTTACTAAATATTGTCATAATATTTCTTGTTACAGCAAATAAAAACTTGCATTTCCTGTCTTATTATGCCAATACCAGAGCTTGGAAAAGTTACTTTTTTGAACTACAACTCCCATCAGCCCCAGCCAGCATGGCCACTGGATTGGGCTGATGGGAGTTGTAGTTCAAAAAAGTAACTTTTCCAAGCTCTGCTTCAACAAACATACCTTTTATTTATAAATTTATTGAATTTGTTTCCTGCCCTTTCTCCCAAAGGAGCCCAGTGTGGCAAACACAACAAAACAATTTTAACAAGAAAAATGAAAAATGTTCTAAAACAGTTGAAGACATTCCCAAAAAAAAATACAGTTTTAAAAAAACATTCTTTGCATCCAGTAATCTCAGGGTTGCCAGGAACAGCCCTCTTCAGCCATCAAATGCCTGGGTAAAAAGGAATGTTTTCAAATTTCTCCTGAAAGTCAACCGTGAGGGAGACAGACACACCTCACTGGGGAAGGCATTGCACAAACAGAGAGCATACACTAAAAAGCCCTGTCGGGTCAATGCCAACTGGGCAGCCCTCGTTGTTTGTCTCCCTTCTTTCACTTTCATATAACTTGTAAGCTTTGCCATTACTGCATATTCATACATTTTCAATGTCTATCACTGTTGGTATTTGAGTCTTTTCCCAGCCACATCCTATTGAAGACAAGGCTAACATTCCCTATAGATTTGCCATACTATGATTATAAGTTTGTTCAAGGCATCACACAGTGCTTTGGCTTGTCTTGTTACTTGTGATATATAAATAGTTCAAGTTCCCCATAAACAAAATCCATTCCATTATGGACTGGATCATTGTCAAATGCCTTCTTTGAATGTATACTATAGCCAGTGACCTGACTGACAAAAGTTAGCACACGTGTGAAAACAATGAGACATTATAGATTTTTCAACAAATTTATAACTGAACCGATACTCTTATGACAATATCTGCTAGCAAAAGAGTCCACCAAATGCAAACTGATTACAATATGCATGGTAAAAATATTTAATACAGAGACAACATTCCAATATTAAGATCTTCTTTACAATCCAAATGAAACTATGGAGGGTCCAAAAATCTTATATAATAAATGGGGAGGGCTCTGTACTAAAACTTGTTAAATTTTATTTGGGGAAAGGCCAAGCTGTGTCTTTTGAATTATATACAGATCCCTGGGCAATTCAAGAAAGTGAATTGAATCAGTGTGGGTCCCTAACTAGAGGATCTTTGCAGATTATGTGCTGAACTGGGCACAGAAGAGAATGGTATGTTCTACAGCAGAAGAGTTAACCAGTGGACCACCAGATGTTGCCTGACTATAACTCCCACCATTCTTGACCATTGGCTGTGCTTGCTGGGGCTGATGGGAGTTGGAGTCCAACAACATCTAGTGGATCACAGGTTAACCATCCCAGCTCTAAAGAAGGGATCTTTAGGGAATTATGAAATGGGATTCCTGGGTCCTTGAATATTTCCAATAGTCCACAAAAGGTTGAACCATACACGTGATGGTTGGGAGTTAACAAATGTAGGCTTTCCCAACACTTTCCCAACAGCTATCATGCACCTAATGATTGTATGAGTACAGGAGCCATCCCCACCATTAGGCTACATGAGGAAGCCTCTAATGGCAGATTTTTGAAGTATAATTACAAGGCAGCAAAGTGCCCATTGTTTAAATTATCATTATCATCATCATCATTATTTTGCGGAGCCAACTTTTGGATGTTTTGGTTCAGACACCAAAAATGTTTGAGCCTTCTCTGTGGAAGCAGAAAGGAGAAATGCTTAGAGCAACTTGCTTGATATTGGGCAAGGGGAAATATTGGTATGAGCTAAACTAAGGTTTCTTCTCTGGCCAGCTGTCAAGATGTTTTACAATAGGGGTAGGGAACATTTCCCTCTCCAGATGTTGCTGAACTACAACTCTCATCTGCCCTAGCAAGAATGGTCAATGGCCAGGGAAGATGGAGTTGTAGTTCAGCAGCATCTGGAAGGCCCAAGGTTCCCCACATCTGGCTTACACAAGAACCTGCTTAGAGTCATTGGCTCTCAAAACTTCATTTTCATCTTTTGCCTTTTGGTTATGAGCAGCATCCTCTTTTCTTTTTAGGCGGCACTGGAAGCTCTAGAATCTTCTGTTTAAACTTATCTTCATGAGTTTTCAGCAACCTAGCACGATAAACATGGACAAAACATGTTCACTATTTTGCTCAAGTCTAGATTTTCAAAAGTGTTCAATACCATTTAAATAGGAGCTCTCACACTATGATCACACTTAATGCTAAACCATGGTTTATGTGGACAAGCCTCCATGAACCCAAGCAAAGCACCAGGCGGGCCTACTCCCCTTGTCCCATGCAGTTGGGAGAAGGACTTTTCCTGAGTTCAGTTTTGCTTTCAGTGAATCTCAGCTTTGCATTATGTATGTGCCAGGGATCCTGATTTACAACAAATTCTGGTCAATTGCTGAATAAGCCAACCTCAAGTCAAGTCATAGGTTATGAAGGTGAACATTTAACTAATCATTCTAACCAGTGGCAGAGTGTGAGACCAACACTTTGGTCCGGTTCATGGAGGCTCATCTATATAATGCTAAATCATGGTTTAGTGTTACATATGAACAAAGATACAATTTCAATCAGATTCAGGCAATCCTCAAAGAGTTTACTTAAATATGGAAGGGCTTCTTCATGTGTTATAAGATTCTGATCCAAAAGAAACTTCTATGTAGGAATGTAATGCACTACTCTGTGTAGAATGTTACACACTGGATGTGCTACATCTGGTACCTGGGAAAACAAATTTTCCCTAAGATGCTGCATCTATTGCTGTTGTAATTACTGTTTGGCTGGCTACACAAATGTGATAGGCATTTATTGATTATTGTCTGTGATGCTGTTCATGACAAACAAAAACACTTCCATCCCTCCACCATACCCATGATATTTGCTGCATTTCTGTTTGGAACTTATATTATTTTGCTGTTATCCTTTCCGAATCATCCATGTATGTAAGAACATTTTGAAGAAAAAAATTTATACTACTCTTATTAATTACGTTTCTACCCACCTTTCTTCTGAGGAGCTCATGGCAACATAAATGGTGCCCCCCATTTTATCCACCAAAGGTCCTGTGAGGTAGGCCGGGCTGAGAGGGTGTGAGTAGCACAAGTTCACCCAATGAGCTTCATAGATGACTGAGAGTTTGAACCTGGGTCTTCTCACTTGAATCACTACATCTGAGGACCCTTTATTATTTCCTAGTGGTATACTCTCTTGTGATGCCAAGCCAAAAATGCTTTTTAAAAAGCTGCTTGCCAACAGGTATTTTCCACACACACAGAGAAATACAAGATCCTAGTCCTATTTTGATAATGTTGAAACTAAAGTCCCTTACTCTAACTTGCAGCTATGAGCTTCCTATGTGTAGCTAGATCCTAAAATATGCATCATATTCCAGAGGCCATTTTCAGCAAAGCCTTAGTAAGGCTGTAATCCTATACAAACTTACCTGATAATAAGGTCCATTGTACTTAATGGGACTTACTTCTGAGTAGATATGCATAGATTTGCACTGTAATTTGCCCACTGCTAACTTCATATGAGAATTTCAGTTGCTGCATGGTTTTTTAATGAGACATGTATTTATTTTCTATATGTTGATGTCTGCAACCTAAAGAAGAACTGGGAGCAGTTACTCACCTGACTAATTTGACCATGGATTCACTCACATTATGACCTAAGGCCGCACTGCATTCATTAAATGAGAGTCCATACTCCTGGCACAAAAGCATATAAGAGCAAGACATAAACAATGCACATCCCTTAAAATATTGATAGTTGCTAAACATTATACTCAACTATGGAAACATAACTTCAGCCCTACTACCTCATCTGGAAGCTACACATTTGCACACTGACCATTATCAAACATCTCTATTCCTGCTTTAGGGCACAATCCAATTCACCTTTTCTCCAGGCTGGGGTGAGTTGGACGCTGCAGATTCTAGCAGCAGGGTTCCAGCTGTGCCAGCCTCTACCAGCAGTAGCCCTTTACCGTGGCTGAGCCGTGGCACCACCAGATACCTTCTGGCACCACTGGAGGTACACCAGGGACAGCCAGCCCAGCAGATGGAGGGCTGGTGGAATCCCCAAAAACAGGACATTCTGAGGGGCATGGTGGGGGAGAAGCTGTGGAGGGGGACTTATGTGAGATCCTCCTCTGGTTCAGAGCCCTCCTCCAGGTCCCACTCCACCTGAAAACTCCACCAGCCCAAAGGACGGCGGAGTAAAAAATTGTAATGGGCCTCTACGGGGCCCACTTACTCCCCAGGAGGTTGATTCATGGAGCTGGCACTTCCCGGCCAGCTTGTGTGCAGGGCTCCTGACAGAGCCAGTGTTCAGCCAGGCCAGTGGCTCCCAAGCAGGAGGAGGATCCCATGGAGCTTTCCGCCAGCCCCCCTTCTGCTGGCTCCCTGCCATTTGGATTGCTCTGCCCAAGAAGAAGGATGGACTAAATCAGAACTTGGTCTTTTGTGAGCCCTCTCTATAAGTGGGAAAACGTTCTTTTTGATAAGACCACTAAGAGCCTGTTTAACATCTTTGCAATACCCAAGGGAGCTAAATATCTCCGACCGTACACCTTGGCTTTGGGAGGACTAACTCATCACAGAGATCAAAGCTTTCACTGTGTCCATCCACCAACTCAATAGATCTGCCTTCTAGCTCCGTAACCTCCCCAAAATGCCCAGAGACTAAAGGTCATCTTAGTCATCAACACACTTCACTGCCCTTGCTCTCCACTGCCGCCCCCCAAGTAGTTTATATAGTAGCTGCTGGGGCTGGCTTAGACACACTGCTTCTGCCTGGTGCCTCACCCAAACTCATTTCTGGAATGCCAAGTTCACGGTCTGGTGGAACATTGGGATCATGCCCAGGAGAGTGGGTAAATTTCAGTGACTAGAGTGCCTTTTCCTCTACACCCTTTTTTGTCTTTTGACAATCTTCATTGAATTTTAATGAGGAAAAGTCCCAGCATATATAAGACTATGGACGAGAAGGGATGTAGCTAAGTGGGAGAGTGTCTGCTTTGCATGCAGAAGGTCCCGGGTCCAATCCTCAGTGTCTCCAAATAGGACTTGGAAAGGTTCCTGTCTGAAGTCCTTGGGAACGGCTCCCAATAGTTCAACCAATAGTCTGACTCGACATAAGGCAGCTTTCTATGGGGAAGGTCATACTATAGCTTAGTGGTGGTAGAGCATCTGCCTTGCATGCAAATGGTCTCAGGCTCTATCCTTGGTGATCCAGGTAGGACTGGAGAAAGCTCCTGCTTAAAACCCTGGAGAGCCACTGCCAGCCAGAGTAGAGAACACTTAGCAAGATGAACCAATGGTCTGACTCAGTATAAGGCAGCTTCCTATATTCCTATGAGAAAGGGATAATACAAGCAAACAGAAAAGAACCAGAATAGTACAACCTACGTTATTCCACGCTATCCACAGAAAAAGAGGTAAACTTTAATGTATGCTGATAACCTTTCTTCTAATAGAGGTTACATCCATATAATGGGAGGTTGTTTACACATCAAGGCCAGAATTTGACAATTTGAACAGTGCCCCATTGCTACATTCATCTTGTGCAGTATGCTTCTGAACAGCAGTTGCTGGAAACCACAGGAGGGGAGAGTGCTCTTGCGCTCAGGTCCTGCTTGCGGGCTTCCCACAGGCATCTGGTTGGCCACTGTGAGAACAGGATGCTGGACTGGATGGGCCATTAGCCTGATCCAGGAGGCTTTTCTTAAGTTCTTATGATTAAGAAAGTGAAACAAGAGGAGCTGTGAATGGTAGTATGCGCCAGCCTATCCCACTCCCTAGAGTCTTTATAAGATCTGAACAGGCTGGTTCATGACAGATACTTTTGGAGGTCACTGATTCATAGGGTCACCATAAGTCATAATTAACTTGAAGGCAAATAACAACAACAATTTATTTCCTGGTCAGTCCTCTGGAATTAGAGCCCCTTAAAGGAAATCAGGGAACGGTATGCACTGCAAAACAAACCCTCCAGATTTACTATGCTGTGCTAGATAAGGTAAAACATCATGCTGGCACCTTTATCTGTGAAATTGTTGTCTGCGGATACACAGCAGCAAAATTTGCCAAGGTAATTTGGTCAAAGGCTTAGGCTGCAAATGAGCTGTCGGGAGTGTGAGGAGTGCCCCAGTGACTGCAATAGTCAGATGTTGGGCAAAATACCAGTCCAGTCCACTTCTCACATAAAAGAAGCAAGACTCAGACAAAGGTGCATTGTCTAAAAGATATGAAAGGTAGCTGCCACCCATCCCAATGAGCCAGCCTGTACAGTGCTCCAGCATTGTCCATGGTGGCAAAGAGGGAATAAGCCTTCCAAACCCCTTGTGTTCACCTACACCAGTGCTGGCCAGAGCACCAGGATCTTCTGATGGGGTCCCAAGATTCCCATCTGCCATCTTAATGGCAATTCCCAGCACACACACAGAGCTAACCAAGTAAAATTCCACATGCACTGGTTTATTTCGGTTTTGTTTTTACTGTGAGCTTTTTTGCCCCAAAAATGTTGTTTTAGTCGGCTGCAAGTGCTAAATCAAGGAGCCAATTGCTTCTTGCAACTGAATGTGAGGTGCTGAGGATCACAAGCAGAGGAGTGCGATTAGCTCATGCCATGCTTGTAGGTTTCCAGTAGGCACTGTTGAGAACAGGATGCTGGACTAGATAGACCCTTGGTCTGCTCCAGCAGGGCTCTTCTTACATTCTGATCATCTTAAGCACAACTGGGTTTAGTTCAAAGAAGCAGAAAAGCAGCTGAAGAGAGAGAGAGTATTATGAGCACATGGTCACTTTCAGGTCATACATGAACACATATGTGCATTCTATTTTTCCTATGCAGCTAGTCACAAGCAACTTCAAAACCTGCACTTTATCGAATTAGTTATAATTTATTTTGACTTTGACTTGTTTTACCAAATTCACTGAAGAAGGAATTACAAAGATTAGACAAAAGCATACCTTAGCCAAGTATGCACCATCGACTACAGACACTCTTCTTTCTCCAATGCAGTCTGTTTTATTACCAAGCAGAAGGATGATAACTTCATTTCCTGCTCCTTCCTGTGGGGGGAAAAATAGATCTCCAAATATCAACTGAAACAAAAAAAATCTCATGTGACCCTAATGACAGCAACAAAGGACAGCCAGCTGTATTTCTACAGAAGCTACAAATAGGATAAAATGTGAAATAAGCCTCCCTAGTTCCTGACCATCAAAGAAACCAAAGTATATTTACTTACCTTGGAAATGCAAGAAGTCTGCTTCTATCTCTTTAACTCATTTTTACATCCATATGATGCCTGAGCTGCCATATCTCTTAGGATGGGCAAACTCTTTATCATATCTCAATAAACTTAACAATCTTCTGCAGGATGAGCATTACTGGTCCCATTTTACAGAAGGAGGATTCTAGCCCCCAAGTGACATCTCTGCAACCATGTTGCTTTTGTCAGTCAGCTCCATCTGCAGAAGCCTGGGTGCTAGTCAGGAAAGCAAAGGCAAAAGGAGATAGAAACACGGTCAGAACCCTAAATGCAATAATACAGCGACTAGTATGAAGGGAGAAAGAGAACTATTACAATAGTTACTGTAAAGAAATAGAAGAGAACAACAAAAAAAGGAAGAACAAGAGCCCTATTCCAAAAAATTAGAGAAATTACAGGGAAATTTAAACCAAGAGTAGGGATGTAGAGTAGTCAACAGGGGAACACACTGACTGACCAAGATGAAATAAAAGGAAGATGGAAGCAATACACTGAAGAACTCTATAAAAGAGATGCAAGGATGACAGGTTCATTCATGGAGGAACCATATGAAGAAGAACCAGAAATTTTAGAATGTGAGGTGAAAGCTGCTCTTAAAATACTTGGAAGAAACGAATCACCAGGAACAGATGGCATACCAATAGAGTTGCTACAAGTTACTGAGACTGAATCTGTCCCAATTTTGACAAAAATTTGTCAACAAATATGGAAAACTAAACAATGGCCCTCAGACTGGAAGCGTTCAATATATATCCCAATTCCAAAGGAAGGGGATCCCAGGGAATGCAGTAATTATTATTGAACTATTGCTTTAATATCCCATGCAAGTAAAGTAATGCTCAAGATTTTACAACAAAGGCTCTTACCATATATGGAGCAAGAAATGCCAGATGTCCAAGCTGGATTTAGAAAGGGAAGAGGTACCAGAGATCATATCGCAAACATACGTTGAATAATGGAACAGACCAAGGAATTTGAGAAGAAAATCATCCTGTGCTTTATAAACACACAAAGCCTTTGATTATGTAGATCATGAAAAACTATGGAATGCTTAAAAGCAATGGGGGTGCCACAGCATCTGATTGTCCTGATGCGCAACATATACTCTGGACAAGAAGCTAATGTAAGGACAGAATATGGAGAAACTGATTGGTTCCCAGTCGGAAAGGGTGGGAGACAGGGATGTATTTTATCACCCTATTTGTTTAATCTGTATGTGGAACATATTATACGGAAAGTGGGATTGAACCAAGATGAAGGAGGTGCGAAAACTGGAGGGAGAAATATCAATAATTTAAAATATGCAGATGATACCATACTACTAGCCAAAACTAATAATGATCTGAAACAAATGCTGCTGGAAGTTAAAGAGAAAAGCACAAAAGAAGGACTACAGCTGAACGTCAAGAAGACTAAAGTAATTACAACAGAAGAAAGTTTATGTAACTTTAAAGTTGACAATGAGGAACTTGTCAAGGATTATCAATTCCTTGGCATGGTCATTAACCAAAATGGAGACAATAGTCAAGAAATTAGAAGAAGGCTAGGACTAGGAAGGGCAGCTGTGAGAGAAAATATCCTCAAATGCAAAGATGTATCACTGAACAGTAAAGTCAGGATTATTCAGAGCATGATATTCCCGATCTTTATGTATGGGTGTGAAAGTTGGACAGTGAAAAAAGTGGATAAGAGAAAATCAACTAATTTGAAATGTAGTGTTGGAGGAGAGCTTTGTGGATACCATGGACCGCAAAAAAGACAAATAATTGGGTGTTAGAACAAATTAAACCAGAACTATCATTAGAAGCTAAAATGATGAAACTAACATTATCATACTTCGGAAACATGAGAAGACATGATTCACTAGAAAAGATAATGCTGGGAAAAACAGAAGGGAGTAGAAAAAGAGGAAGGCCAAACAAGAGATGGACTGATTCCATAAAGGAAGCCACAGACTTACAAGATCTGAACAGGGTGGTTTATAACAAATGCTGTTGGAGGTTGCTGATTCATAGGGTCGCCATAAGTTGTAATCGACTTGAAGGCACATAACAACAGCAAGAAATATCAATGTGATAATCTCACATGACACTTTTGTTCACACCCATGCAATTCCACAAAGCATGGAAATTGGGCCTAAATCAGCAAAATAAAAGAAGCCAAGCTATTGTGTCACATATGTGGACATAGACTTCAAATTTGAAAGCAACCTTATGATAAGTGCAGAAAGCCACTGGTGGTGTAATCCTAAAAATGAGGGGGGGGACACAAAACTGAAGGCAGTTGAACCACTTCATCCAGCACCAGCACACTGCCAGGCTCTTGCTGGCAAGGCAGAAGTAAAGATGGAGCAGTTCTCTTGTACTCTTCCATCCTTTTCCAGATTTTTTTTTCTCTTTAACAATTTGCCTCATTAACAATTTGGTAACAATGGGAGGGAAATTAATTTTACCAGTTCTAGGGCTGGCATACCTTTCTCCCTGATTTGGGGGCATGTGGGAGACTAGGAAGGCAATGGATCCTTTGGATCCACACCTTCTCCTGGTCTGCCCCGGTATGCCCCATTTTTGGCCCTTTCAACTGGAGAACTCAAGCATCAGCAGAGCAAGCGGAGATGAGGCATCTGACATTGGCCGGCCCTCTCGGAAGATAAATCTGTGTCTCTGCCCTGGGAGAGGGAGATTATTTTTTCCTGTACCCTGAGAGGCCTTTGAGGGCCCACAGGATCTCCGGGCCTGTAATATTTTTAAGACCTGAATCTAAAAATTCATTGCAATGTAATATTCATCATGCTAGGTGATATGGTATTTACATATAATCTTACTGCAAAATATTCATATATGTAGATTGGAGAATTGTCTCAGACAACTGATCTAAGCAGATGATGATGATGATTAATAAACCATTTTATCCTTGTATTTTATTTGTTTAGACAATTTATATACCACTTAATTACAGTAGTCTCCAAGTGGTGTGCAAGAAACTCAACACAATGAAAATAAAATTATAAAATCAGAAATCAGTTAAAAGGCCTGCTGGAATTTTAAAAAAAAGTTTTCTGCAGAAGACAGCAGGAGGCCTGTCTGACCTCAGCTTGAAGCGAGTTTCATAAAATTGGACTCACAGTACTGAACACACGGCTCCTGGTGGATATGAGCTACTCATCTGAGCCATGGGGGACCACCAACAGTGACTTCCCTGAAGACCTCAGTGATGATCGGGCAGGGATATAAAGGATCAGCGAGTTCTAGAGGTATCTTGGACTCCAGTTTTTAACTACACAGCCTTGTAAATTAATACAGGAGCCTTGCAGTGTTCACTGATAAAACTGAGGCTTGCTTTTGAAAACTAACATACTAGGACAAACATCCCCTGCATTGGCCCTGTGTTTTGAGGATGGATAATAGAGTTAGGCAACCAACCAATGTATGACGGTAATACCAGCTTCCTTTATTAGCCACTTGATGGGTACTGACAGAAGATGTTTCAGTGAGCTTCAAGTATCTAATGGTGTAGTGGTGTGATTTAGCTAATCACCACTAAAAATCAATGTAAATATATGGATTTATATAGTATAATTAGAATCTAGGATAGAAATGTAGACACTTTAGTATGATTTCTATCAAAAATCTCTTGGTGTCCTGATAGTAAAATTAAAAGGGGACTAAATCCTATAGGCACAACCGCAATTTCTACTTATTTCCATAAAAATGTAAATGTACTGCCTTTAAGTCGATTCTGACTTATGGACCCTATGAATAGGGTTTTCATGAGGCTGAGAGGCAGTGACTGGCCCAAGGTCACCCAGTGAGCTTCCGGGCTACGTGGGGATTCGAATCCTGGTCTCCCAGGTTGTAGTCCAATCACTACGCCACACTGGCTCTCCTATTTCCATAAACATACAAATTATTTAAAGACTGAAGACCCAAGAGAATGATGAGTGTATTCCAGATTTGTCTCCCTAACTACTTAAATAATCAGAAGGTATGGAATGTCCTGTCCTTAAATACACACGCAGTTCTAATCAGCACAGTCCCCCTTACTATTTTCATTAACAGTACAGTAGGCCTACGTATGCTGTCCAGCATCTGTACTGAAAAAAGTAGTACTGTACAGAGTTTGCAGTTTTGTTATTTCCATTACAAAGATGAGTCAGCAAATTGTCTCATGATCACACAACAGTCAGAGTGCACTGCTGTTAACCAGGTCTGTGACTGCAGCTGCACTGCAATAACACAGTACAGGTAAGGCTGCAGTCTTAAATACATTGACAAATGAATGCAGTGAGATTTATGTCTGAGTAAACATGCCCAGGGTTGCATTGTTAATATACCTATATGCAATACAGTCGTCAGCAATACAAACATTAAGTTCTAAATGGAAAAAAACTAAATCTAATCAGCAATGGAATACAGTTGCTATCCTTACTTGGATACAATTCAACCAGTACCGCACATCTGCAAAACTGCGTTCGGAGGTGATGTCGTACATCAACACCACTCCATCAGCCTTTCGGAAGAACTGCTTGGTGATACTGTGGTACCTGTCAGAAAAAATGTGGACTTTTTTCACAACATTCTTATCAGTCTTCCATAAATATGTGTGTGCATGCACAAGAAAAGTATATTGCCATTTCAAAGGACTCAGAATTATTTTATTCTATGTATTATGGGTCACAAAAAGTTCTGAAAGCAGTTTAGATTGCAAAATAGGGCAACAATCAAAACATTCTAAAATAACTTAATTTTAGGTATCTTTGCAATGCTTTACAAAGAAGTGAAATGGTGAAAAGAGGATCTGTGGGTTGCCAGTAAGGAACTGTGGATGTATTGTATTTAACATTTCATACTGTTCTATTCTCTCATGTACACAAATACAAACACAGCTTATCCACATGGGAGAATTTCTTCGTAGCAAATACACTGCTTTTACAATTGTAATAGATTTGCACCGTTCATACTTTGTGCTCAATGGCAGCTGCAAATCCGTTGTTTTCCATTCACACATGTAGGTGTTCCTCAGGGAAGGATTAGCGTCACTGTTTCCTTGTGGCCCTGCCCTCTAGTTTTATATTTTTACTCTGGTTGCTCAGTTACTGGGCATGCGCAAATATTTTTTATCTGGTCAGTATTTCGACTCCTTCCTGCCCCCACTGCTTCCTGAAGTCTGGCAGTTGAAAAGAAGTGGGATCATCTTTTTTTTTAAGTGCATTTTTTAAAAAAAGGAATTGGGTAAAAAGATAAAAATTGGAAACCAGGTGCAGAGAGAAGTGCCGCTGCTTAGTCTGCCTGGTGGCTGTTTACTTGGGCAGGAATGGAAGAAAGAAAGGAGGGCCGCAGCAAACTGTGAAGGGGGTAGGACAGAGCGGTCAGAAGTTGCTGGATAAACCACCAGAAACAAAATGGAGTTCATGGGTGAGTTAGTGGGCGGAGAAAGGAGAATAGCTGAAAGTGACAATTCACCCACCCACTTAAAAACATCGAAGCAAACCATTTTCAAAGATGCATGGAGCGATGTGGAGACATATTGTTCTAAACTTTTCGTATTATCAGCAGATTGAATTGGTACAGATTTACAGGGGGGAAACTGCATGAGAACTTCCTTTTGCTAGTAATGTAACATGAACAATGCGAATTAAAAGAAAATGTGAGTAACACCAAACACACAGTAAACCACCATGTAAATAAGCCCATATACACACAGTCTAATACAGCTACTTAAATGGTGTGCATGTCACAATGCACATAGGTAAACAGTAGACACATGTAGACCTACTCTTTACAGTAGGGGCCCACTTTTCGGCGGCCCACTTTTCAGCATTCTGCTAATACGGCAGCTTTCAATTAGAGTAAGGCCCCACTCATACAGCGCTTGTTCCGCTTTTATGGCATTTTTCGGACATTGGGCACCATTTTATTGACGGAGTTCCACTTTTAGGCGGGGGTCTGGAACGTAACCCGCCGTATGAGTGAGTCCCTACTGTATATGATACAATTACATTTATATAAAGTTAATCCCAATCTTAGAGTGAATTTACACAACCACTTAGCTCCATGATTACTACCTTCTTTTTTCCAGACAGATTGTACCATTACATGCATGGCCAACAGGTTGTCTGAATACCTTCTCTCTGAAGTACCACAAAATGTGGGCCTCTTCCCGCAACCCTTTTTCACATAGCAATGGCTACAGGTGCTGCCTTCCAATCCTGGCTGCCATACACAGAAACAGAGATGTGAAAGCTATGTGTTAAACTCTGCACAGGTCGGCAAATTACTGTTGCATATAGTCAGTCTGTGCTGAATTGTGCACATGGTTCCAGTTTTCATGGACATCAACATGGACTATGGCTGTAACATGGGAGGAAGATACTGGGATTCAGCATGCTACCATAAACCTTCTTAATGTGAGTTGGGCATCATGGGTACAAAAATCACGATTTCTGTTTGTGATGAATGATTCAAATAACCTGTTCAGCAGATTAACACTGCACTCTAGGTTGGTGGGAAAATAAACCATTGCTCTCTACAACAGTTGTGTGGATCACCCAATATCTTCCTTTGAAAAGAAGAATTTGTCTTCAAAGTGGCCATGTTCACATGTAACACTACATCAAACCATGGCTTAGCCCGAACATGCAGGCTCACAGGGAAGAAATCATAGCCACTATGCCCCTTCCCAGCACTTTCAGCATCATATCAAAGCCAAGGTATCATCCTGGTCTCATAATTAAGCTCTCCTCTTGAACCACAAATTGTAACCAAGTTTTTTTTCTTGGCTACAGCTCATAGTTAAAGAGGAGAGAACTTTATCATGAGTCTTGATTTGGGAGATACACTCAGCCACTCCACAGGCCATACCTCAAGTGATTTTTATCTTAGCTGGAATGTGCCCTTGAACTCTTATTATGCTTTTTGCTTGCCTGGATAGAGTATAGAGAGGTGTGTGAGAGCGTGTGTAGAAAGTAGTCTACTGTACAAAGGTAAAAGTTATACTTCTGCACCACCCACTTATGCTTCTAGTCCCACCCACTGGCATGTGGCCCTTGGAAGATTGCCTAGAGGGTAATGTGGCCCTAAGGGAGAAAAAAGTTCCCCACCCCTAGCTTACTGTGTCATGAGAACAAGACCATTATCTAGAGCAGAATTTTGCAGTTATAATGGTGTCAATGGAACAAACACTGTTCTTAATTACTAGCCAGCCATGCAGATCTTGGGCATCTCATTTTAGAAATATTTTTCTTCACTTTGTAACATAGCATGCTTTGATTATTGTATGTTTGTTCAGATTTATTTGTTTGTTTGTTTGTTTGTTTGTTTGTTTGTTTGTTTGATTGATTGATTGATTGATTGATTGATTGATTGATTGATATCCCACCCTTCCTCCCAGTAGGAGCTCAGGGCAGCAAATTCACAATCACCAAACCTTTCTTGTTTTTCTTTCCTTTTCTAGGTGCAGCACTTTACACTACCTTTCTTGGCCAGCCGTGTCCCAGAGCCGTAAAGCAAAGCACTTGTTATCCACAAAGAGGTTTTTGATCCGATAGTCCATTCCTAAGGGATACAATGGAGCCATTCACAGTTAAGTTCACTTCACACCTCAAAGTGCTTCAGAGAGCTGAAGAGTACAAGCTGAAGCTGTACTGATAAGAATAGGACATTGCACAGCTCTAGTGTTTTCCATCATTTAAGTTTACAGGGATTAATCAAATCAAGGGCAGCACGCCACTGACAAACTTGGTCAGTATTATTATCTAAATTTTGCAGGCATAAAACCTGACATGGAGTAATGGATTTGACTTTCCATTACTCTCCATGGAGTAATGTATTTGATGTTAGAAAGGAAAGAAAAGGAGAACAAAGTGAAAGACCCTGCTAAGAGAAAATGAGCTGGAAGTGTCGTAGTATATAGAGAAAATGCTTGCCCTGCATCTGTCCTGTAATTCTAAATTTCTACACAGCTCAGATAACGTTGTAGCTGCTGGAGCCTCCTTACACTAGAAAGGAACAGCTGTCATGAGAGAGATAGAAATATAAGAATAACCTTTTTTTAGGTAGCAGTAATGCAACAGGGATAGGAGGGAGTCACTCTACCCTTTCATCATTATGGGGCAAGCCCTATTTTCGTAGAACCAGTCACCTCCCCAAGTGCCACCACATTCAGTTGGAAACTGGAAGGGACTTGTCATTCAAACTGCATTGGAACTAGGGCTGGCGGGGGGATGTGGTTCAATTCACATAGTTTTGCAAATCTACCTAATTTGCAATTCCTGAAACAATATGCAAACCAAAAGGCAGCAATGTCTCAAAATTCACCCTTCTCTGAATTTTGCAGTGCAGTTCTCCAACCCAAAGTGAGAGTGTGCATAAAAATGCAGGTAGCAGTGAAAATAACTTACAAAAATGCATTCTATTAGGGGAACGTACTTGCAAAAATGTATATATTAGGCAACATTGCATTTAAAATGTGTATATTATGAGAATAAAATTCTGACAGTTTTTCATGAGTACTTTTTCCTTTAAAAACATCACAAACTGATGTGAAAATGTGGAAAGCTGAACTTAAGACTAGAAAAATGAGACACTGAAATTGATAGATTTCTTTATTCCTAAATAGAATGAGGATTCCTTGTGGCCATGGCTCCCTTGTGGAGAAATTTAGCTGATTGGGACTGGGGAGGGAGAGCATAGGAAGAGGAGAAAGAGGAGGTCCAACATCTAGAGTAGGCATGACTGGGCACCTGTCAAGGCCCAGACCCCTACAGGGGACCCTCTGTCACCCCAGAGCCTCCTGGTCCTGCTACCACTACTCCTTGCAGTCACAGCTTGCTCAACCACCTCTGCATGCAATGCATGCAATGACAGGAATGAGGAGACCAAGCAGCATCCTTCGTTTACTTTGCATTCTCCCTCTGCGTGGCTGTACAGAGGGAGAGGGCAAGGGAGCAGGTAGTGCGGACCACAGCAAGGAGGAGAAGGGCCCATTCAAGGAGGGGTAGCCTACTGAGGACATCCTACCCAAGGGCCATCAAGGGAAGTGTGTTCGTACCTCTACGATTGTTGGTATAGCTCAGTATATTTGTCACCTGACAAGAGGATTTGTGGGGAGGTTGTAACCCAGGTCAATTTTTAAAAGAAATGCCTTTCATTTATTTATTTATTTTCATTTTCTTACATGTATAACTGCCTTTCTTTCACCATGGAACCCAAGGTGGCGGACATGTTGTTCTGAGTCACCCACTTAGGCACTCACCAGACCCAGACTTTCTTAGCTTAAGCAAGGTGATGGCCTCGTGTGCCTTCAGAACATGCCTTAGGACCAATTATCTTGAATACGCAGGGGACAGTGACCTTTGATTATACAGATGTTTGTGGTAGGCTCACAAGAATCAGTTGTTCAGCTCACATTTGGTTCCTCTCATCCTAAAGCCATGCTCTTTCCTTCTAGTGAATGTGGTATTTTAAGAAAACCTTGCTTAATTATGGAGAAGTTCTGATTTGGAGCAATTTACAGCCTCTTTTGTGATATTTTTTCCAAAGGGAAAGCTTCCAGCAATATGACTACTACAGCAGCAAAGTTGTTATATGTGCTTGTCACCCAGTAGCTTAGTGCAGGTTTACAGAGGGAGCTCAATGTCACTGCCACTCCTTTCTGCAAGCAGGTTCAAGAGAAGCCTCATCATAGCAAAAATATAGGCCAAACTAGACATGTGCTTAGATACATAGGAGGCAACTATGTGTCTTTTTTCCCCTTTACCCAATTATGGGCATGGGGAGCTCAATTCTTCCTTCAAGTGCAGTGCATGGGAAGGGGAGGCTTACCTCTTTGCATACACCAAGATTGAAACAGAGATCGCTCCCACCTCCAGGGGTCTAACAGCCTTGGGGGGGGGGGGAGACTCCTAGCCCAGGGGATGGAGGGGCAATCCCCATTTATCCAGTGTCTCATATCATCTCCTAGCATAAGATGGATTCGTACCTACAGTTGCAGTCATATTTGCACCAAAGGAATCATCTTGTAATCGGTACAAAAAAGATGTTTTCCCAACATTGGAGTTTCCAACAAAGAGCACATTATACACATGGTCTGGATGCAGGCAAACAGCTGCAGTGCCTTTAGAAGTTTCTTTTGTGCCCATATCTTCTCTTTCCTCATCCATTTCTGGTCTGACTTCTTGGCTCTTCTTACCCCCAGGCATGTCAATCCATTCTTCTCTTTTGTCTTCTGAGAGTGGCATTTCTGTTCCCTCACTAGTTTGTGCCTGCATCTCCAATTCAGACATATTCTCTAATTGGCTGTTCTGCAAAAGTGAAATCTCTGGCTCACATCCTACATCCAATTTGAGAGCTATACTGGGTGGGGAAGGAGCAGATAGCATAACTTTCACTGGGGGGTGTCGGGATCCAGGAAACTTTCTCTCTGATCTTTTCCTTTCTGAAGATTGCTTTAGCACTCTCTGCTCAGAATCAGCAGATGGCCACTGAGTCTGGCTGATATCACTGCACTTTAAAACTTGCTTGTGAAGTTCAGGTTGGATTACCTGCTTTAAAATGAGACTGTCTCCTTGTATTGAGCCCTCCTTACTGGCTGGGCTTGCCACTTCTTTATAAACAGGAGATGGGACCTCAGGAACAAGAAGACTTCCTCCCTGTTTTGGCTCTGGAGTTTTGACTTCCATTCTTGGCTCAGAAATGTTTGCTTGCTTCATCTCCAGAAGACTGACCTGCACATGAGTTAGTCCTTCTTTAAGAAGAATATCTCCTTGTGATGTAGCCTGGCCAGTAAGAGTTTCAGAAATTTTCTTCCATGGATCAGAGTTTCCTGAGACAGCATCGTATGGAGGTATTTTTTCCTGCATTATATTTTGCTGAGAATTTCCATTCTGCCTAATTTGATCCAAAGGCATCTGTCCCTGAAAACCAAAGTAATCTATTGGTTGTTCATATGATTCAGACACCTTGCTCAGTGCTGCTATGGCATCATGAAGCTCTCTAAGTAAAGATGTTTGGCCCAAAGCCTCCTGGGGAAAGTATTGTTCTGCTTCGACAACAGAGTCTGCCCAAGGATCCTCTTCAATGGAGATCACTCTTGTTCTGGACTCTGAGTCAGCCTTGGTCATTGATGCCATGTCATCGGGTGCCCTATGGGGAAATGATGCATATGGTGGCAGTCATTTGGTACAAGAAAAAGAAAGATTTAAAAGGACACAAATCCTGCTGGAGAACATCAAGATCCCAAGGGCCAATGATATGTTAAGTTATCCATCAGCAAGAATGTAGAACTTCTCCTATATTTGTTGCTTATGCACAGTAAGAACTGAGTTCATCCCTTTCTAACATGCATTGTTTCATCTTTTTAATGCAGTGGGGGTTAAAAACAGTAATGTGTATAAAAAATCCAAAGGGAAACATGATGATAAACAAATGTAAAATAATGCAAATAGTCATTTAACCAGAAATGAGGTAAGAAGGGCATTTATTAAGCAGCTAAAGAAGACTGGGATTTTCAGGATCAAAGTTCATGCTGTCATAGAGCCAAAAAACTAACTCCAATCACAGTAGTAATGTGCCATTTTCTTTGAGGAACAGCTGTTTAGCCTGCAATCCTGTTCATACTTACCTAAGAATAAATCCCATTGAACACAGTGCGGACTCACTACTAAGTAAACATTTATAGGCGAAGACAGATATCACTAGACAGCATGTAAGTCTATAGCTGCAAACCTAAGCATACTTCCTAGGAAATAAATCCCACTGACTTTAGTGGGGCTTACTTCCAAGTAGATAAGCTTAGGAACAGGTTGCAAACTAATGTGGGAAAAGGCATAGTATTGCCAGCATGGATTTTTCACATTCCACAATGTTAAATGAAAATGCCATTCTGCTGCTTCCCATAAGCTCATTTCAAAACAAAACCTTACAAAACTCCTGAACTCAGAAACACTTGCTTAACAAGTTTTCATGGCAAGACGCAAAACAGTCAGAGAGTCAAGAGTTCAAAGTGTAAAACAAGAGAAAAAATCCAGACCCCTGTTGGACTTTCTTCTGTCAGTGTTAGGGTTGCCAGGCTCAGGGCCTGAGAGTGATCCTGTATCTTTAGGAGAAGAGAAAGTCAGCCAAGTGTAGGTGTTCTTGCAACACTGTAATGGGAAAAACCACAAGGTAGAATTTTCTGGGAATTTTCTGTGAAAAGTCCACCTTGTGGTTTTTCCCATTACAGTGTTGCAAGAACACCTGCACTTGGCTGACTTTCTCTTCTCCTAAAGATACAGGATCACTCTCAGGCCCTGAGCCTGGCAACCCTAGTCAGTGTTCTCATAATTTGTTGAAATTAATTAAAAATCAGCCATTTTCACAGAGTACCTGTAATCCTATTACTGACCTTGCCCCATACTCTGACCTTCATCTTTTGCAGTTTAAAAGTTTAAAAAATGCCTGGCTGATCTTTAATTAATTTAAGAAATTTAACATTGGACTCTATGATAGAGCAGGGCATGCTCAGTAAGAACCAACTGTCAGTGTTCTAAAAGCCAGACTGACAGCTGTTTGGCTTGACTAATCATGTGGCCACACCCATGCAAGACCTTTATTTCACTTTAGACCGTCATGGCTTCCCCCAAAGAATCCTGGGAAGTGTAGTTTGTGAAGGGTGCTGAGAGTTGTTAGGAGACTCCCATTCCCCTGACAGAGCTCCAGTTGCCAGAGTGATTTAACAGTCAGGCCCTCTTCTGGGGATTGTAGCTCTCTGAGGGGAATAGGGCATCTCCTAGCAATTCTCAGCACCCTTCACTAACTAGTGAATCCCAGGATTCTTTGGGGGAAGCCATGACTGTCTAAAGTGAAATAAAGCTCTCTGCCCAGTGCCCACCGACACACTCACCCAATCTCCTCCCCTCCCCCTCCCCTCCACCTTCCTCCCTACCCCTACCCTTCCTCCTGTTCCCCTTCTCCCTCCTCCCCCCTCCCTGCCCGTCCCCGAAGTCAGTTTCACTTATCCTAAGCATGATTGTACAGGAATAAATTCCACTAAACTAAAAAAGCACGCAAATGACCAAACCGGCCCTCCCCTCCTCCTCTCTCCTATCCCCTCCCTCTTGCCCCTCCCCTTCTCCTTCCAACATGTTACCAAATTCTTCCAAGCTACACAGGAAGTGGATTGGACTGTGAAAGACCAACCCAAATTGTGTTTGCATTTTGACAAATTTGTGGGGCAGTACAATATCTCAGAGACGAGGTCAGGTTTCCTGCTCCCCTGGTGCATTCACTATAGCTGCCCAATTTCCCTGCTTTTTAAAGTTTGATAGAAATATCTGTTGGCTATAAGTACGTTCTTAAACAGCAAGGTTTTTTTTTGCCTATTAGCGAACTCTTATGCTAATAACAGAAGAAGGATTAGTAGGTAAATTGTACAAGACAAATAGCTCAAGGGAGGTTTCCAGAATCCTTTCAGCTTACCCCAGAGAGATGAAGATCAGATCTGATTAAATTGCTAATTGTCCGTCACTCTGAATTTTGAATTAACCATCATTAGCATGGAAGCTGGGACAGCTCTCCTATAATAGGCTTCCCCGATTGTTTTTTCACAAACTCGGTCTCTTGCCATTATCATTTTGCAAAGCTTTGACTGTTCCAAGTCACCACCCCTACCCCCACTGCAATCATGACAGCTTTTCGGTATTATGGAGTAGAACCACAGTTTCCCAGAAAATTAATTTGGTTAGGGGAACTTTTTGTTTGTTTTGCTATGGGGTAAATTAATGGTTGGTATTTCTTTTGTTCTCTGACTGATGACATGAAGAAAGCAAGGACTTGTGCTCTGCTGCTCTTGAGGGCAGGACTAGTTCTACTGGGTTTGATTTATAGGAGTATAGATTTCAGGCAAACATTAGGAGAACCTTCTTGACAGTGGTCTCATCCATATCATACATTTAAAGCACTCTTATACCATAACTTTAATAGTCATGGAGAATTCTGGGAACTGTAGTTTGTTCAGGGTATTTGGCATTGTAACTCTTTGTGGTCAGCACCCTTAACAAATTTCAGTTCCCAGGACCGCTTTGGGGAAAGCCATGACTGTTAAAGTGAAATAAGAGAGCTTTACATTCATGGCATGGATGTGACCAGTAAGAGCAGTTCAATGGTGGTAGCAGTCGCCTAGAGGAGTTGGGGAAGGCTCCCTCTCTCTGGAGATATTCAAGCAGAGGCTGTACAGACATCTATTAGCAATGCTCTAGCTCTGGAATTCTTATGCTGAGCAAGGGATTGGACTAGATGATGTACAAGGCCTTTTCCAAGTCTCATGAGGCAGTGATGGCCACCAACCTGGACAGCATTACAAGAAGATTAGACAAATTCATGGAAGTAGTTGTTTGGAGGTACTGTAGTAAGCTTTTGAATACTCGTTCCTGGAAAACTCAGGAGGAGAAACTGCTGTTGCGCTTAGGTCCTGCTTGTGGGCTTCCCATAGACATCCGGTTGGCCACTGTGAGAACAGGTTGCTGGACTAGATGGGCCACTGGCCTGATCCAGCAGGCTCTTCCTTATGGGACTAAGGGCAATGTTTCTCCTTTAGCTCCTTGATGCCTGGATCTGGCTGTGGAAATGGACTTTTAGAAATGGGGCTCTGAATTCCAGCTGGCCTGATTTTCTAAGATTAAACCTACTTTTATCAACTGTACTCTAAAATGCGTCCATATCTGAACCTTCCATGTCTCTTCCTTACAACCCAATGATAAACAGATGCTTTGGGTTTTATATGTGAAAACTAAAAAGTCTGCCAGAGTTAATTTTGAGGCATTCTTCAAGTGCTTAGAGGACAAAAAATAATAATGTACTAAAGGTTCATCTGGGATGCTGGCAGCTAATGTCCTGCTAATGTAGTGGGAAATTATGTTATTATTTTAAAAATAACTAATATTGGTGGTAAACACAATGTTGGTGGGGAAAGCCCTGCTTATTGTTCTTCAGCAACTTTTGAATCAATTTGTTTTTGGCAAAACTACATACAAATATTACATCAAATGCAGTCTAATCTGCTTGACCCTGGAATACTCTACAAACTTGAATTTGTCTTTCTAGATGCAGCATATATGCAAGTTCATGAGAATGCCAGGGCTGCAGAAAGAAAGACAGTATCCATCACCTAGATGCCAAAGCAAGGGCCCAGCTACAAAGAAAACCACTGCCACCTCTTCAGTGCCATCCTCACATAAATATATCTATAGGAGCATTTAGCCTTACTTCTGAGCAGAGCTGTCCAGTATATCCTCACTCAGATTGTATTCAAATCTCATCTCCAGTTCAGAGGAGGCTATGTCATTTATTATCATCATCATCATCATCACCACCACCATCCCGCCCTTCCTCCCAGTAGAAGCCCATTTGGATTCAGATGGTCCTTAAAGGAACCACAATGGGAGAAAGAGGGAAAAAATAAATAAGAATACTAATTCCAGTATCCACCTATGAGGGAGGATGCCTGTTGAATCTCTGCATGATCTACTGCTTTGGCCTTGCCTCTTTCCAATCAGCCAGTGCTGTGTGTGTGTGAATAAGAAAGTGATTTTGTTGCATAAGGTTTGATCCAGTTACATCTGATGCAGAAACACAGCAGAATCACTCACTGCCTCCATCCAATCAGGAAGCATGCCTAGAACACTGATTCATGCAGAGACACAGGAGGTAGTGTCTTGTGAAAGCTGGTCTTTTCTCCTTTTATAAACTCTGGCAGTGCAATCCCTATGCATGCCTACTCAGAAACTGAATTCATGGGACTTAAATGTGTACATGCATACCTGGGAGTAAGTCCTACTGAACTCAATGGGCCTTACAGTACTTCCAAGTAAACATGTACAAGGACTGTGCTTCATAACTCTTTTTGGATGTTAAGAGTGAAGTGTGCCTCCAATTTTAGTTCAGAAGAAAAAAGTGTGCATCACTTATCAGATGTTTGGGAAAGCCTTATTTAAACATAGCCAATCTTCTCTGATGCCGGAGCTATACGTGTAGGGTGCTACACACTATCCCCAGGGGCCCATGAGAGCTGAGATTCTGTCTGCTGGTTGAACATATCAGATGCAATAACGTATAATATATAATACTTCTAGGTCAAAAGCCTTCACACTATAACACCTAGAATGGTATTTATGGTGGCACTTCATGGGGGGCAGCTCTGAGTGGCAAGTAGTACTAGGTGAACAAAGAAGAAATACCTATCGACTTTGAGGAGTCTTGCTGGAGACTTCCTCTGGGTATCTGCACTGCAAAGGGAAAAAGGGATACAAACGTTGCCACTGTGCCTGGCACACATTCAGGTGTTACGTCTGAAGGCGCACAAGCCTATTACTAGTAGCAGCAATAATGCTGCAATAAATGGAATAGCACAGTGGTTCCCAAACTTTTTTCCCCCATGGATCTCTTGAAAATTACTGATGGTCTTGTGGGACCACTACATGATTTTTCTGTTTGTTATAGCAATTCCAGTGTGCTGTGCTAGATGCAGTACGATTTTTAATTGTACATTTATTGCTTCTTTTATTTCCTTTATTGTATTACAGTTTACATTCCTTAGAATTCAAACTGTAATACAATAAACTACCTTATAAGAAATAAAAGCTGCAATAAAAATACAATTAAAATCAATATGAATATGAATATTTAATGTGGACACACTGCGGGCCACCTGAATAAACCTCATGGACCACTGGTGGTCCACAAACAACAGTTTGGGAAACCCTGGAGCAGCATAGAGAGAGGGCGGTGGTATCCAAAGAGGAAATGCAATGGTGCAAACAGGAAATATGACAATGCAAACAGGAAGTGCATGTTCTCCCAAGGGACCAATGAGGGACAGCAGAACTGCTGCACTGAATTCATGCTGCGGGTTTTGTTTTTTGGGAGCAGAGCCTGGAAGTAATTTGTTAGGAAAAATGAACTACTTGCAATTTATTAATTTTTTGAGGAATGAGTGGGTAATTTCTTTACATTTTGATTGTAATAGAATGAGGAGTAATTTTATTACTTTTGAGGTTTAATTGTGATGTTTCCAGCATTACGTTTGGGTGTTACTGGGGGAGGGGGAGCAGGGGAAGATGTGTGGATGAAAATCATGTGCCTCAAACTGGGCTTCTGCACAGCATTGCTCTTCCCTTGTGCTCTGTGGGTGTTCAGGAGGTGACGAGGGAGGAGATGGAGAGTGAGATGGGGGTGGAGTGGAGAGAAAAAAATGTTTTAAAAAATGGACAGCGATGGAGAAAAATGGAGTGGAGGGAGAAAGGAGCTGGAGGGTAAGGAAGTGGATGAAGGAGGAAAAGGAGGCAGCAGCGGAATGGAGATGAACAACTGTGGAGGTGAGAGATGATGTGTGGATGTGTATTAATACTGTGTTTGTACTTGGCTCATGAAATGGCTTTTGCTGCCCTCCCTGGCTACTTTGCTGCATTTGCAGTGTTTTAACTTTTTTGCACCCCATGGGAAAATGTTTGCTTGGACGGGTGTGCATTAGTTGGTGTCAGGGCAAGGTCCAAGAGGTGGTTGAGTGAGAGAGACAATGCTTGCTAGCTGAGAGAGTGTGTTTATGTGTGGGGTTTTTCACTTGGTGGATGTGTGAAGCTGTGAGCGGTGGTCTCTGCCTCCTCCCTCGCCTCCCTTGCCAATGGAGAGACTACCACTACTATCTTATGGATAAAAAAAATATTCTACTACTCTCTCTCTTTCAGTTTATTTTTAATGTTGTTTTAGACTACTTAGGTGTGCAGCATCCAAAACCAGCAACATGTAGGCACTCTAGTGTTTTTTTTAAAGTAACAACTGTAATGGTAGTGATTACATTTGAATAACAGTAAAGTAATCAATTCCTTTCCAAACAATTGTAATTATAATGGTAATTTATTCCTTTTTGGGGCCATGTAACAGTAATTGTAATTTATTTCTTTTTAAACGTAATCTTCCAAGCTCTGTTTAAGAGTGAAATCCTTTAAGAGCTCTACCGCAAGAAGAGGTATCCAGTCACAAGCAGCGGCCAGAATGGCATGACCCTCCCCAACCTATGCTAATGGACAGAGACCAATCCAGTCTGCTGAGGTGTTCTGCTGTCACTCCTCCTCAGGTGTGACTAACTTAGCTAATTAATGGATGCCAGTGGCATTAAAAATTCTAACGATGCAAACACTTGTTCCTAGTAGGAGGGCAACTGGAAGGGGAAAAAATTCCCTTTTCCACTGATCAAAGCTAGTTCATTCAAAGCAAGCTTGGAAAACATTCTAATGAAGAAACTGCCTCAAGATAGGCCACAAAAGGTGTTCCCTACAGTATTCCCCCAAGAAAGGTGACATTGTGAATTTACAACTTGGGCTCACCTCTCTTCTTTATGCATCTGGGATAGTCTACCCATCATGACATCCAGTTGCCTTCGAGGCTTTTGAAGGTGATGAAGGGTTTGTTGCAGCTGGTTCTCAAGGGCAACATTGGCTTGCTTGAGCTCCTGGGTTTGGGTAGTAGTCATGTGCTGCTTTTCCCTTAGACTGATTAACTGCATCTCGAGCTGAGACAGGAATATAGAAATGCAACTTCAATGGTCAAGCCTCGATCAGAGGTTCTCAGAATCTATTCCGGTGGTCCACAGAAAGGTTACAGAACAGTTGAGAATATCTGTACCTGGCTCTGCATTTGATGCCCACCCCCAGCCATTGAGATTGAGTCCATTTTGACCTGGGCCAGATTATCAAAAAGGCAAACAAAACCTTGGTCTGGGCCCATGACTTTCATAATATAGCACTGATTTTTCCTTTTAAAATGTACCCATTGAAGGACCCTTTTCAGTGGCTCAGGCTAGGGTTCATGGTTTTCATAATAAGGTTTTGATGATACTGATGGTGAAGGGAAAATAAAGGTTATTAAGTGGTCAACTGAGACCTCTAGCAATCCTCAAATGATCCATAGAAAAAAAGTTTGAGAATCACCATCATAAAACATAGTATCAGCTGACAGATCTGCAGAGAGCTCCACATATTTGTGGTAGAGTTGCCACACTTTTTGGAATACTGTGTACAGTTCTGGTCGCCTCATCTCAAAAAGGATATTATAGAGTTGGAAAAGGTTCAGAAGAGGGCAACCAGAATGATCAAGGGGATGGAGCGACTCCCTTATGAGGAAAGGTTGCAGCATTTGGGGCTTTTTAGTTTAGAGAAAAGGCGGGTCAGAGGAGACATGATAGAAGTGTATAAAATTATGCATGGCATTGAGAAAGTAGATAGAGAAAAGTTCTTCTCCCTCTCTCATAATACTAGAACTCGTGGACATTCAAAGAAGCTGAATGTTGGAAGATTCAGGACAGACAAAAGGAAGTACTTCTTTACTCAGCGCATAGTTAAACTATGGAATTTGCTCCCACAAGATGCGGTAATGGCCACCAGCTTGGATGGCTTTAAAAGAAGATTAGACAAGTTCATGGAGGACAGGGCTATCAATGGCTACTAGCCGTGATGGCTGTGCTGTGCCACCCTAGTCAGAGGCAGCATGCTTCTGAAAACCAGTTGCCGGAAGCCTCAGGAAGGGAGAGTGTTCTTGCACTCAGGTCCTGCTTGCGGGCTTCCCCCAGGCACCTGGTTGGCCACTGTGAGAACAGGATGCTGGACTAGATGGGCCACTGGCCTGATCCAGCAGGCTCTTCTTATGTTCTTATGTTCTTATGAAAGGCATCTGTTGAGTTTCTGCCTGCCATGTGGCTGTTAAAAGCACAGGAGCTACTATCAACAGAAAAGGTGACAACCCTAATTTGAGCATTTTTTGTCTCCATTGTAGGTCATTTGTCACTTTGCTTTGGAAACGTGCCTTGAAGATTAGCTAGTTTATAGACAGCATAGAAATAACCCAGACTATTCCACCCACCCACCCAGAACAAAAATGCATTGAATGAAAGCAGTGAAAAGATCTGTCATAGCAAATCTTGGCAGCACATTCTGAATTAATTCCTTAGGTGGACTTACCACTGATGAAGCCAATGCCAAGGAGATTAGAACTATCACAGCACCTGTCTGATTTCAGAGTACCCACCGTTATATCACATTCTGCCTGGACAGCGGTCTGATAGATTCTTCAGGCCCCTGGGTATACATAGCAGGGGTAGCCAACATAGTGCCCTCCAGATGGAGTACAGTTCCCATTATTTCTTACTATTGGCCATACTGGATGAGCTGATGGGTCTTGTAGTCCACCTTCCCAACCAGTGTGCCTCCAGATGTTGTTGGACCACAATTCCCATCTTTCCTGACCATTGGCAATGCTGGCTGAGGCTGATAGAAGTTGTGGTCCAACAGCATCTGGAGGCACACTGGTTCGGAAAGGCTGATCTAGAGGGCACTATCTTGGCTACCCATGGGTATATAGGAAACTGTCATAGCAAGCAACTGCATGAGGACGATGGTTTCGTTGGTTGGCCCAAAATGCAACAAACCGCATTTGCAGCTTTAGCCAGAGAAGATGCTTCCAGAAGGTGGTGCTGTTTCCTTTGCATTAAGCAAGAAGCTACTCTTTGTTCTGAAAGACAGAATTAAAGCAGGCTCCTACTGGAAGAAAGGGTGGGATATAAATCTAATAAATATATAAATAAAAGCAGTCTTTGTGGCATGTCTACAAGGAGTTCTTTAGAGGTGCAGAAAACTGAAAAACTGGTTAGAGCTATGCTTTCTTGCAGGGGCAGTGCTATGGAGGACAAGGCATTACAAGTGTCTACCCCCCCCAAACAGGGAGCTCACCACCCCATTGCTGGACTCCCGTCATTATATTACATGTCACATGAATATCTTACCTCTTTTTGAACAGTAAGGAAATGCCGTATTTCCCTTTCCCTGACATCCAACAGTTTTTTCATCTCCACACTGTGGAATTGGCTTTGGGTTTTACTCTGCAACAGCAAAAATGGTGATGCTCTAGCTTTCCATGGCAATGACTAAGGCTGCATACAGATGACATTTTAATCTAGAATCAATGGAGACTGAGTTCTTGTTTTTTCTGCCTAGTTCACACACAGTCTAGACCTATTGCATATTTTTTTGCCCCTGAAAGTCACTTCTTGACAGGCTGGCTGGCTTCATCCTGAAAATAAAGGCTCATTGCAGATCAGTTTTACATTACCCCACACTATGTCCATTTGAAAACAGATGTAGACGGTTCCAGCAAGGTGGGGGGTTAATCCACACCTGCCCAATGACATTGTAGGTGGGCGTATACTAAGATTGCAAGGAGAGGGTTTGCAAATACTGTATCTAATTAAGGGGAGCATTTTCAAACACATATCAAGTAGCCACAACCACCTGTCTGGGCGGCAGGATCTACAATCAATCTAGATGGAAAGCAGCATGTTGAGAATGAGCATGAACAATTCCATATTGAGAAAATTTACATTTTTGTGCTACGAATGGGTGTGTACCCAGCAAAAGAGAATTTTCACACACAAGCCCTGTTTGCATTTAAATCAAACTACAAGTGGTAACTGTAACAAAATGTTGCAGCATGAATTGCTGTTCTTCATGGTTCCACCCAGACAGCCATGCCCTTTTTTAGGCTACTTCATTCCATTCCCACTCTCCTTTCGTAGTTTTTGCTCCCCCCTCCCCAATAGCCAGTCAAGCATTCTGTGCACACAGAGCATGTTCAGTCATCACTGAGATGTTTTGGGGTGCCTCCCCCACCCCCTGCCTTAGGATTTTTCTTCTAAATATTTTTTGTACTTCTGCAACACTTAGGATTCCACCAAGCCTTCTGATATTTCCCTCTTAGGTATGGATGGTGGTGTTTTTGCTACATAAGGATCCACATTTGGAAAGTCATTTTTACTATTAGTACGTAGATTCTACATCCAATACTGTAGAATAGTAACTCCCATCAGCCCCAGCTAGCATGGACAATACTGAGGGACAATGGGAGTTGCAGTTCAGCAACATATGGAGGGCCAGAGGTTCCCCCACCCCTGCTGTACAGAATCCCTAAATCTCCACTCCCTCCAGTTCAATCTGGCTTAGTTGTGAACTGAGTGGAGGAAGCCCCTGGCCCTATAACAAAACAACAACAAAAACCTCATGACCCCTTGAATCATAGGCACAGATTCTCTCACCCTTCCGCACAAGCAGGGTGACATGTTGGCAGTACCCTGCCCCAGTGAGCAGTCTCGCTGCCACATTTTGCACCATGATCTGGTGATGCACCTACCTCAGAATGTAGCCATCCTTCCTCCCTCTCTATTTGCTGTTCCATTTCCTCATAAAACTGTTGCACCTTCTTGTTGTGATCAGCAACTCGTCTAGGGCAGAGGGTCAAACAAGGCAGCTTTAGAGCAGATTTGTTTCCAACAGGAGATCTATGCTTTAAATGATTCCACATGGCTAGTAGCGCTCTCATGACAAAAGGTATGGCTTCTGCACAGCTCTTAGCAAATAACCTTATGGAATGGCTATTTTGAGCAAGAGATGTAGGGGCCCAAGCTGCTCCTTCACCCTACGTCCCCTCAAAGGAGACCCATTGCCACAACCACCACTCCTTCCATACCTCCCTCTTGTCTCTAGATTTGCCGCTGGGAGGGCCAGCTGGTATTCCTTAAGGGAACAGAATCGGTCGCAGGTCCTTTATTTGCTGATCGCTACCTAGTTTTGTGCCCAGGAATGTTGTCATCCAAGGTTCCAAGGCATCTTATACCCTTTACTTTTGGGGGAGCAGGGTCCTTATGTCTCTAGGATCCTATGAGCCAATCAGCATGAAGGGGGAGTGTGTTAGCCACTGAGAAGAATCCCAGTGAGTGTCAATTGCAAGCAAGCTTTTTTTAGTTCCTACTTCAAAAAGACAGGACAAGAGTCTGAGAGTAAGAATCCTGTAACTGCAGAAGAAGAGACAGTGAGTCCTGATGATAGCATCCCATCTACATCATCAAGCAGTTTGGTAGCAGCAGGAGATAAATGTATAGACCCTGAATTCAGTAATTCAAGCAATATCTCTGAAATATGGTCAGTCAAATAGTGACAGCGATAGAGAAGCAGAAAGCAGTATTCAAGCATGGCCAGCTTATTCTATAATCTTAGATGGTTGTGTAATCTTAGAAAGGGGCATGGCTGTGACTATCATGAAGGGACCTTGCACTTGCAAATTTGCCACAATACTGCTGTCTGTGGCAGATCAGGCCTGGAAGATTACACTGATATTATGATTCTTTAACTGGAGATGCCAGGCATTCAACCTACGACCTTCCCCAGCCTGTTGTCCTCCAGATATTTTCCACTACAAGTCCCATCAGACCCATTCAGCAAGGGTACCCATGTTGGGGAAGGCTATTCTACAGGCAAACCTCTACTATTAAGCTACACCTCCTCATGCTCTCTATAAATACAAGTACTAAGACCCCTTCTACTGTCTGGGTATCACACTCCTTGTTTCTGGAGTCTTTTCCCCCTTTCTGGAAAGCTACATTTCTGGAAGTCTTTTCCATGCTTTAGTCTTATGTCCAGTGACTTATGTGTTCAGTATTAACTGTGGTGTCTCTTTTGCGTGCCTTGCTTCTTTGATCAAGTATGTCATTTTAGCCAAGAATTCTTTCAGATTTCCCAGCAGAAGTGGTTCACCCTGCCAGAGTTGCACCCAAATCTTCCAGATTTCTGACATACTGCAAAATGGAAGACTATCATGTTTCCAGTGAATATTCTGTAGAAAAAAAATGGAAATGGCCTACCTTCAAGTCGATCCCGATTTATGGCTACCCTATGAATAGGGATTTCATGGTAAGCGGTATTCAGAGTGGGTTTACCATTGCCTCCCTCTGAGGCTAGTCCTCCCCAGCTGGCTAGGACCTGCTCAGCTTGCCACAGCTGCACAAGCCAGCCCCTTCCTCATCTGCAATTGCCAGCTGGGGGGCAACTGGGCTCCTTGGGACTATGCAGCTTGCCCATGGCTGCACAGGTGGCAGGGCACATAACCCCTGAGCCACTTGCTGTGGGGGTGATCTTTAGCTGGCCCTTGACACCCAGGAGACATGAGCAAGGATTTGAACTCACAGACTCTGGACTCCCAGCCAGGCTCTCCTCCCCACTGTGCTAACGTTGGTTCAAATGAGCCCTCGGGGGAGGGGTTCTCATTTGGGAGAGCCTAGCTCAACTGTTCTTAGGATCTGAGAGTAGTTTTGCTTCATCCTAGTTCTAGGCTGGTCGTGAGAAAATAAGCATGCAAATCAATAGGGCAATAGGGTGCAAGGCTGCTATTGCCAAAGCTGAAATATCTCTGTTATCTCCATACATGTCACTTTGAAAATAACTAGTTAGTAGATCAAATGGAAAGACAAGAAATTAGATCAGGTTCTACTGGTAGATCATTGGGTGATTTTCCATACTTTGGCATTGGTTTCTGACTCTCAAATGACTCTCAACTGTTGAACAATAAACAATAATTTAACAAATTGGCTTCCCTCTTACCCCCAATCAAGCTGATGAAATGAAGCTTGCGGGAAAGCCAGGAGTGGATTTTTATGTGAGAAGTCTATGAGTTTAGTTCTGGCTTGGAAAATAAATTCCTGGGCATGTGCTCAGAAGAATGCTGTTCCTTAATTCTAAGTGTATGCCTACCCTTGAGTCACTATTTTGAACCTGATTCTGGCTGGTGGAACTTGGACTTGGGAGGGGGAGAGAGATTAATAGAATTCTGCAAAGCTAAAGTCTATAGTATACTATAGAGCATAGTTGAGCTGCTGTGTTCAGCACCAAACTACTTCTCTTTCACCTTCTCCTATTCCTGCTCTGCTTGGATCCCATGTTATAAGATTCAGTATGAATCTGGCATAAGGTTTGCATATTCTTACTCTTCAAAGATTTTGTCAGCTCCCTGTTGGTTTGTGAAGGACTCAAAGCATTTTTGCTCCTCAGTATTAGTTTCCTCCAGTGACAGGTTGGTAGGGGTCCTTATTAAAACTGTCTTCCTCCTTCGGTGCTGCCTTGTCACCGGCTCTGAGTTCAGAAAACACCCTGCCATGTAGACAACCAAAATTACACCTCTGGACAGACATGGTACAATATAGAACAGTTCAAGCCAGTATTTCGTCACTCGGATCCAAATAACTACCTATAGTGAGTGAAAGATATACTGAACCAGAGCACCTAGCACAGGCATTCTGATGATCCACACATATTATGAGAATCAGGGGGCTTCCAGTCAGGGGCTTAATATTCTAAATGAGTCATTGGTAACAGGTGTTTTCTTTTTTTTTAAAAAAAACTACAACTGATTGGATTGTTCCTGGAAAAGATAAATAGGGTATGTGTGGAATACAATTTGGCATTTTTATATTTTCCTCCAAGGGAGATGCAGAAGAAGGCAACATGGGAATAGACCTCAGTTGTGGTTCCCCATTTGTGGAATGCTCTCCTCAGAGAGGCACCCCAGGCACCATCCATCACCATCTCTTTTTAGGCACTAGACAATTTTTGTTGTTGTTCATCCAGGGTTTTGGACCTTAACTTTCTGCTCATCTTTTTAATGGGGTAGGTTGATTTGGATTTGCTGTTTTACACATACTATCAGTGAGCATTTTTACTCTTGTTTTTGTTTCTGTAAGTTGCTTTGAGTCACTTTTGTGAAAAATGCACTGATGAGGAGAAGAGGAGGAAGAGAAAAAAATTGCATGGATGAGGAGCAGCCATCCCACAATAAACACCTGTCTGGAAGCACCCTCAATGTGGATGGCACAGGAACCATTTCTCCATACCATTGTACTTCCTTGCAAATGAGAGCTTACTCCCAAGTACGTATGCACATTACAGATAAACATTATGCATTTCCAGCCCCATCAGTGTAACATATTAAATCAATGCATACTAAGTGCGTCTGTGAACTCTTCGGTGGCTACATAGCCCTTGCCATCAACATCAAGGCCATCAAAAACAAGCTCCAGTTCTTCTGTGCTCCAAGGTAAGTCTGCTGCCAATTTCTGAAAACAACACACATGTGAATTTAAGGTCTGATATCAGTCCATTTGTTTTCAGACTACTATTAAGCAGTCCATTTTAGAGAAATGCCCTCAGTCATAACATCAAATGAAAAAGAGTTGAAGCAACTCTCAGTACATCCAGGGTCATATTCTGTTAGTGCTAAAGGTGAGCATAATTGCTTCTCTTAAAGTCACACAGAATGCGGTGGTGGCTGGTGGCTCCATGTCAGTGGGGCAGTGGAATCTGGTCCAGATTTTAGTCCAAACTTTCAAGGACTAAAACTGCCCCACTGACCTTGAGCCACCAGCCACCACTGACAGAACAATAGGGCAGACCCACAATCAGGATTTTTGCCAGGTCTTTGCTGATTAACCATTAAGCTATTCTTCTTCACGAGGACTCTCCCTAAATGCAGCATTTGGCTCACAGAAGTAGATGACTTACATGCACCACCAATTTACCTGTGTATCAGCTCGTGAAATAAACCCTTCCTCCTTTCCTTGTCCCTGGGAGATGTCCTGAACCTTTTCCATGATTTCAGAAAGGAATGGCTCATCCTCTGTGAATGAAGATACCTGTGTGCCTCTTGCTTGCTTCCAGCAACTTGACCCAAACTTTCTGCCAGGCATTCTCTGCTTATCCATGGCTCTCCCAAAGGTTTACATTCAGTTCTTTGGAAAGAGGAAGGAAAGGGAGGGCAATGTGCTTTTTTATAGCCTCAATTGCCTCATGTACATTTGACACATAAAGACATCACACATTGGGTATGACATTTGATTGCATAAATATTCTCCTCATAGTTATCTTGAACCAGCAGAGGCTGATAGTACCAACTACAGAGCAGAGGTGCATTTGACTCGATGGCCTTATAGGCCCCTTCCAGCTGCACTATTCTATGACTACCTGTGTGCTGATGGATATGCACTTCTGTGCTAAACCCACTTTACAAGCAAGCATCAGGAGCTGCTGAGGTTAGGACCAGGTACACATAACATATATGCACTATTGCCCCATGTGAGCTACAAATCAGAACATTTCCTGGGCAAAAGAGTTCCTAGGCTCTGGACTGACTCTGCCCACCTAGGCTGGACATTCGGTCCCCCTGACCTAATGATAGAATTTTGAAGTTGTTTATGGTACATTGATGGCCTAAAAAAACCCCTCTCTCCCACTTCTGGAGGGGAAGTAGCTCAGCGGCACAGCCCCAGCATCTCCAATTAAACAGAGAGCAGTAAAGACCTCAGGCAGACAACCTGGAGACCTGCTGCCAGTCAGAACAGACAATACTGGTCCAGATGTGTAAATAGTCTGACCAGGTATTAGGCACCTTCCTAATTTACAAATATTTCCCTGACTGTTAGCATCCACATGGTTGCTAAGAGACTTATATTTCCAGCCTGGAAAGATAAATATCCACAGTCTGTCATACAATGGACTGAGAACCTCACTGCCCAGGCTACATTTGAACATATTTCATGGAGACATCAATTCTGAGTGGATGTCTGTTTGGACATCTGGAGGGCTTATACTAATTTATATGCTTAACTCAAGATACAATGGTTATCGTATCTGTAATGTAAATTGATGGTGGTTTATTGTTATTAATAGTATTCATATATTATTTATTTTTCTTTTTTATTTGTGCACCTATAATATTTATTTCATTTCATTTTTATTTGTTTTCTTTTTCTTTCCTTTCATTTTCAAATTTGCAAATAATATAAAATTTAAACAATAAGTAATTAACATTTCCCTCACTGTTTACATCTCAAAGATTATTCTATGCCTAGGCAAGCAGGCAAGATGCTATTTACAACTCTCCACTAACCCTGGTTTTTCTCCTGCACTGTATTCAAGGAGACCTCTTCTGTGTTTCCCTTCCTTGATCTAAACCACAGGTAGTCAACATAGTGCCCTCCAGATAAGAATGAGGGAGAAATTCAGTTCAGTTTGCATTTAAAGCTTAATTTATCAAATATGTACTTTCTGAAACAATATGAAAACCGAAATACAGTTATCCTTCAAAATTCACACTGATCTGAATTTTGCCGTGCAGTTTTCCAACCAATGTTTTAACAAATGCATTATATTAGGGGGAAATGTGTATAAATATGAATATATTAGCAAAATTAATATACAAAAATGTTATATTAGGAGATATTGCTTGCAAAAATGTGTACATTACTCAAAGCTGCAGACAAAAATGTGTCTATCAGGAGAAATTTGCACTAAAATGCAGAAGAATTTCATGAGGATTTTTTAAGGAAAAAAATTGCAAATTTCTGCCAAAATGCAGAGAATGTAGGGAGTGGAAAAATGAGAAATTGAAGGAACTGATGTTGACAGATCCTTCCATCCCTACCTCTACATATTGTGGACTACAGTTCTTATAATTCCTGCCCATTGGCTATGCTGGCTATGGCTGATGGGAACTGTAGTCCAAAACACCTGGAGGGTACCACAATGGCTACCCTTAAGCTAAACATCCTTTGGATTCCAGTATACCAAAGCATAATGACATTCATCCAATGAAAGCAGTGCAATCTGAACCAAGAGTCTTAATCTAGATGGGGAAAAGAAGTAGCAAGATGCACATGAGGGCCATCTCCACATACATTGTGAGGTACCTCTAATTTTTTATTGTTTTGCACTCCCATTCACTCAGATTCTCCCTCTTGGCCCCTATTTATTTTTAGTTAAAATGTTATTAGCGTGAGTTGCTAGTGACATCATTCTTCTAGGCACAACTCCCAACCCCAGATCTCAAAGTAGAGTATCTGAGTGAGGAATGGATTCTCATTTTCTCTTGTACATGAAGGTGCATATACATGCATAAACACATCACAGAGCAGTATGCCTTTTCACATACTACAGCTGCTGAAGTTTATTAATAACATACTATGTATATGGAACATTTGTGTTTTTCTAGTATTTCTTCAACTAAAAAATAACTACCCTATTTGCTATTGAATGCGTGGAGGACAGATTATTGCTGCGTAAAGGGACAGACCTTTTCATATGTAACAGCAGAGAGGACAGGGCTCACAAAATGATATGAGAACAAAGATGATTCAAGCATGTCCCTATTATTATCTGTGAAAACAAGGTTATGAAATGTCTTGCAGTTCAAGTGACACCTTTTTATTAGGCCAACAGTATTGGCAGATTATCATAATAAACTTTCAAATTGCAAAGTTTAGAGACTGAGAAAAAGTCTTGTGAATCTAAAAAAATTGTTAAAAAAGGTAAAGGTGTCCCCGCACTTATAGTGCGAGTCGTTTCCGACTCTTAGGGTTGTTGTCTCCCAAATGGGTTCGTTGCCCGGTGGCTGTACTGCGCACCAGGCAACTAACCCATTTGGGAGACAACAGGGTGACGTCTTGCGAAGTTTACTAGGCAGACCGTATATATGGGGTGGGAATGCCAGTTCCTTCCCCGGCCTTTCTTTACCCCCCAGTGTATGCCGGGTAGTCATTTTACCGACCAAGGATGGATGGAAGGCTGAGTGGATCTCGACCCCTTTTACTGGAGATTCAACTTCCTCCTTCCGTTGGAATCGAACTCCGGCCGTGAGCAGAGCTTCGGCTGCGTTACCGCCACTTACCACTCTACGCCACGGAGGGTCATACCCTACACTAAAAACACATGGGCCCTTAAAAGTTATCATCTGAACCATTTTAGATCTTAATGGGCCTTCCTTTGGGACCACCATGCTGCTAACACTTGTAACTAATTATAGAAATTATGACATGTAGAGGAGCCTACAGCTTTCTAGCAATACATTTGTAATTAAATACACTTTCTGAAACAAGAAGTAATCACTCTCAAAGATGAACAAAAACTGCTTGCCTGTATTGCTGGGACCGAGTCAATTTACCAGTCTGAACAGTACAACGGGGAGCGAGTAAGCTTTGCAATCTTGACTATGCACATACACAAACAAAAGCTGGTAGCTGGTTTCAGTTTGTGCTTTTTCACTGTATTTGAAACTGAAAGTCAAAAGTCCAACTTCCAAATGATAACTACAATCTATGGCCTGTCTGAAGTACCTTGCAATTTTAAAAAAAAATTGTTTCCTCTTTTTCTGCTAATTTATGGGTGATGTATCTTATTGTTAAGTTTCTTAATTATGAGCTGTTGAATCAACTGCTTAATGCTGATATAATTTGTATTAGTTGTTGTTAACTGACCTATGGTATGTTCATGCTCATTTAGACTTTGTATACATTTTAAATGAAGTGTTGAATTGGCCATGTTATTTTGTAATATATTATAATGATGATTACTTTATTTAAATTGTCCATCCTGTAAACCACTTCAAACACTATGTATTTGGAGGAAGTGCAGTATGCAAATAAATTATGAGTAGCACAACTTCCTTTTTTTATCATTAATTTTTATTCAAAGTTTCAAAAAACAAAACAAAACAAAACAAAAACAAATTAATAACTAATACAATAAAATAAAATGTTGACTTCCGATTTGTCGCAGATCAGTTATAGGTCTATAGTATATAACAAACCTGTCTCTTAATATATTACAAAATCACTTTCCTCCAGTAGTTATCTTAATTAATCATCAAAACTCATTAACATCACTTTATTCTTTCTGCAAAAAGTCAAAGAGAGGTTTCCAGTCCTTGAGAAATATATCCATCGATTTTTCTCCAAATAAACATGTCGATTAATCCATCTCATCAAGTCTGCTAGGTCCAGTAGTTTCAATAGCCATTCTTCCATTATCAGTGTTAATTCCATCTTCCATCTTCCATCCTTGCATCCATAATGATCTTGCTGTCATAGTCATAGTCATATAATAAGAGTCTGATGGGAATTTCCTTCCTCACAAATATTTCCTTGCCATCAATTCCGAATGTGTTACTGAAATGTTGTAAAGTCATATCACTGTTCCTCTTCTTTACAAAATGCACTAGCACATCTCTTGAGAGTTTTTCCATTGTCACATATCTGTAATTAATTCTATAGATTTTCTCTATTTCAAGCTCCATCACATCATTCCAGTCCAGAAATTTTTTTGAAACATTGATAGCTTTATCTCTGATATCTTCATCAATTTCTTCAGGGACAATGCTGAATTCCAAACAGTAATCTTTATCTCTAAGGTCCATAAACTCCAAATCTTTTTCCAGTTCCACATTTGATATATCTGTTCCAATCTCCAGGACTTGCATCTTCCCTTTAATTTTTCTTTCTTCTTCTATTGCTTGTCTAGTTATATCTTTGATCTCATCAACCTCCTCTCTCATAAAATCCCCTATTTCTTTCAGCTCCTGCTTCATTTTGCCAAATTCAATTTTCATCTCTTGTTTGCCATGTCTCAGTTTTTGTTTCGTTATCTCAATCTCATCCATTATTTTCTGAAACATATTTACTTCCAGGGTCTCAGCCACTTTCTTAATTGTCATTTTTAAAACCAAGAAGAAAAAAACCCCTCCAATTTCCAATATAGCACTATTCCCAAGCAAACAGCAATTTATTTCTTTTTCCAGCAACAAAGGAGTTAATATTCCAAACCTGATGACATCATAATGTAGACAGCACAAACTGCCTTATCTCTTATGTGTCCAAGAATGCAAAACAAATTTAGTTCACAGCATCCAAATAGTTAGTGGCATAAAGAACAAGCAGATTCGTCAAAATGAAGTAGACCAGAAAAAATAGTCCCAGACATATAATACTCAAAAGTTCATATAAATCAAAATTTTTCTCCTCAGATTATATATCTCTCATCCGTTTGTATCTTTATAATGCTCAATTCCAGGCCAGCTTTTTGCAATAAAAACAAAGATAAGCTATTTCGATTTCCTTCCGCCTTAATTCCATGTATAAAAGAGAAAAGTTATAACTCACCCAGGGATTCTTTACTGCTGATTCTTTTAACAAATCTCTTTTACTGCAGCAATTTAAGCCAAATGATAAGGATAGACAGAAGAATGCTTGCCTGTTAAAATCTGTTTTTCTTTGAAGAAAAGAAAAACGTCTCGCTTAATCAGTTTGAGCTTGCTTGAAATTCCCTGGCTCCGTCCGACGTTGCTGGCTGGTCCTTCGTTCATAGGCGATCCTAATGAATTCAAGTCCCCCAACAAACACAACGAAGCTTGTGGATGATCTCTTCGTTTCTCCCTTGCCTGGGAGAAAGTTTTTACCAGTCAAAAAAAACCTTTTGACTGGTTTTAAAACTGAAAAAGCTTCCTCTGAGACGAGAGCTCATCTCAGAGGCAGGCACAAGCGAAGCAATCCTTCCCGGAAGTCCGAGTAGCACAACTTCCATCGGTATGCTGGATATTCTAGATGACCAAAATGAAGGCAAGATCCCTGCCAAAAAGCAGCTCGCAGTTCAGCTTTGTAAATAATATAATCAAATGCCAAATGGGAAAATAAGAAGGTTAATTCCACACAAGGGCCATCTTATAGGTGTCCAACTGCAGGATAGTTTTATACTTTTGACTCCATATGTTTGGTGACTTCATTGGGCTTTTACTGCTAGGTTTGCCAAATGTCATATACATATGAAACAAGGACTCTTATTTGTAAATGTGTACATGTGCAGTTAATAATATAGTCCATGTGCCTGTCCAGCATATTTTTCAAGCATGACATTAATCTTCCAGCACCCTTATACAAGACTACAACTATATTAGCAAGAACATGTAGAGGCATGGATAGGTGATGCAATGGGCTCAAAACCAGAAACCAAACAGAAAGCAGAGCCAGAATTTTTAAGTCAAGCCAACTCAGGCCTTGGGTAGTTCTCCATAACCATGCAACCTTATAATTAGTCAGTTCTCCTTAATGGATTCTGCATCAGCAGTTGACCAACAGACAGCCTATAGCAAAGCACTGGAGAATTACAAAAAGTAATTGTAGTTCTTGTATTAGAGATAGTTGTTGAGTAAATCATCAATCTGGATTCACAGTCAGCGCATGTGGTGATTTCCCACATTATAAGCACCTATATATATGCTCCCAGCCTCCCTCCTTACTAACATTAACACATTTACTTTGCAGAAAGAATTTTCATTGAGTTAGGCTGTCATGAGTGTTGAATATGTCTGGGGGGGGGAAGTTCTGTGATTCTACCCCAGTGAACTTATTTGGATTTACATGTTTACTCAGAAGTAAATCCCATTTAATTCAATGGGACTTATTTACAGGTAAGAAGGTATATAGAATTGCACCTTAAGTGCAATTAATTGAGTAATCTGCTATAAGAGAAGCTGCTTGTTTCCTGCTTTTAACATTTTTAATGCAGATTTTTTCACATATTAACTATTCAGCTTTTAGTTTATTCAACAATACAAAAACAGTGTTGGCGAATTTGATAATAAAGTGCAAGGACTTGTTGATGCTTGCAGGATCCCAGCAACAACAGTGTAATAGATTTTAAAAAGGACCCTGGACTTTCAGTAATACCCACTGTATTGATTACCATTTCTCCTTTTATTTATTTATTACATTTATATTCTATCCTTTCTCCAAGGTTCTTCCTATATAGCATTTTATTCTTACAACAATCCTGTGAGGTAGGTTAAGTTGAGAGATAGTGAGAAATCCAAGGTTACCCAAGTAAGAGCTTCATTGCCAAGATGAACCTGGATCTCAGGAATCCTACTCTAACACAGGGATAGGAAAGTCCAAATGTTGTTGGACTCTAACTTGCATCAGCTCTAGCCAGCATGGCCAACGGTCACAGATGTTGAAATGTGTAGTCCAACATCATATGGAGGGCCACAAGTTTCCAATCCGTATTCTAAGCACTATTTCACCACACTGACTCTAATTAGGGGATCTGTGCTGTTAACAGGTGCATAGGAAGCAGGAATTCAGAACCTGAAACTTTTGCTGGCATGGAAATACAAACATGTATTTGTGGAATTGCTGCTTACCACAGAGCTGTTAAAGAGGCCTGTTTGTAGAAGCTACTACTAACATTTTGTATTTCTAACATTAAAATAAAAGTTAACTTCCAAATTTTAAAAGCCTCACTGTGTTTCTAGTCTGCTCCTGTTGTCCTAACCGA